>NC_066838.1:5288600-5609850 GCF_001640805.2 Lates calcarifer | reverse complement strand
TTTCTTCTAAATGGTCTCATTATACAAAAATATTTTATCTTTTTAGTGAGAAGTCAATTTTCTCACTATTGCTCCATATTGCACATTAAAAGGCTTGAGCAGTGTGCTGGGGACCATAATTCCTTGTTGTGAAACATCTGCAAGAAGTGAGTTTCAGCAACAGCAGATTACTGCAGAGAAACCAAAGCAAAGTAGAACTGATTGAAATTCATTAATCAGTAAGAAAGGTCTGAGTTTCTGTTAAAAAGAAAACACAGAGCAACAGAGCAAAGAGAACAGCATGACTATAACGTTAAACTGAATTAACACTGTGACAAAAAAGTAAATTAGGATGAATTTAACAGAATGTGTACTGGTTATTTATTTCTCTCACATTACACTGAATTTATTTGTTTCTTAGAAAAGCTGTTCATAATTGAGTGCTGTATTTATTTGAAAAATGACTGTGTTAAAGGAAATAAAAGGTTCTTACCTCTCATGATGTGGCGTACTACTTTGACAGAGCCTCCTCTCAGGTTGAGGATTTGATGGACTCTCTGCTGCAGCTAAACACAGAGAAAAAGAGGGTCAGGAACATAATGTGTAGAAAAACTTCAGTATATCAGTGTATATACCCTTGGTGGGTTTTTTGGACTTGTCTAATTATTTGGTCAAGATATTATTTTGTTTATCAAAGGAAAAATTTGGACAGTCTGGTCATTTGACATTGCCACAGCTAAACTCAGACAGCTACTGCTAGCTAGCACAGCACTACATGTGTGGAAGCTGCCAACCATGATTAAGCAGGTGTTGAAAAAATATCTGTACATTTGCAAGCTAAGCTAACTAGCTACCATTTTTTGAGTTAAAGCTAGTTAAGCTAAGCTAAGCTAAGCTTGCTGGCCTCTGTTTTCAGAATGACATACACAATGGGTCTTCCAAAATGATGAATGTTGTAAAGGGACAGCTGTCTTAAATTGCTAACAGTGGATGGCTAACACCATGAGGACTTGTTGAAAATAAGAAAAGATCTATCAATGTTTGGAGGCTATACAGTATAGGGCTCTGGGGCTATGATGTGTTCCAGTCAGTAGATCGCCACAGAAACTGACAGCGTGTCTCCAGGCAACACTGACTGTGAGATGTCAGTCAGCCACTGTCATGGGAAACACCCACTCAGAGGCCTGCAGCTTAAAGGCTGTTTTCACAAACATTCTTGAAACTGCTGTATCCTCTTTTTAATAACTGGCATCAATATCAGCTGGGAGTCATGTTGGATATCAAACAAATATCTGAATTTAAGGGGCAACTAATTTATTATCATTCCCTAAAAAGCGTGAAATGAGTAAGGTGTAAGTGTAGCGGTTTAAACAGCAGGTATAAACAGCTCCTGTGTCCAATCTGAAACACCAAAAGTGGCACTGCAAGAGTCTAATGAGGCCCAGATTGGTGGTGAAGTGAATGAGCCACTTGGCTGCAGCACCCATGAAAACCATCTGACTCCTGTTTGCTTTCATTGCTTGTCTGATCAGATGCCCTAACAATAATTCATTTGAGAGACAACTCATTTGGCAAACCAGAGAGTCAGAGTATGTGTTTGTGTGTGTTTGTGTTTGTGTACCTGTGAGATCCCAGAGTTACTGATCTCCACCATAATGTAGCAGATCAATTGAAGGACGAATAGTCCGGCATCCAGGCGGCGAAGGTAGAACTCATCCTCCATGCTGTCATCCAGGATCTCCCCACGACGAACCATCTCCTACACACACACACCATACACAAAGATATAACACACTCATAAAAAGAGGACATGCTTTTATGCATGATGTCGCAAATAAATCACAATGTTCTTGTTTTTTTTGGAGGTTTTCTGTACACTTCAAACAGATTCAACAAACAGAAAATCAGAGACCTAGTTTAATTTAGGTGTTGTTTTTCAGCCCTCTCTACAAATCCATTTTCTCCATTGACCAGACACACAAATCAATTGATTTCACAGGCACGCTGCAAAAAAAAAAGGGGAGGGGGGGGCATGGCCCACACACTCACACATACATACACACACTTGCATAGTTATCCATCTTAACAACCCTGTCAGTATGCCAATAACACAGCGCTGCCAATACGCACACGGCCCACATTAATCATCATTAGAGATTAAGAAGCAGACCTGGGGGGGAGAGGGGAGTCTGGAGTGTGAGCCATTGGACTGGGACAGAAACATAGACAGTGTGTTAAGGGTTTGTTACCTCTATGCATGAACAGTAGGGAGATCCGCAACTATATTCTGTTAAGGCCAATTAGTTCATTTATATATGTATATATAATCACATATGGAAAAATGTGAAAAAATGTGATTTTCTTGTCCTAATGATTTCTATTCTAATCAAATAGAAGGATTATGCATTCTTCTGCAACCCTTTTTAAACTGTCCATGGCTCTCTCTTAAAAAATATTTCAAACAATATAATGATTTCAGTGGAGTACATACTGACACATTTTACCTGCATACTGCAAATCTACCTAACATTTCTGCATCAACTATATTTGACTAATGCCCCACACAGGCTGAACCTAAATCTGTTTCAGTCTATAAAAGGATGGCCCAACACAGAAAAAAGCAAACGTGCTACAGTATGTGACACAGTAAATCAAGAAAAAGGGCAACATTTCAAACCGTTCCTAATGAAAACAAATAACTTACAGCATCAAGCTAAAGGGTACTACACGTGACATTTACATCCCAATGATTTAATCTCAGAAAATTAAAACTTTCAAAAGGCCTTGTCCTTAAAGATCAATTACACTGTAAAACTCAATTATAGCTGTGAAGTTCAGCTCATTAACATGCCTCAATCAAAGGGCAGCTCTGAGACTACAGTATAAGACTATTCTGGGAAAACCATTGGAGCTGCAGGTTGTAGAGCTGGAACACAAAACAACATATCCAGTTTTGTGACATTGGGTTCTGAAAGCAGGATTTCTTCTTACTTTAATTATTTCATCCTGAGAGAAGAAAAGACAAGCAGATACAACTTCAGAACAAAGGCCTACTGTACAATGTCAACTGTGGCTTGTTAAAGATGCAAAGCAATGCAGATAATTAAAACATGAACCTTTAATAGCAGCTGAATGTAGGGCATTTGTCTCCTCTGTGTCTTCTGGGTAAAACACTGGCCCAGAATTCTGTTACATTACAAAGCAGAGAGTTATCGCATTCGAAAATAGTCCCAAAGCTTGGCCTTGTTGTCAACTAGCACCCATTAAATATGAAAAAAAAAAAAAAACTTGAAACAAAGCAATTTGAATGTAAACTGTGTTTCCTCAACTTCCTGTAGGAGAAAAAGATTATCTCAGTTTCCAGGACAACTCAGCTCATTATTCAGAGCCAATACAGCTAGCGGCAAAGTTACACAAACCTCACAATTCAACTTCAGCAAAGAAACAAAACACAGGATGTAGGCCTAATGCGGTAATAAATAGGACACAATACATACATGTGACCCCTGAGGCTCACACACAGATGTGCAAAACACCCAGCGTTTGGATTTTCTCTCACTGTTTCACACAGGAAGCAAGTCCTGTTTCCTGTCATCCTCATTACTGTTCATTGGTCACCACTGCAAAGAGTTGGGAGGCATTTTCTTTCTACTCAATTACTGCATATCCACATGTTTCCATTTCAGCTGTAGAGGGACTTTATCACAACCATATGAAACAATGTGACTGCAGTGTAGTCTATGATATGTGTACTGGCAAGATTAGAGGAAATACAGTATGCTGGACTGCAATGTGTCAGCAGTCAGAAATTAATTCTGAGATCAAGGTAAAACATCAAGGCAACACATTACAATCAAGGCAATGCAGGGAAATGACCTGCTATGAAAGAATTCAGGAAACTTTTTTGCTGTTATTTACTTCATCACAACAATCCATGTCTCCATCATCTAGACCTGTGACTCCCAGCCAGGGGTACTTGTAAATCAGATTTTATGTGTCATGATTCGGATGCAAGTGTCAAATTGGCATCATTTTTTTTCATGTGACCCTGCAGTTAGAGGCTCACTTTAGTTTATTTACCACACAAAGAATCTGCCTTGGAGGAAGATGTGGTTGTCAAAATGACAGAGGACGAACAGGAGAAAACTAGGTATGGGGACACTCCTCCTCAATATAAACTTGGCAGCAACTAATATAGTTTTAAGTGCTTCATCAGCTCCACCTCTAAAGGGGACAGAATCTGCCCAAATACAGCCCCAAACCACATCCAGTGTAATTTTTAATATATATCTTTTGGGTGTGTGCAGCTTGTCAAGGCAAGTGAAGGCAAAGGGAGTCATCCACATCCACAATATTAAAGAAAGAAAGAAAATTACAGTTAAGCTTAACGTGTGACAGAAAAAGCAGGAGTAAACAGAGTAAACTGGTTTTCCTTGCTTTTACTATGTGAATGTGAAAGCTAGCTGGCAGCTAGGGTTGATGACCACTCTGGTATGTTGACGGACCAAGAATTAAGCAGTGTTAGATTGTCCCAATTGTTGGAATTGAAGCATTTCCTGCCTCAACGAAATAAATAAAGCACACTGAAGAAAGCATACTGTAGCTCTGAAACAAAACATCCTCGTTTCAGCATTTTTTCATTGTGCTCACAATCTGTGTATTAGCTCCCTGTAAAGGGATGCAGTGAAAGGAACAACTAATTCTGGTTGGATTTTTCCCCATACCAGTGGAATGGTATGGGGAAAAAGCTGGTCACAGGGACCAATCAGAGCTGTAACAAATTCAGAATGCCTTGTCACTGTAAATGTCTTAGTTGATGTCTTCTTAGGTTTATATGTAGCTACACAGGCTTATACCTTTGACTCTCGACAAAGGAGATATTTTCACATGCAACTGCTCAGTTTTTTCCACTAATGATTCAACCAGAAGAGTTTCATGCCCATCCAAGCCTAAAAAATGCC
The DNA here is from genome assembly GCF_001640805.2 of Lates calcarifer. Classification (NCBI taxonomy): domain Eukaryota; kingdom Metazoa; phylum Chordata; class Actinopteri; family Centropomidae; genus Lates; species Lates calcarifer. The sequence continues at coordinate 5,604,910 of NC_066838.1, read as the reverse complement.
CCAACTCTAAGTAATTTAACATCATCGGTGCCAGCCATTTACTTCTGAAACTCTTGACACCTGCAATAACTCCTCCTATCAGGTTACTCCATAGCAACAAGTGGACTTGTCAAGGAAAAAAAGAAAGAAAAACATTTTCAAAGAAGGTCTAAGACAAGTCAACTTCTGCACCCTCCAGGAAGCCTCACTGTAATGGAACAGAAAAAAGATGTTCAAAACACATGATGAATCAAGCCAGACCTTTGACTCTGTTTGGGGAGTGGAAGGTTTTGAACAATGACAAGTGCATTAAATATTCATTATTGTGAGCAGTGGAAGTGGACATTTGGGATATTAAAACCCAAGCTGATGTGGGCAGAGTGGCAGTATTTATTACAGCAGCAGAGTTTTGTCCACTCGTGACTTTTGACATTGCGGCCAATATCTTTTGTGTGGCAGCTCTGTCCCTCTGGCAAACACCGGGCAGAGGAAGCAGAGAAAGAATAACGTGTTTAAAGGAGGGATTGGACAAGTCAATTACTGCAACCTCAGGGGAGCCTGGCAGCCTGGCTATAGTACAGACAAAGTAATAAGCAGTGATTTTCAGTCTCAGTCCCTCTACTGTAACTCAGCTGCATTGTACAAGAGTGTTTGTGTGATGGGGTGTGTATGATTTATGTAAGACTGTGTGGGCAGCATCACGTGCTGCTGTGTATATTAGAAACCATGCATGTGTTCCTTAATGTATGTGTATGTGTGAAAATGTGCTTGCTTTCCTGTATATGAGTGTCTATGCATGTGTGTGTGTGTGTGTGTGTGTGTGTGTGTGTGTGTGTGTGTGTGTGTGTGTGTGTGTTTGTGGTGGTTGTTATTCATGTGCTTCCGTTTCCGCTGGGATGCTTAGATGCAGAATTAAAGTGATTTCTTTGTCAGCATTTTGCAAAAACCCACTGTGACTGTGTGTATAAGCGTGTGTGTGTGTGTGTGTGTGTGTGTGTGTGTGTGTGTGTGTGTGTGTGCCATAATTCTTTTTATGAGGCTTAAGCAAACACCAAAAAGAGAAAGGTTAGATATCCTCATTAAAAACCAGAGCCACAGAGGTTGATAATGAGGTAAACTTTGAGGGAAAAAAATGAAACTTTGTGAGAGCATGACACAACTTGCTGATTTCAAGTTATGATAATCTCCAAAAGAAACAACAGCCCTGTGCTTTGGGTGCACATCAATTAGAGTTTGTTCACAAAGTGGGGCAAAGCAAAGCAGCAGTGTTACCGGGAGGGAGGAGGTGTGTGCTACTGAGAATACCATGGCATTCAGTCTGGGCTGAACTCTTTCCAAATGTTTAAATGCTGGGCATTGGAACAGACTTTGCCTGTGTTGAGTCCCAAGCAGCTTCGTAGGCTACATTCAAAACACATCACTATTGGTATGCTTACACCTGGAAAGCATACGAGTCTGGAGTTTCTGAGCCCCTAAAATGGAAACTTTTGGAAATGCTGCTGGCCCTGTTTTAGTTTGAAAACTCTGTAACTGTCACAGTCACAAGTTGTCATTTGTCATTTTCAATGTTTGCTAAACTTCTCCAGGGCAGGTCTTGGAGATACCCAGAACAGATTAATGCAGAGAGCAACTTCTTGTTAAGACTGTAGACAACATATAATAACCCTCATCCCTCAGGTATCTGTTGACCTAAATGGACTAAAACCAATACTGAGGCACATAGAAATGGAGTAAACCTGGGAGGAGCTGGTCCAGTCACGCAGCCAAGTGGACAGCACTACTGAGAATGACTTGATCAACTGCAGAAAGTTAAATAAGTATGCTGCTGATGAAGTAAGGCCTGCATTCTTCAACATATGTGATGGCATATTAATAGCAGGTACAGCCATAAGGCTTGGTGGTAATTAAGTCCCAGAGACCTAATAACAAATAATCTTAGCAGCACTAACTGTGCCATCACATAATAAGCGGAGTGTATGATGTACATGTCTGCAAAATGTTCACTGCTGCTGTTTTAATTTGTCTTCCGAACAACATCTGCTCTGGGCAACTAAAACATGATCAAGTCAAATCCCTTGGTTGAGGTTAGAGAATGACTGTGGTCTTGGGTTAAACATTGAGGAAGCCAACAATGGCTTGAAGGAGGAGACAGGACGTGAAGTGTGGTCTCTGGTGCTATTACCCGCCAGTCCTGCTCTACACAACTTCTTACAGCTTCCTGCACTGGAACACAACATTGGCTGCTGCTCTGTTGCAAACAATTATTGTTTCCTCCAAAACTTAATAGCCATTGCAAATTAGATGCATATGAATGTAATTTGTAGGAGACAGGTTAGACCAAACCTTTCTACAGTTTTTAAGCAAGATGACTGAGATATTTTCAGGCATCTTGGTGCAATCGGAGAACAAATAACCTGAACTAATGAACTGGACTGAAGATGTAAAAGCTCTTTAATTGACATAAACCAATCCAAACACAAAATATGCTGGTTGGAGTTTTTAGTAGCAAATTTCACAGCAGCTTAGCACAGCAGTTTGTTACATACCCTCATCCTAAACAAATGAATGAATAAATAAATGAATGGATGAGGAAAACTGAGAGAAAAAAGAGCAATGATGATGGGAGGACGAACAAGCAGTGACTAAGAGACAGACAAGGGGAGGGAGGGAGGGAGGGAGATGGAGAGGTGGAAAGGAGGAGAGAGGGAGAGGGAGAGGAGGAGAGAGAGGAGAGGGAGAGGAGGAGAGAGAGAGAGAGAGAGAGAGAGAGGAGAGAGAGAGAGAGAGAGAGAGAGAGAGCATCTATTCTTGGAAGACATTTAAGAAAACGTAGTATATCACATCCAGGTGCACAGTTCCAACTTAACATAGACTTTGTTGAAAAAGTCTATTCTCAGCAAAGTTAAACCAGTCCATTTCTGCTTTACACTCGTGCTATAGCCCAGTACAGGAAAGACACACACACAAAACACAGTGTGCAACTGGGTTCTTAGGTGCTAGGGAAAGTGCACTCTACTGTGCATTTTACAGTATTGAGGTCAGCCTCAGCCATTTTGCTGAGCTTCATCAATCTCCAAGAGCTGTTACCAACAAGCTGAGAGCACAGAGAAGGTTGGGAAGGTAAAGGAATGGAGAAAGAGAGGTGAAAGCAGCTACATTAGTAGAAAAGAAGGAGAGAAGAAATACAAGAAAAAGGGGGAAAGGAAGGCGACGAGGACAAATGAAAAATGAAGGGTGTATGAAAAGATGAAGAAGGGAGATGTGAAGGTGTAACTGAGTGGATAACAAGCAAGAGAGGGAAACAGGGAAGATGCAACAAATAGAAAGAGAGGATATGAAAATTAAGGGGACCACATGGGGAGAGAAAAACAAGACACTTGAGAGTGGAAGGAGGAGATGAGCAATGGATGTCAGGGGGTGAATAAAAGATAGGAAAAGAGTGATGAGAGAAACAGAGGAGAGGAGGGAGGGAGGAAGGGAGTCAAAAATGAGAAATATAGCAGGATGAAAAAAAGCAGCTTTAAGGGAGAGAAGGAGAATCAGAAGGATAGAAAGAGAGGAGAGAAGAGAGACACCAAGGTGGGAGGAAAATAAGCAGCTTATTAAAGGGACTGGGCTGGAGACGCAGAGAAAAAGCAGCAGCAGCTTTTTCTTTGCTATCCTCCTGAGAAATCTGAGGATAATATGTTGCAGAGGAAAAGCATTTTGCTTACCGCCCCTTAAAAACAGGCTTAACTGGGGAAAACCAAAAGGCACGGCAGAGAGAGATAAAACGCTGCTGCTGACGGCAGCTGATTCAGCTGAGGCGCTGGACAGAACTGGGTTGGCGTCTTTATCACCTTATTTAACATAACATGTGACATTTGGTGGAAGCTTTGATTCATACGGACTTAAAATATCATCCGGGTGTTTTCAGCATTAGAGTTGTAGCAGGAATTAAACCACAGCCTTTGCTCAATATATAGAGCTTAATGCGGCACAGAACCTCAACCATGCTGTGGGTAAATACATGTATCAGTAATATGTTGAAGCAAAATTATTTTCCCAACCCACCCAAGTGTTTGAATTTAGATAATCTGATGTTAAATTCAGCTCAGTTTAGGATTGAATAAGACACAAATTCATCAGAGAGTAATTCTTCTTTGCATTAGATGGTGAGGATGTTAAAATTACAGATGTCCACCCAGAAGACTGTTTGATGACCACATGGTCCATATTCAGTAAATGATTGAATCAAATGAAAATGGGTTGCTCAGAACAAATCAGTGTGCAGTCTGCAACCAAGATTAGATTTAATACTTTCACGTACACTTACATGCAAATTTCTCTCATCTACAAAATCACTGAATGGTTGAGCTGATCAGGGATCAGAAGAATACTAAAACAGATCCGTACACCGTCTGTATGATCGTTTGTTTCAAAATTGCTGGGGAGATTTTTTTTTTCCTTTGCTTCAATGACCCTGGGAGAAAAACAGCTGATTTCAGTTTTGAGTGGTTATTACCAGAGACTGCTACATGCTTGCTGCATCCTTGGCTGTGAGGTTGTGAGGCATGACATACAGTACTGTGCAAAAGTTTTAAGAACTAGATGTTTAGATTCTTATCCATTATGAAATACCATTGAAGAGGAGACAGTATAAAAAAAAACAGTCCAAAATTCATTCTGCAGCATCATAATGACCCCAAACATACAGCTAGAGTCAAAAAGAACTATCATCAATGGTAAGATGAACAAGGAGTCCTCCAACAGATGGTCTGATCCCCACAGAAGCCTGATCTCAACATCATGGAGTCAGACTGGGAATACATGAAGAGACAGAAGACAGAGACAGCATAAAAGTTCTTCAAGATGCCTGGGACAACCTACCAGTCAACTACCTTGCAAAAAGTGTACCTAGGAGAATTTATGCTGTTTTAAAGGCAAAGGATGGACACACTAAATACTGATTTCATTAAGATTTTTTCTGTCTTCTGCACTTTGTATGAAGTTAATTGATTCATGGCATTTATTCTGAAACCATCCTTGCTTTACTTAGCGCCTAAAACCTTTGCACAGTACTGCATATTACCTCATCTGCCCATATTCACAAGAGCAGATAAGCAGGCTCTGAATGTGATGCAAAGCACGATGCTTGTCCTCATCAATGCTTCTCATCTCACGCAGACTGTATTCCCCAACCTTGGCCCTATTCTTGTTAGTCACACGCGTAATTCTTTCCACTTTTTTGATTTTTTCGTATTTGTTCAGTCAAATACAATTAACAAAGTAGCTTTGCTTCTTGCTCTTGTGAGGTCACCATCACGTTGTATGTACAGAAGCAGGAGATCATCAAAGTAAGTAGTATTCACCCACTGAGCTCCATTAATGTCTGGGCAAAACAGATATTTGGACCAAAACAGTGCACCAACCAACCAACCTAACCATATCAAGACCATGCTCATGTCTCTTTTATTTGATTTTGTTTCTCTTGTTATCATCGTTACACTCAATCTCCTCTTCATCTCATACACCCATTCATTGTCTGCTTCTTTCTGTATTTCTTTCTTCATGGACAAAAAGCAAAAACAGTTACCTTGAACCAAGTTGAACCATTTAAGACGTGTGTTTCTTTTAAGAAGCTATTTTAAATTGTTAAATGCTTTCAACAGATTGGACATCAAGAATTTAAGTGTTTATTACTTTATCAGACTGTCACTGGTTTGAAGGTCCTGTGCATTGTATCAGAATTATTCTTGGGATGGAAAATGTGTCTAATCTGTCAGTTCTCCTTGAGTCTTATGGGTGGAACAGTCAGTGGAAAAAGTTTTTTAAGATACTATGCTTTTTTCTATAGATCTTTAGTGTATAATGAATAGAATATTGTTGCTTTGCCACAAATGGGTATTTTTATACTTTCTGCCTTACATGTGCCTAGCTCACTGGATGGCTCTGAACTGGAGGAAAGCTAACCATGTGGCTTCAAAGATAGTGGCACACACAGACAAGGTTTCTTATCAACAGGTTATCACAAAGTCATACTCTCCTCATCCCAGCGGAAGAGACGAGAGAGCGACAGAGGAAGACAGGGTGAGAGAAAAAGAGAAAAAAGACAGGGAGGAAAAAATGTCAAACTGTCTGGCCTTTTCTTGACAATCCCACCACGATGTCTGTCTGAGAAATTAATCCTCTGTCATCTTTAGATAGGAATCTCACGCTTATCTGTCTCCACCCACACCTCCCTCCCCCCATCATCCCCTCCATCACTCAAATTCCCCTCTCTTTTCCTTTTATTTTCCTTTTCCTTGCATTTTCCTTTTGAAAAATCCACTCCTATTCTTTTCATTGTACTTCCTGCCCTGATATTCAGTGTCTCGCTCTGCCTTTTTTCCTGTCGTCCTAGGACACTCTTCCTCTCTTTTTCTCTCTGTTGAAGCCATTATCCCCCCTGGCCACACATCTTTTTTCTGTATCCCTACATCAGTCTGTCCAGTCCACAGCTCAACACAGTGACATACACACACAGGCAGACATCTCAATATGGCCCTCACACAGAGCTATCAAGCTTTCCATTCCTCTGTAAACTGTCATATTGTTATCAGCAGGATTGCAATGGTTTTTTTTTGGTCTCTTTCTTCATGGCTTTGGATGTGACACTGTGTGGAACTGCACATCTTATCTACCAAAAAGGGACGACATTCTGATCACACAACCCAACCCTTTATAACAGGGATTGTTGTTGATATCTGAGCATCTATAATGCAATTTGATTTTTTTATCTAGTTGGTGATAAAGAAAACCATGAATGTGTGATGGGATCACACTTTGCAGTTATTTTCTGTTTAAAATTGCTTTCATAATGCAAGTTACCATAACAAGTGAGAGTATTATCACCCCTTTGGAAAGCTCTTTAATTTATTTCAATGACAGACTGCAAGACTGTATGACTCAATACAGGACTAAATATGACTTAAGGGGAACTTTTCTCCAGAGATACAGTAAGGACCAGGACAACTAATGAAAACAATTTTGAAGATTATGATGATGACAGCACTGACCAGTGTCAGCAGACACTGCAGTGTCTGCAGGTAATTATCTGCTGATTATTTTCATAATCAAATTGATTACTTTCTATAAAACTGATGTCAGAATGAAATCCAAAACCAAAAAATACTCAATTTAGCATCATATATACCAAAGAAAAGAATCAATCAATCATTAACCATTTTAGTTTGAAAAAAGACTATATCAACCATCAGAATAAGTGCCAATAATTTTCTGTTGACCAACTAATCAATTAATTGTTGCAGCTCTAAATGATATCACACACCAATACACAACGCTGGTAAATCAAATATATTCAGACTCAATCTCTGTACATTACTTTGTAACATGAATAATGTAATTCTGTTGTTTATGTCTCAGCCAGCACAAGTTTAATAAATGCCTTTTACTGCTGGTAAGCACATGGTTTTCCCAGAAGTGGAATTTCAAACATAATTTCCTCTGTTGCAGTGGTCCATCAGCAGTGATAAATCAGCTGCAGGGGACATTTCTATAAATTTCTCTGAACAGAATTCCCTTAAAATACACATTACAAGAGACTTAACATGCAATTTTCAGCTGGGCCACTTTTCTGCTATTTTACTTGCACAAAACACCTAATAGACCTTTATCAAAAATGATTTGATTAGGCTTTGTACCAAAAAAATATCCATGAATCCATGGTGAATATTGCCCATGGTCTCTGTAGCCACTCTGATACATGCACATCAAAACTAAATTATACTATGTAGTAATGTAGAATGAAAAATTTGCATAGTTTTTTACTATACATTAGTCCTGTTTTTGAGACTGGTCTGGTTTGACTTGGTGGCAAAATCATATTGTTTAAAGGGTGCATGTTAGTTCACAGTAACAACAACAACTGAATAGAAGAAGAAGAACACATTCATATCAAAGGATTATTAAGATTAAAAGCAGCTGTAACATTGTCTGGCACTGATTTATGGATGAACTCAAGAACTCAAGTAGAATTTAAACTCAGTGTTGGAAGACTTTTGGATCATGAATTCATTATTAACACATCATGCCATTATTAATATTAGCATTAATAAAGAAGCAATGATTTTACTCGTCTGGTCTGCACTGTGGCCTGTCAGCCTCATATCAGGTTTGGACAGATTTCTCATGCTACAGTCAGAACAAGATCAAACTGCTCATCAGGCTGAGTTCCTACACTAAAATACCAAAAATGCACTGTTAAACATCACTGCTTCTAGTGACGTTTTCATCTGACAACATCCCTGATGGCACGTAAATACAGCAAAGCTAAAAAGATCAGTGTTTCATGTGAATCAATCCATCCAACGAGCTGGCATAGTATGAAGTCAGTGTGTGGAGACACAGTGCAGAGAGGAGGATAGAGGGGACAGAGGGAGGGAGGGATGGAAGTAAGAGGAGAGATGCTCACATGTTTCTCTCCTTCAATCCTCTTGTCAGCTTGTTGAACAGCCTCCAGGTACTTAAAATGCAACTCCATCAGTCGATCAACCTGGAGAGAGAAAGAAACCGAGGCAGACAGAGAGAAAGTAATGCAAGTGAGATGCAGCAAACAAGAAAATAACGTGAAGAGAAGTATGAGGGGGAGAGAGAGTGCAGAAAGAGGAGACAGATCAGGATGAGATAAATACACAACACCCAGAATAATTTGATAAAAGTGATCAAATAAAACATATGCATCGTCTACTCCCAATATATCATTATGTTTGTGGAACAATATTTCAACCTTGTTCAAATTATGTCTTCATTTACTTCACATTAATCATTTATCGATTCTTTTTATCTCTCCACTTCAGACCTAGTAGACTGGGTTTATGAAGTGTAAAAAATAAGACAAGAAAATAAATTATCTCTAAGATCCTTATTTATAGTCACATAAACATTCCCATAAAATGAACAAATACAGTAAGCGCAGGAAGCGGATGATGGAAATGAGATGGCTTCATAGTGAGAAAACCATTCACGTTTGATTTGCACATCAGGCGGTTTCTACATCAAAAGTCCTGAGCCATGTTAAAATGGCCTTGAACAACACACTGAATATGAAACATTTTTGCATATATGAGGGAAGTTGTGTGAGTGGTGGAAAAAAAATACAAAAAAATAAAAAAATAAAATAAAATACAGACTGATAATCACTGTCTCAAGTTTGGTAACAGAAACATGCAGGTACAGAGTAGTGCAGTCACTAACCCCTGACCAAGTGACCTGAATGAATTCAACCTGCCTTTTAAACTCCTGTCTCCAGCTTTTGGCAAAACTACGACTGACAAAAATGTTTGGATATAGTCATTTTATGATGATCACAATATGACGACATGATAATCTAATCCTGATGAGTGTCTTCTGATGTGTCTTTTGAAGCCCGCCGATACAAAGTGGGTGGCTGTGTTGAGAACGTGCATGAAGAGAATCGGGACTGTACAGCAGCCATACGTGCTGAGTAACACGGAGAGTAACAGCATCATTTGATGATTCAGTTTTCCTGCATCATTCTCATTTTATTTACTATGTTTGTTTTATCATTATAGTCAATGGACACAATGTCATGGAAATGATAAGCATCCTGATCAAATAAAATAATAGTGTTTATAGCAATTAAAAGCAAATAACACCCATTTTTAAGATACCTGGTATTAAATATTGAAACTCAAATAATCAAAGCTGCTGAAAGCTTTGTTTCCATATCAAAATAGCTAATGAGAATTGTTAATGTATTAATGGGCAGAATGAGAAAAAAAAACATTAGGCAAAAATTTAAGAATACAGTGTCTTGCTTAATTTGTGAAAGCATTATTGTGTGTGAAAAAAAATATTGCAAACTGCTCCATTTAAATCAAAGGGTCATGCATGAAAAACATGTCAGGTTCAACGAAGTACAATTTTCATTTAATTAATCTTCCATTTTCTTAATTGATTAATTGTTAAGTCTATGAAACAGCTAATGTTTTGATGTCCCAAAACCTAAAAATGCTTAATTTACTGTCACATATGATAAAATATGGATTTTTCCACCTGAGCTGTGCCCGCTTCAAACCAAGTAAAGAAAGCACAGAGGAAAAACTTAAACACAGAAATCTCTTATGTGAGAAAATCAAAACTGCTCTAACTTTGGCAGAAAATAAGTGTATTCATGTAGGACCCCATTGCCCATAGAAGGTGAAAATATCTTCTCAAATCGGTAGGGACCTCTGATTCAGAGAACTGTGGATACTTTGCAATCAAAGCTTATTGATTTCAGACACACAAATACCACAGTTCAGGCATCCTGACAATACAATCTAGTGGCAATCAAAAACAGGAGTTATAAAGAAAAAGAAAGGAGGAGCACAAGGACAAAAGAGGAAAGTAGGAAGATAAAGAAAACTGACCTTCTCACAGTCATTCTCTGTAAACTTGTTGAGGAGTCTGCTTCTCTGTTGGGACTTGAGATTTCTCAGCATGGAGGCGATGATGGAGCACACATGTTCTAAAGAAAGCAAAATGAGAAGTAAATCTAAAGCATGCTCCTTTGTATCACCAAGACAGCATCTCAAACATTCTCCCAGTTTAGTTTTATCAAATGTTAATTCAGATGCGATCTTTATGCACATATTTTATTACTTTACAGAATAAATCATCCAACTGCCTTTCTTCAGTAACTCTCTTAGAAATACACAAACAGTATGTAAACCTCCTACATGATAACAATTCATCAAACAGCTCACTGTGTTTTACAGTAAACAGGTGCACATGCTTTAACTATCATATGAGCTACTGTTATGCTCTTCAGTTAAAACAAACTGATCACTGCAAAGCTCATTCACACCCACATCCACAGCCCTAGGAAAGAACAAATCGATTAGCACTTGATAATTTGCAATTACAGCAAGCAAGCCAGCTAAGCATGGATACTCTTACAGAGAGTGCACAGAACAAGAGAACATGTTAATGAAATTTAGAAATCAATTTTCTTCTTAGGGCATGCTGGAACATGTGTTTTGGCTGTAGCTGAATTACATTTCTCAGGGTGATAAAATTTGTCTGTGGCAGCTCTGGGGCCATTTAGAGGTTGGGGTTGGGGGGTGGGGTGGGGTCTAAAACATGTTGATTGACTGAATTAACTACAAAAACCAGTTAGTCCCATTTAGTGGCCCTGTCAACCAATTTATGTAAGATGTGGTGTCTCATTCATGGATCTTCTTACTCACAGGCTGCACCCGCAGGTGACAAACATAGTATAATATTTCTCTATGATACTGAATGAACAATACACTGTACACACAGAATATGACATTGTAAAAGCTCTGGATATACAGAGTGGAGAAAAAAATGTAATTTGACTTTATCAACAAGAGGTCAATATTCTCTCTCAACGAGGCTTTGCAGTTGCTAAGCAACAAGAGTACAGGAATCAATCCCATTTCTGCTTTTTAAAAGGGGTCGTGTTTGCTGTCAGCTCCCTTTGTGCAATCCCCTACGACCCACAGCATTCTTACCCACAAGACTTGAACGCTGAGAAAACGAAAGGCTGTAACACACATACCCATGTCAAATCTTTCAGGCTACACAGATATCCATCTACATTATCAATATAGTTTGTAGCCCATAAGGCAGGAAAATATACTGAAACTTAATACAAAAAGAAATGTAAGCATGTTCTTTTAGAAAGAGATATTTTGAAAATATTTCCTATCAACTTTGAAATTTCTGATAATTACTGTAAAATCTGTGAGCCTTAAGCCTTGAAAGAGTTGCTGATTTGAAACACTTCTGCTCTCTTCTGTTTACCCCTCTATTAAACTGAATCCCTCAGTTATTATTAATGATGTGATTTAAGTCCTTGAAAATGTGGTTTTAAATCTCTATAACATTAAAGATTCATAGCTATTATATAATTAGCAACAATTAAAGTTTGGAAAACAACATCCTAAGTTATTATTTATACAGAGGTTATAGGCTTTTTAACAACTTTTCCGAACCACCCTCAGTTGTACCTTTTGGTGAGTACTAATTACCAAATGTTAGCATGTATGCTAACACACTAAAATAAGGAGAGCATGGTAAACATTGCTTGTTAGCATTGTCACTGTGAGCATGCTGACATAAGCATTTAGCTCAAAGAACTCTTCTGTCTAAGTATAGCTTGACAGGGCTGCTGGCATGGCATGGGTGACAGGTGAAATTTAGTTTTTTTTTTTAGAGGCTTAGTTCACCTTTTCCAATTAATAGGTAAATTAGTGAATATATGGCTAAATAATTAGATTTAGATTAAGGTAGAAGATGTGTTTTCAGATGTAAATTAAGCTTTAATTAAGGAATCTAATTCATAGAGTGAAAATCTAATCAAAGGTATTACATGTAGTCCAAGCTGTGTGCTCTGGTTGTACACCAGTTAGGCTTAGATGAAGGTTCTTTTATTTTCATGTAGACGACCATATATGCTGTACACAATGACAAGGAAGCTAAGTGCCATTTCCGAAAGGACACTACTTTATCAACTTGATCCGAGTGGTAATTGATGTCGCCACCTCCACGCCCTGCCGAAGAGGCTATTGATCGCGGGCTGTGGAATGTTCTCTCCAAAGAGTTTAAAACTAAACAGCGACTGCTCCATGGAGATTTGTGAAGGGGTGAAGGCAGGATTACATTGTGGGAACAAGATGGAGGGCAAGGCTGAATAAAACGGCTTCCTCATTTGTCTTCACAAAGGTGTCCAATCAATAGTTAATTTACATGCTTTGCTTTACACTTCATTATCAAGTATAAAAACAAGGGACAAATAAGAAAACAAAGACAGAGCCATGACAAGACAGTAATAATCAAATGCATAATAAAGATTTTACATTTAAAATGTTACTGTCATGTCACTGTTGGACATGACAACAGGCCTCCCTAGGAGCCAGTTTACCAGTGTACCATGGTTTAAACAGCTACAACTTGGTATGGACTTTACAACAGCTATGGACTTTGTATAGACCTCTGTGGAGTTTCTTCTACAACAAGTAGTTAACAGTTAAACAGCTTCAATTTGCTACATTTAGCACAACAAGTTTCAGAGGTGGTTCTCTGTTGGGAGAGTTGGATCTCCAGAGGTGGTGGAAACAAAAGTAGGTACAGGGACTTTTAATTCCAGTTTAGTTAAGACTAGTTTAACAGAGCCATTCAGGCAGGAAGAAACAACACCAGGGACACAGAAACTAGATTACTGTGATCAAAATGTAAGAAGAGATCCTGAGCTCCTGTAAAGGCTCGTGGAAAAGTTCCTTTGGAGACAAGGGACCACAGAGAATGTCTCCAAATACACTAGTATGGCTGCTTTTATCCCTTCTGTACAAGACAGTCTGTGATGACAGAGGGAGCATTATTCACACATTCCTTTAGGTCTTTTATACAAAAAAAGATGTTGCAGCTTTTATTAAAATTTCTCATGAAACGTACAGCATATTGCAATTTTGTTCCACTGTGAGATATGTCCCACTTCAAAAAACCTGCCATACATTCCAAATGGCTGATATGAAAAGATTTGAGTTATTCACATTTCTCCTACTACTAAGTGATAAATTCCCTCAAAATGTTGAGTACGTCCTTTCCTCGACAGAATATTAAGTGTTTCGAAACCTTTCATATACATCTAAATATACCACAGCACATTTCTTTCAAGTATGACTTTACAGACATGGAATATGATCAATCCCCACCAGAGGAAAGACCAAACGTGAAGAAGATGTTAATTAGATGTGTCTTTACACAGGGATCTAACAGCAAATCTCTCCCTCTGAAAACACTAATAATAGGATTACACAGCATGACTCTGACAAAACAGATTATAATCAAACTTGTATCATCTAAAATGTTACTAATCTCAATCTGTGCCAAAGGCGCTTGGTGCTGAGATGATGATTAAATGAGAGTTCTATTTGATTCTCTGCTTTTGACTGAAATATATGATGAAAGTTTCATCATTAAATCCAGATAACCAAGTTTCTCTATTACAGGCACTTATCTAGTCTCATATATTCTATGAAGTCATGCCTTTTAAATCTCCATTTGTTAATATCAGAGAAGAGATACTGGCGATAAAGTAATGGGCTGATAAAATTCAAAGTTTTATCTTTGTCATGAAACTTCCATAATTTGCGGGATAAAATGTTTTAATAAAAGCATGCCTATCTCTATCAAATGGCCTTTTCCATCTTTCCCCCCTCACTGCGTACATCTAACTGCCTCGTGCTAGCATTAAAAGTCAGATGATTCTGAATGTTGAAACTAGAATTTTAACTAAATCCAAAAAAACTTAACCACCATCTTTGGCTTCCCTTCACTGGCTTCTTATCCATGTCAGGTCAGACTTAAAGGCACTTCTAATGACATACAAAATTATAAATGGGCGGGCCCCCACATACCCTCTCTTTAAGCCTCATACTTCATCACATGCTCTTCACTCTTCAGAAAATCAGCAAGCTGCAGGGTCTTTTCCTATTATGCCTCCCTTCCTCTGGAACAACCTCCCTGCTGACATCAGACTGTCTGATACCACTGAGTCATTTAAATCCAAACTAACTAACTTACAATTAGTGGCTCATTCTTTGGTTACTTCCGGCCTGGTACCTGCTGATCTCAGTCTCAGTCAATCCATTTAACCTAGGACGTGTAGTAAAGTCCATGGTGTCCTACTGACACTAACCCTCTGTTTATTCCCTGAAGCACATGAGTGTCCAGGCTGTGTGCCTTTCTCTCGTTCTCCCTCTCTCTGTTTCACCCTATCTTCTCCAGCCTGTCCTCTCTTTTTACTCAGGCTCTCTGTGCTGGGCCACAGCCTGTCCTGGGACCTCTCCTCCCCTTCTGGCTGTCGGTGCCACATTCCTGATCTTTTGGATCTGGATTTTTCTCTCTCCCTCTGTGTGTTTGTTTCCTTCTCCTAGAAGTGTAAATGATGTGTTTGGTTTTGCTCTTGTATGTTTGTGTAGTCTCTCCTCTTTCCAGGTCTCCATAGTGGAGAGAAGGTGTATGGCTAAGGTTCTCTCTGTTGGCAGCACCTGAAGTTGCCTGATTACCTCCCAGATCATATTCATTAATGTTTACAGTCTTTCTGATTGTCCATACTGCAAATGTGATTTGTGCTATCTAAATAAAAACTGACTTGAACTGCAGAGTCACACAATGAATGCTTTTCTTTTCCCACTCGCATGCCTCACTCATTATCTATTTTAGTTTATTCATTAGAAAATAAAGGTCATGATAAGGGCATTCTCAGCACTCGAAGGTGTTTGTGTAGCATTCAAAATGTATCAACTACAAAGGCTTCTGTTCCCTCCCTCAGCCTCTCCCTCGTGCACTCTCTTGATCCGAAACAAACACCCACGTGCACACGAGCACACAAAGAAACACTTTTCCAAGTTGGAGCTGGAGACAGAGCTATGACTACTGTGCCTCGCCATGTAAATGAGTTGTTTACTTCTGTTCCCTCTCACACTCGCTCGCATCATTAGCCACCTAAATATAACAACCGGCTGCTACCAATTTCCATCATACAATCTCATTTCACCGGTAATGACAGAGTACATACACCAATAAACTGAGACCCTAAAAACAAGGTGAATGGCAGTGGCGTGACAAGAATATTCATGAGCAGAGAAATGTAATTTGTTGTTTGGATTTTTTTTTTCCCTTTTTGTTTCCGCTTTTTTCCTATCTACTCACAACGTCTCTATTAATTATGTTGTTCTGTATGCTAATACGGCCTGGCAATCCCTGGTCATTTGGACTGTTTCAATTTCAGAAAGGATTTTACGGGGATCAATCTTTGCACCGAGGTTTATAATAGAGAGAGCTACAGAATGAATGTGTGAGAGAGAGAGGACTAAGGACAGGAGGACAGAGAGGCCCCTACCTCCTAATTACTTTTGTTTGAAGCAGCTGATAATTAATTAATCTACTGTGTTATTGTGTTATTCTGGAGAACCACTTTATTCACTGCATTTTCAATTAGCAGGCTTACTGAGAAGGAGGGTTCATTCAATATGCCTTATATTATGACAGGCATCTCATTATGCCTATAGCTGTTCAACAATCAATGGAGGCATGAAGAACCTATACAGGCTGAAACTCTCATCACACTGTTGACCTGATCACAGTTTTTGTGGTTGCTTTCAATTTTTTCTCTTTTGATTATGTTACATAGTACAGGTATATCACTTGTGGGTTTATAGGAGTGTGTGTGCTCATGCATTTTTGTGTTATTATAAATACATGTGTATTTATATGAATATCATCTCCTCCTCTGACAAATTATGGCAGCTAATGTATCTGGATTACCTGGCTGTAATCAGTACATAATAATGTAGCACGATGTTGTCTTGTTCAGTACAGTGTATTTTCATTAACTTGTTTCAGTTCTTTGCTGTTTTGTATTTTTATGTTTTTGTTCTGCATATGAATTTGTGCCTGACAATGCAGCAAATTATATTTCCTTCTTATCATACCTCTTCATGCACACATTATTTATGCTGAGATTCTGAAATTCTGAAGTAAAGGTTCAATAAATCAAACTTATCATTTTGATAATGGTAGTTTACATAGTTGTTTTAGAAGCTTACACCTGGGGGCTCACTCTGAACAAGACACTAAAATATTCAGTTAACAAACAGAGGTATTAACGCAAGAGGCTGGCATCATACTGATTTTCCCCTCTCCACAAAAATACTCATTCATCACCCAGAAATCCAGATCACACTTGCCAAACTTCACAGGGAGAGAGAGCCTTCGGGGTGGGTTTCCTCACCTTTTTTAAAGCATGATTTTTAAGCGTGTGGAGCCCCTGGCAATGTGGGGGGTTTAACTGTTACGACAGGTTATCTTCCCTACTGTTCCTCCTGCGGCTCCAGGAGGTCAAAGGTTAATTCATCCAGTCCCTGGCTGAGACGGGATGAAGACAATTTGTTCTCCTCTGCCCCACGGGATATATCAAACTTAATTAATACAGACAGAGAGAGAGGAGGGGTTTCACAATTTTGGACATAGCTGATCAAACAAAGAGCAAAAAGATGGACAAGGTTTGTACCTCTTTTTCTTTCAGTCTCTTCTCTATTTTATTCTCTCACCCTGTTTCACACGGACATCCTATCTTTCTCTCTCTGGTTCTTGTTTGCACTTCCTATCTCTCACTCTGAGACAAGAGAGGTTTGAGAGCACAGGCAGGAAAATCAATCAAGATTGGATTGATAGAGTAAACTGACAGGCCGAAGAGGCAGCAAACCGTGATACATGAGCAGATTAGGATTGAGGGTGTCTGCAGGAAACGGGTGTGACTACACAGTGCGGAAAACTAGCAGCAGGAGAAGAGAACAGATGTCCCCATCGTGATTAGTATAATAACTTAAATTAGTACAGTCAGCAATGTATAGATTTTTTACCTGACAAATAACAATAAGAGAGTTGAAGGCCATTACCAGACATTTAAAGAAACCCAAAAATTATCAATCATAATGTTCCCCATCAACAATTCAGGTAATATTAAATTCAAATTATTAAGCTTCAATAAGATTTTACAAGAAATCTTTAAATTAATGCCAATTGGGTTTGAGTAACATAAAAGTAAAATTTGAAAATAGTTAAAACAAGTCAACGAAGTCATGCAAAATATCTTACATGAAATTACCATTAATGCAAACCTGTGGCCTTCAATGTGTCCTGTTGTGATTCAGTCAAAATGAAATAAAATTAATCTAGATTACATGCATGTCTAATTTTCTTGTGAATCCCTTGTTCTTAGTCAGACAATCTGAATCCAGCTACTGCATGGCAGGCTCTGCTACTACCAGTAATAACTACAATATAGAGATATAGTAGTTTCACCGGTGTAAATACACTGAACAGCTATTGCAGAAAAGATACCAACCATAAATATTTTCAAAATTGGAGTTTCACTGTACAAACATGTCAGGGATTACAACTATAAATAGGTTAAATATTTAATCTCAAAAATCAAGTGTAAGATCCAAATACAGAATGCAGGAAACTGGAAGTGATTTTGGAGATTTAGATTTAAGCGTGCAACATAACACAGATTTAAGTATGCATTTATGTAAAACAATACCAAAAGAAAAGGCAACTAAAGCCCTGAAGCTTGACTGGACTATATCAACTAGTTTTGGTCCCGAACATGAAGTCCCTGTAGCAGGATTTCACAATTCTCAGTAAAAGAAAAAGAAAACATGACAATAGCTCTCCAGGATGTGTAACTTCTCTCATATTTCAACTACTTCCAGTGCTTGACCTATTCTGCAATCCAGATTTTCCAGGACACTAAGGAACTCTGGAAATAAACTTGATTTCTATATCACTTTCTCACTGTATCTGTGAGAATTCATTGATCTCTAATGTGTCTTTATCACACAGAAAAACCTTTTACCTCAGTGGTTTAGTTTCCATTGGTTCGTTTATTTTCGCTGATTAGAAAACAGTGCAATGCTGCTCTCATAGCAGCTTTCACTGCTCAGCCCAATGAGTCACACCACTTTAACAGGTCAAATCAGGGACACTTGCAGCTGACTGCAGCCTTTGTGAAGAAATCTGCTGTTTCCTTGTTGTTATTAGTGACTGACCTTCATGCTCCTTCTCAGAGGTGCCAGTTTTCTTCATCTTCTTGGGGGTTTTCATGAAAAGTGGAAAGATGGTTCGCAGGCCCAGGATGTCCACAAACTTATGGCAGTTATCTGCTCCCTCTGGTCCAATCATCCCATGGTCCAGAACCTTAAGAGCGCTGGTTCGAGACATTTTCTTTTCTCTGCAGCAAAGGAAAAAAAGGAAATGGTGCTGAAGCCAGAGGTACTTATTGTTGTTCCAATAAATATAAAAAACATGCACATTTTAAATGAAGTGCCATGAGAAGGTAGGACCACAAAAACTTTTTTTGAGTGAAGTGGCAGTAACACAATGCTAACTAACAAATTGATTTTAAAAAAAAGGGCCCTGGAGTTTGACAATTTAGATCTCAAAACAGTGAAACATAATATCAAGTAGCTTGTCATATTCACCAATTTCTCATTATAAGAATTCTCCCTTAGGTACACACAAACTTGTCTAAAAGATATTTAACTTATCCTTATCACATACCTTCCTAGTTTCCTGAAGTTCAACAACACTTTTCCTTTCTTATGTAACAATTTTATTTAATTTTTGTGTTATGGCAACTTATAAAGTTCAGTAGTTGTTAGAAAAAACTTTTGCTCCAGCAGCTACCTCTGCAGGTCTCAGTCAGGAGGTTAATATTAGAATATTATTTTGTCTAGTATCTACATGACTACATCTCCTGTCATGGACTGTTTTGATTAAGCAAGATGTTTTTAGCATCTAGCTTTAAGTAAAACCATTCACTCTTTTTTTTTCCTGTTACAGTACAGGAAAGAAGCTGTTTAATGGTGTTGATTATCCCAGTGATCAAATCTCACAAACATGGACCTATTCATGAACAGGCAACATTTATCACATTGAAAACAGTGATTTATGACATATTTACAGAGAAAAGTGAGTGAAGTTTAGGATAAGACTAAATGAGTTCTGTGAGATCCAACTCACTAAAAATTAAATTCTGTAAATTGCCTACAATTTCTCTCTACTCACAAAATGTAGTTGAACTGTCAACCAGGTTACTGCACATGAGAACTCAAAATGAATCCAATAAATGTTAAAAATACATTTGTTAATTTGTCTAAAGCAGCCAAAGGCAAAGAAAATCCCCCAAAGTGTCTCTTACCAGCAGCTTACACTTGAGCTTTGATGAAATCAGAGTGCAGCATTTACTCAACTACAATAAATGTTGTTCTAATTATAAGCCACATGATATTTCTAAATAAAGTCATGGAGAGTATAAAATATTCAAGTTTAAGTTAGAAAAAAATGAGTACCACAATAAACCTGAAAAGGTGTGTTTTGTCAAACAAATAAATTGCAGTATAAATATTCATCTCTTTTTCATCATCAAAAAATGACATGACGAGAGGGACTAACTATTTCTTCTTTTAGGTTTCCTGCAATCTCCCCCTGCCCCTGGATCCCACCCCACACCTCCTCTTAAGAAATGTAGCCGTCTGTCATGGTGTCACTTCCTCCATTCCCACCAATGACAGATGTCTGTGTTTATCTCAGAAGAGGGACACATATTTCAGGCAGTTGAGTCTGGTTCTCCAGACAGACACATTACATATGATGGACGGCGGGAGAGGCCGGAGGGGGAGCTGTACTCAGTGTACTTTCCAAAGGGAAACTAGGCAGTTCAGTTGGTAGACAGCTGACTTTAACTCAGCATCCTGGTGTCGTGAACTATGCTGTTGTCAACTCCAAGATGGATTGTGGGTCGATGTTTGTGGGTGCTACAATGACAGCAGCGGGTTTTTGATTAGACTCAGATTTCAGATAAGACTGAATCGCTCAGAGACCGGCCCTGGTCTGGCTGAGATGTCTATAACCTGTGTACGGCCCAAACATTGACCAAAACACTCAGGGTAGGGGAGCTGTGCATTACAAAATATTCAGGATACTTGGAAAAATGTGAAATCATTAGATTCTTTAGTATATTACATTAAATCTACTGGTGTTATACTCACTTTGAACTATGGTTCTTATACGTGTGTGTGAAAATGGCTGTGGTACATCAGTTTCAGGTCTGACTAACATTTAGCTGTACCATGAATCCATCAAGACACCAGATGTGAAATCTGTATGTAGCACAAAGCTGATGAGGCCTGGTAAGAATTGAAATGGGGTTTTTGATGGAAAACCAATAAATGTGTCTTGGTGAGAGAAAAAGATTTTTTTGTTTTGTTTTGTTCTGTACTCTGTTGCTCTCTGTTTTTGTTATTTTGTAGCTGCACTGAGTCTTGATTGGAAAGCCAGAGCTGATCTCTCCTCAAAATTATAATGAAACTGCTCAAACTGCTGGAAGTTTGATAATTTAATATGATTTTAACAGATTTACAACATGGGCTGCTGCTCTAACACCACTACTGCCTTTTGGAGAGGTTCTCATTACAAGGTTTATTCTATTCTCTTATTCTATTGTGTTTTATACATTTTACATGTTATTTCACTCCTAACACTAAGCTTTCTTTCCTCTCTCTTTCTTTCTGAATTTGAATGTGTTGAAATTACCTGCCAGTCTTAATTTTAAGACTCCTAAGTTTTTGGTCCAAAAGTAATTTGCAATGTATTTTTACTACTAAATGTAACTGCTACATCTGATAAAAGAAGTGCAGAGGACTCCTGCTCACAGATGTAGGTAATGCATCTCAAAGCACCAGTATTTAGTAAAAATAGAGTAATAATAACCCTATATGAAACTAGATTTTGATAATGGTCATTTAATATGGATTCAATCAGATCACCAACAAATCAAACCAATGATGACGTCAGCCTTGGCCAACAGTAAGAATTATTCATCACACCAAATACAATTCTTTGACAGTTCATTAAGTACACATTAAATAATCACTAACTGAAATGTGTCAACCATCAAGTGTTGCAGTGATGGTATCAACAAGTTAAATCGAACACAGTTGATAGGGTCAGTGTTTAACACACAAGTATAGATCCACCTGTATTTACCAATCTACAGGTAAGTGTTGTGTCAGATAAGACTCGTGTACTGTACCCTGTGTACTCACAGTATGAAGCAGAATGAAAATGGTGAATAAATTGACATGAATTCACAGTTAGCTTCTCTGTAAAGACTTTAACAACTTTCCCAAAGTCATATCTTGGTCAGCTCTTTCTCCCTGCTATTTTCTGACTTTTTTTCTCTCCATTTCCCTGGTGGATGATTTAACACAAAAGAGTTTTTGCATTGCAATAATGAGATATTGATCCAAGCCCTAAATCTACTTGTCCAGTGATGTGATTATCAGTGCAGAGGTGCAGAAGCTGTGGAGGTTTCATAAATGCGTGTAATGTGTCTTTATGAGTCTTTAAGGTCACATCTCTGCCTTGCTGCACTCCACCAACTGTTGATTGATTGGACTGGTGGTCTCATCAGGCAACAGAGCAGACACACGTGCTGTTTTGTGCAATGCTACACCCGGTTGTGTTATGAGTGTTTAAATTTTCACAGTTCAGAAAGCACAGGGGAAAAAAACCTTCTAACCTGAACTGTGAGCACTGGCCTGTATATCAAGACACTGTCTGTGTAGGTTTCAACACTGTATATTTTACTTTTAAAGAATATTTTATAGCACTGAAGCACCTATTGTCCACATGTTGTAAATTCTGCCTAACTATAGCACTCCAGTACATTGTAAGAGGTAAATATTACCGGGAGCTTTGTGTTTCTGTAACAGTGATTATTTATTTCTGGCCAATAACATCACTAATTTTTGTTTATTCATGTTTGATCAATGCTTAAGTACAAACACTGCATGTGCATTGAAGTGATGCAGCTGTATTACACAGTCAAATGCCTTGCTTCAACTGAATTTAACTGATGCTCCTACTCAAGTTACATAATCCAAAATTGTGTAATTTTGTACACAAAGGTTGCTGTTTGGCAGCTGACGTCCAAATTTCTGAAGTCAGAGATTCCCTCAAGCTCAAAAACACACCTTTCAAAACAAATGTATGAGGGAAGTTCTCTCCCACAGTTCCCTGCTCCCTCAAGATTTTTAGATAAAGAGGAATCTTCCTCTGTGTCAAGAATTAGTTGTTTTTTTATTTTGACAATTTTAACTTTCCAAATATTTACAAAATAGTCAGTTGCCTTTCCACATTTTAACCTCTTATTAGTGTTTACTCACCCAAAGCCTTAGCCTGCTGATTACTGATAAATTAACTATAAGAAAGGTCTGCAATAACTTATCCTCTAAGGGTAATGGTTTAACAAAGACAGTTGGAGTTTTTATAGTCTCATACACACTTGTCCATTCAGCTTAGGAGCAACACAGAAAACTGCTAAAATATATAATAACGAATAAATAATACATGAATAACAAATATACTGAATATGTAGAAAGGATCCTGTCAACTTGTGTGGTGCACAGAAGTTCTGCTGATGCTGGATATTTTAGTGCACTAGAGGTGACTGTCGATATCATAAGCTCTCGACAACAGATTTCCACTGTACTTTTGAATTATGTTCTGCATATGGTGGTTCATATCACTGCAATAAGTGATAACAGAACTTTTTAAAATAAAACACAAACTAGGTAGACAGCATGAGCAGCAAGTTTCGCACTCAATTTATAGAGAAACTGGTGAATCAAATATATGTGAGACAACATCTGCAACAACATATTAGTGAAAGCTGAGAAAGCAAGACTAATATCTCATTTAAATCTGGCATTTAAGCTACAGCATGTAACTTTTTATAGTTGGAAAATGCTCCAAAACTCATCTTAATGTGCTGTCAAAAGCCTCTGTGACCCAGACTCGTTGAACGGCCTGGAAGCAGTGCAGAGATATTCCCTCAGAGAGGGCCAGAGTCAGGGGTGGGAGCTCACAGCTGTCAATCAATAAGTGAATGCACTTCTGGTCTACTACTCCTCTCACACTGATGCTTCAAGCTAGTTTTAGCTGCTAGAAGACGTCACTATGGCTGACTCATAAACTAGCAAGATCCCAATTCCTGCGTTAACTGAGACAGTGTACTCAATGAGAATGTCAATGAAGGGTGGGGTGGAGCGTAACAGAGCTGGGAGAAGGAGGGGGAATGGAGTGGCTTGCTTTCACGTCTCATGCTAGCACTAGCTGCATATTGTAGTCATGTGTAAATGATATTCCCAATCTTAGAAAACAAAAAAGCAGTGCAGCAGGCTGAAAGGTCAGCTAACGCTGTCTCTTTCTGCTAGTTTAAGCAAGAAAAACAAAAGCATTGTTTGCATGTATTAGTGGCTAACAAGTCATCCCCCTGCAAAAACTCAACCTCATGATCACACTAGAGCTGAGGTCAGGGGGTCACCAAAGTTAGTAGTCATCATCCTCTGGCATTTCTTACAGTACGCAACCTCACCTAAGCATGAGGTTCATTAGCTGAAGTCCTTCCCCTCTGAGGAAGCGGTCCCGATTGCTGGGCAGCATGAGGCAGGAACACAGAGCGTCAAAGAGGTTCTCCATCATCTCTTGCTCCTCAGCTGTGGACGGATTGTGACGTTTAAAAACCTGAAAGAGAAGGCAGGGGGAGAGAGCACTAAATAAGGGAGAATTTTGAAAGGAAACCCAGGGGGCATGTTGCGTTTGCATGGAAAGGTGATTCTTCAGGGACGGTTTCTGAAAAGGTTTATTAGAATGATTTAAAGATGTGGGCAAAATGAGCCTTTTTAAATGATGAGCAGGAACAAGCCTAGTGTGACATAGTTAGACAGGTCTGTATTATAATTAAGAGAATAGAAAGAGACAGGGTGGGAAAGTGCCAGCAGTCTCCACCAAAATTCTAGTCAATGAAAGTGTTAGTAGCTAATTTGGAAGATTATAAACTATAATTTGGCTGGCTGAGTCCACAAAATGTCACAGGATGCTCAGAACCACATGAAAGTCAATCTATGAATGAATGTATTGTTAACTGTAAGGCTTAAAAAGGGGGAAAAAATTGGCTTAGGTTTAGACTGGGCTTGGTGTTGACCCATAGGTTGGAGCATCACCATAAAGCATAGAATTTATGTTAAAACCTGGGTGTGGAGATGCTCCTGAGAAATTACTGTTATTTACTCCTGTGGGGCTCAAATGGGTTCATAAGGAGGGTAGAGCAAACTAAAAATAGGAAGTAAAAGCAAAATCTTACTGATAGTTGCTGCAGTAACACATCAATGCCATCCATCTCTCCCAATAGCTCTCTGGTATCTGTGGAAGAGAGAAACAAACAGGGAGAAAGGCTAAGAGATAAAAATGGAGGAACAGGACAACAGGGAGATTAAATTGAGATGGTTCCAAAAAAACAGACATTTAAGGTGTGGGAGAGAGAACAGAAAACAGCCTGAGCAAAAGATTTTAAGTAGCTGGATGAAGGAATGCAAAAGACAAAAAGACAATAAACAGAAGTGCGACAGAGGCAAACAATGAGCATAAACACGGACAAACACACTGTTCACGAGAAACCTCCAGAGAGAGAAAATGAAGAAAAACGAGGGCACTGAAAAATACGTATCCTCACTAGTTATTCCACCTAGACCTGTGTATTAAAATGTTTTTTAAGGTTACACAAGCAATTTCACTTCTTAGTGACCCCAAATGGAGGTGAGAGCCAACTGTCTTAATCTCAACAGACCAGAAATCCAGAAAATTCATATCAGGAATGCACACACAGCACACTAATATTTACCGCAATATTTTTTGCTTTGCATTTGTTACTTTGTTTGAACAGTGATGTGTTCATAACTAAGAGCAGACTTTGATTTGAACAAAATGGTGAATCTTCAGGGTCTTATTTAGTACAGATAAAAGGCTCCTCTCGTTCACAACAGCAAGTATTTTACATATAAACCCTTCAGAGTTGTGTTTTAGTCAAACTTGACAGCAGGAAGTGATAATTACATTCAAATTAGCACATCACAAAAAATCCAAAATTGTCATTTTCCTAACAGTAGTCTTGTGATTTTCCTTACTCCTATTTCAAGACACTGACGGTATCAAGATATGGAACATTATTTATGGCAGCACATTTCCTTTGTTGTGTCAAAAGTATGTTTTTTATTAGATTTTATTTTGTATTGGAGGGGCAGGACGGGGAGGATGAAAGGAGGCAGCGCTGGTGAAGGGGAAAAGAATGAGAGTAAAATGAGACACGACTCCCACTGAATATCAATATGGCTTGTACCATTAATGAGAACCTGTCGAAGGACCTGATAGTCCTGCAGCTATCTGAGGCTTTACAGGGTTTTAGTGAGGGAGGGAGAGGGTGGTGAGGACAGCAAATAGACAAGGAGGGAAGGAAAAAAAGTAAGATGAGATTGAGTAGTGGGAGAAAGGGAAAATGGAAAGAAGACAAAGTAACATGAAAGGTATCATGATATTAAAAAGAGGAAAACATGACAACAAATAGGAGGAGGGAGAAAAGGGCAGAGGATGTGAAGGACAAGAAACAACCAGAAAGGACAGTGCCAGGGGAGGTCACAGATGGAGAGATGAAAGGACACGAAAATGAAGCAAGGAGAAGATGGGGAAAGGCAGAAAGAGAGAAAGAAAAAGACAGTACTAGCAGGAAAAGGAAAGTGAGAAAGAAAATGATCAGTGAGTAGGAGAAATGAAAGAAGTGTGGAAAAGAAAGGACAGAAAGAAATAAGGGGACAGCATGCTTTAAGAAATGTTTGAGAAACCCACAAACCATTTACTGACACACTCACTGTCATTGTTTTGCAGCAGGATAGCCAGGATTTCACTGCAGTACAGCTTGTTAGCATCAAATGGCATCTTTGCCTGAGAGGGAGAGAAACCAAATTCCAATTATCACTCATCTTGAGAAACTCTGTTCCCCAGGGTCCAGTAGTATTACAAAAACATGTATTCTACAACAAAACCTGCAGTTTTTTAACCATAAGCAGTACATCATGATGGATATAAAGTAACAGCAACTTCAAATCTTTCAATGTCTGGATGAACTGGTCAACTAAAATAACTTTCTCTGGACAAAAAACAACAACAACAAAAAAAAAAAAAACAAACAACACAGGGCATTTCCAAGCATGCGTATGGCAACATTTCATGGTTCATAACAAACCAACAGAGTGAAACTGTGGTTGTTACAGAAAGTAATAAGCATAGCTATACTACAATAACATCATACATAAAAATATACTCGGTCTCATGAATCGATCAAAGAAAGAAAGTGATACAATTCATTTTTTCAGTGTAGATCTTTCTGTTTTCTAAAATTTCAAGGAACATCTTCATTCATTTTAGAATTTCAAAGAACTGCAGCTGAAAATTAACTAGCAGGCTAACAGAAATGCTAACTAAATTGTGTTGTCCTGATGAATAAACAAATCAAATGAAAATGAAATCTTGCAGTGATCTCCACAGGATACTGTTAAACATATAATGAACATGGGTTACATGTTTTAACCTGTAACTTATACTACATGCAAGTAGATGTGCAACCAAAGGTTCTGTAGTAAAGACAATGACATTGCTGCAATTAAAGATTATTTTCTTAATTAATTCATCTTGAGGTAATTTTCTTTATTAATCATTAGGTCTATATGACATTATAAAAGTGTTAAAAATGCCCATCACAGTTTCATACAGCTCATTGTGATGCCATGCACTGTCTTGTTTTGTCCAAACAATAGTCCAAAACTTAAAAAAAAATAATAATAATTTTGTAGTTAAGACATGGAAAATATCAAATATTCATATTTGAGAAGCATAAACAAACCTTTATTAGAAATTTGTGCTTGAATAATGTCTTATATAATTAACGAATCAAAATAGTTGGCCAATCAATTTTCTGACAATCAACTATTCAATTAAATGACTAAAAACTGCAATACTGCTAATACTCCACCACACTCTTACCTTGATTCTCTTGAGCAGCCACTGCATGAGTCCCTGCTGGGCTGCCTCTGCACACAGGCCTGGTCTGAACTCGGCCATGTTTTCTATGATAGCTGAAGAAGACAGGCAACATAAAAAAAACATCAGAACCTAACAGCTCCACACCCATATCTGCTGCTGACACCTATAATTTTATGATAGAGATGAAATACTTGGGGATGAACCAATCCGAACCACCAGATTAGTACTGGTACTGATATTATTAAGTGGATCAGGTCAGTTCAGTCAAACATTTAACTTTCTCTTTCTCTGTGACATTATGAAATTCAATGTTTCCACCTACTACCAATTTAATACAGTCAAAGACTAATATCAAAGCCCTAGATCAGTCACAAGTTAACATATACAGTACAGATAATATGCAAACTAACTTTGAAGGAGAGGAACAGTGAAATATGACAGTCATCTTTTTATAGAGTGTTTGTCTGGATTCTGTCCCAGCTCCGTCTAATATTATCATTAGAAAGCTGTCTCTGCCACATGATATCTCTATCAGAGCAGACTGCAGCAGAAGGTGACAGAGAGAGAGAGAGAAAGACACTGTGGGGTGGTGATGAAAGGAGAGAGGAATGGGAAACTAAGAGGGAGGAGAGAAGAGAGGAAAAGCAGAAGGGAGGAAAAAGACGAGCATAAAAAAGGGTAGAGGGAGTTGGGAGAGGATTAAGAAGAAATAAGACAAAAAAAATACAAACAAGCAACATCTGGAGAGGGGACTGCAGATGATAGAGAAATGTTGAGAAAAAGAAACAGAAGTAAAGATTGAGAGGAAGCGTGCTGAGGGAGAGAGAGAGGAAGAGCCTTTATCAGTGATTCAAACAGAGCAGACAGACAGCATCCTGGAGGACAGCAGGCTCAGAGCAGAGAGCAGCCAAGGCAGACAAAAGGCTTATTCAAGCTTGGAAAGCTCCCTTGATAACGCACACGCACACACAGACACACACACCACACAAGCTTGAATAAAGGATGCACAAGCACTCCTCCCTTGATATAACCCACACTCAAGCACAGATCCAAACACACACCTAAAAAGCCCTCCTGACACTCGGCCTCAATCTGGCAACAGAGAAAAAAATCATCTCAGTGGACTCATTCAACACAAAAAGAGCTGAGAGGCAGAAAAGTCTGATTCACGTGAGGCTAAACACAGAGACCATGACTTCTCAAAACTATCTGCCGGCCTGTGCCCTCTCATAGACCTCTCTATTTAATGCTGTCAAATCTATGCTGCAAACAATGACTCTCACTATCTGTAACCTGCATGCTTGACTCTGAGGATTTCAACCACTAAGATCAAAAGAAAACCTTCCAATAAATAAGTGCTTCCTCTTTGGCAAAACATTTAAATGAGACACTGACAGCTTCCATTCGCTGTCACAGAAAAAGTTTGGGATACTTGGCAGCAGAGGGGCACAGTGATACCGCTTAAAGAATACAAACAAAGTTTGTCTTCGCCTTCTGTAATGTCAAACCAAAGTCCACCAGGACTCCCTGTCACCACACTGCCCAAAGCTCTAACATAGGCTCAAACACACCTTAAAGGCATACCTCCCTTTGGAAGAGCTTGTCATGTTTCAGAGCTAAACAAGACGAGGTTGATCAGTTATGCTTGCTCCGAATACTCAAATTTTAGTGAGATACTATTTTTATCCAAGCCTGTTTTTTTAATCATGTTCAGTATGGAACCATAGAGATGTCTCTGTAGTGAAATTTGTCCCAGATTTCTACCAGATATTTGTCCCACATGTTTTGAATATGAATGAATGTGTAAAGCTTTGCAGCCGGTGAAGGCGCATTCCAGTCTAGGTCTTGCTTTGCTGTTGAGACACATGTATGGTCGTATGTTGATATGTCCCACTGACCTTGTGTTTCAGCAATAAGGAAGTGCTCCGACTCCATTATTTTGTCTTTAACTTGTGGTAGTACTTGTGTTTTTATAATGTGCATAACAATACAATATCATGACAGTGTTACCATTGAAAAAGTGTGTTTTATAAATCAGTTTCTATGCCAACAAAGCAAAATCAGCAAATTTAGTGATTGTTTGTGAAGAGTACAAATTATGTTATTGACTTTAAACATGCATCAGCATATTTTTACGTTAAGCATCACTATAGAAACACTAAGCTACCACTGCAACACAGAGTAAGCTAGTTTAACTAGTTGCTAGCTGGTTAAAATAGTAGATGACTTTACACCAAAGATCATCTTTTAATCTGATATATGTGGCAGATGTGGTGCTGTGAGGCCACATAACCCCCTACAAATGTGGGCATGCGTTCTGAGCTTTGAGAAATGTATACAGTAGTAGTTTGTGTGAGACTATAGTCAGCTATAGCAACAGGAACATAACAGACAAAACTGGAAAAGGAACTGACCAAAAAATAGGAGGACTGCATATGGTCAATAAGCATGCATGGATTGACGTTAGAAGGACTGTGCATATGTGTGCTCTTGCTCTTCTTGGTAGATTGCCAAGAAAGACAGAAAAGCCAGAGAGCACCTGTGGTGTGTTTTTTCTAAATCAAACATTACCAATGAAAAAAGTGACTCACATTCAACTCTTCGATGAATGAGAAACATAAGAAGCATATCTAGAATGTAAAATAAAATGAAACTGCATATAGAAACACTGAGGTACTTTTGGTAATGTTACTTGGGTTTTCAATCACTGAACAATAGGACAGCAACACTGTTTATAAGAAAAACTGTTCCATATTTAATTTCTGGCACTTGCTTTGGCCAGTTTCAACAGTGATCTGGGATTCTGTTCAAAACATTATGCATATTTGAATTTGGTACACAAAGTTTTCAGCTGTTTGATTCAGATGTATTCTGCATACAGTGACAGGTGACAGTGAAATTACTATAATTCAGTTTCTGTTCTCTCTTTCACTATTTCAATCTGTCCATACATTCCAGCTGACAAAGCTGTGGTCTCCTACACCTTATGTCTGGTCAAAGGCTCTGGTAATGAAGAGCGCAAACAAACAGAGCAATGGCAGTTTCGGAAAAAATGACACAAAGATTCATTTAAGACAAAGAGCTGAAAATAAAAAAAATTGTACTGTGTTCGAGTTTATTAGAACTTCAGTCAAATGTGGAACTACATATGTAGTGTATATCAATTAGGCCATTTGAGGGCAAAATTATTATGTTAATGTCGGTGTTTGTCTCAACATGGACACTAGCTGGAACATCATTGTTAATGCCATGGTCTACATCTTCTTACCCAGTGTGTTGTAGATGCCGTCAGCCTCCTCTTTCACCTGCTCATCCAGCCGCTCCATATTCTGCACCAGCAAGGCCACCACCTGGCCCTCCAACTACACACAGAGAGATGAAGTCAGGATCTGACACTTTTTTAACACATTAAGACTGAGGCATGTCCACCAGGGATGAAAGACGTCATTCCTCTATGTAGGTGTTATAAAACCCTGTTTTCATCTCCTGAATTTGAAATCAATTATCAGTTTGCAACTATGGAAGGAAGTTAATATATTACTTAAAAATAAATACATAAATAAATAAACTACAAAGCTTCACACATACAAAGTTTAATTTTTTTGTATTAAAATGAAATGTATATGGCATTTCACAACCAAGAAACATGTCTCCCCTTCTCATCATGACTATGGTCTGAAAGAAGTATGATTGCTGTGGTTGGGTATGTGATTGAGAACACACACTCACTAATTTTCCACCTTTAACAGAACCTTTTTAAATTAGTATCATTTTTAACAGAAAACTTTTCAAATCTCACAAATTTCAACCTTTTCCCCTGTGCTGGGAATCTGCCAGCTGAATCCTTACTTGACAAATTGGCAAACTCATTTCACAAAGATGCAGAAGAATCTGCGGGTGACAGAGCGAGGGTTCACTTTTAAGCCTCAGTCTTGGCAGAGGAAACGCGGTTCCTGTCGGAGCTTCTCTGAACATGTACACATGTTATCAGTCAAGTCAAGATTGGAGACTCATAACCAAACAGAGCTGGCGGGGTGCCGACTGGCTGAATAAAAGTACAGTCACAGATGAAAGAAGATGGACGGTCGACACAGATTTATGAAGCACCGGAGACAGTCGTGGATCATTTTGATTCATCTTATCAAGGACACCACCTGGCCCTCTGGCAACAAGGACAGTGGAGCTGGAGGCATTACAGCAAAAAGGAGAGACAAATGGATTCAACCAACCCCTTGCTGCCCTGAAACCGTTTCCATTGGCTGTGGTTATAAAGAAGAGAGCGGTTTATGGGCGCTCCATTGCATGGTAAATGAACTGCATTTATATAATGCCTTTAGGGCGTTGCAAAGCCACCTGAACTACTGTCTCACTCACTGTCACATCACAAGCTAATTCACACACACACACACACTGCAGCTCTTCTGTCAAGAGTATCTGACATTCATTCTGTTAGATACTAACCAGCCAGTAAGAGATGTGTTATGTGTTAGTTAATGCCTCTCTCACTGAACTACTGACTTTAAATGTAAAATATGTGGTCAGACTGCTAAAAGACCCCTGAGACATCAGACACAACAGGTGTGGTGGGACACAATCACCAGTATCCCTGATGAGTGCCACCCAGATGTAGCCTGGCACAAAACCTGGCGCATTCAAGCCAACAGATTCTTTGATGAAGTGTCACAGTGACAGCCGTGAAGGAGCAGGGGCACACCGTTCTTCCCTCCACTATAGGTATATCAGCACATTATTGTAGTTTGACCTTTGTGTGTGTTGCTCTAAATGTCAGCAAACATAATGGGGCATCAAAAATCATTCCTGGCTCATTGACAGCACAACAGACTCAGGGACAAAAAGAGAAAGAGAGCAAGAGTGGGAGAAGACTAAATCTACAGAGAGAGGGAAGTACAAAGAGTACAAATCTTAAACTTAGAACTGATGCCAACACACACAGCTGAAGGGTATAAAGAGTGTGAGAAAGATGTTAGAATTATGATGACATTACACATTAAAATGTCAGATTTTTTCACCTTGACTTGACTTGATTTTCAATCTCTAATTAATTTAATAGCAAGAACAACTGACTCTGGCATACAGCCAAAAAAGAATGTTAACATGTTGAATTAATGATTGATAAACCAAAAGAGAAATCATAGAGTAGAGTGAACTTTTCTGCCACATTTAAATTTTTAGTGTTTTTCAAAAGTTAACTGACTATTTGTTTTAATAATAACACCAATAAAAACAAATGTTTGTATTCATTTTAACATAATTCTACATTAAGAATCTGTGATTAAGTAATTATCTCTACCAGTGGAAAAATGATTATATAGTATCAATATACAGTATCAGATGCAGACAGATACTGGTCTGAAGCAGAATCATGGCAACAGCTTGTAGTCTAGACAATAATTCAAAATGTCTGCATGTATTTCAATCAACGAGAGCCAACCAAGGCCTTGCTTTTGATTCATTAACAGAGACAAAGGAATCAATCCTCTCTGCATGGTTCAGATGCCAGAGCCCAGAAACTGAAGTACTGACTCCACAAAGTGCTACTTCATCAATATCATCAAAGACTGATATAAAATCCTGGACTCACCAGAGCATCTATGAGCACCTCGGCACCCTCCTCGCTCTCATGGAGAGTGTCGATATCTGTCAGCTCCTGCAGCAGGTCCACCACTGCTATGGCGACATGTAGTTCAGGCTAAGGACAAATAGCTTGGGGTTGCTGAGTTGCTGTGAACTGCATATTAAGTTAGTGTCCTCTTTCAGTCTGTGTTCAAGATGACCACAGAGAAAATCATTTAGTGATGTTTGTGTTGTAATTGTTACTGTGTCATTGTTCTTTTTAACGTTTTTAATGCATTTCTTTTAATCAAAACCAATTTTCTTTTGAACGTTTCCTCCATTCATAACTCCATAACTCCGTCATAATTAAAGCACAGGGCTGGCAATATTATATGCTTTTTATATTGCCAACAAATCCCATGAAAAGACCAACCATATTTGTCCCCCCAATGTGTCTATGGCTCTCAGTCTCCAGCCCAGCCATTTCTATTAACAGCATAAATTAAGGAATAAAGTAACATGTACCCCAGCACAATGGTGCAGCTCACTGATGTTTGTTTTTTTTTTTTAATTGGTTTTGGACAACAGTGGGGCTTTATGGCACAGAGAAATAAGCAATATAAGATTACACTTACATGCAATACTCAATCCATTGTTAGTGTTGTTCTTATCTTGGGATTTGTTAACAAAAAAGAAAAAATATATGATATCACCACACTTATCTGGAAGAGACCAACTTTAAATTCTACACACAGGATTGGAGTGGATCAAAATGGACAGATAGTCTGAATCAATCCATCAGTGAAAGGATATCAGTGTTTTCATGACTAAGGAGGCCCAGCAGCGAGTGGACAGCATTAAGCTCCACCAGCAGGTGATAGAGATCTGGCATTGTGGCGATCACATGCATTTCCTGGATAATGTCATTCAGATCCAGCTCCGACTCCATGAACCTGGTTTAAAAAACAAGAAAGTTATGTTAGCATGTCAGCATTAGCCGTTAATCTCAAAGTGCAGTTCTGGTATTTGGTTATTAGTTTTACAGATGTCCTGTTGTGAACTGAGGAGCTACACAACTGAAACTCCAGGTTTGTAATTGCACTCTCTCATATTGATAGTATGTCTGGTTTAACCAATGAAAAAGAGACATTTTATTTTGGTGACAATGAGTCACAGTGAAAATTCACTTGAAAATGTGTTTAAGCATTAAACAAACTATTAAACAAAATAATGTAATAAGCTTTAGAAAGACCATGTGAAGTTCAGCTTAATGAACATAGAGTATATCAGTTCAACAAAAATTAGTTCTACTGAAATTCTCAAATTCAGCTGAGAGCAAAACACTGTGGACTGTCACTAATGGGCTTACTTCTCTGGATTGTCCGGAAACTTAATCCTTAGTTCCTGATTTTTGTATGATCTTTTCTCAAAGGTCAGGATCATTTTCTTCATCGAGCTTTCATCCACTGGCTCGGCCTGTTTGATTAGCACACATGGGGAGAGAGAAGGGAGGAACAGGTGAAAAAAGGAGACAGAAAGAAAAAAGAAAAAAAGCCTTTTACTGAGGCAACTTCTGCAAAAGCAACAAAAAGACACCAGAGTTATGGGCTCAAATTAGGCTCAAAAAGATTTTGTTCACAAAGAACTCCAAAGTTTGTAGTTGTAAAACAACTTTTGCAAACTTATAAAATAAATCTGCATTTTAAATTCAAATTTGTATGAGTGGAAAAGATTTGTATTTGTAGAAAAAGAATGTATGTGAACAAATGATATCAGTGGTGAGGCTACACAAAGGCAATGTGAAAAAATGAGTGTTTCTGTGAAAATCTGTGTGCAAAAACAAGTAGTTGAGTAAAACCCAGCATTCAAAATTCCCACACTGTGATGCTGAAGACACAAGTATGAAATTTGTACCTGAATCTACTTGAACAAAGGTGTAGTAGGTTTTTTAGTTCTTATCTACAGTATCATCAAATATAAACAAATCCACCTGGGATTTATTTTACATGTTGAGAAAGGCTGATTTACAACTACAAACTTTGAAATTATTTGTGAACATAAATTTACAAGCTCAAAATCTTTTTGACCCTAATTTGAGCCTGTACAAAGGTCACCACAATTATATGAGCAGAGCAGTGTAGCCAGATGTTTTCTACAGCCAGGGGAAATATGAGTGCATTTCACTGGAAAGGGAAAGTGTTTGACCCCGTGAGAGCTTAAAAGCCTGTGAAGTGTTGGACAGATAATGACAGGTTAGGAAATTATAATGGTCTGACATTACAGAACAGAGCAGCACTTTTCTCTGAATAGCTCCTGACACAGTGAATATTTAAAATGCTGCAGTGAGGGATCATAAGAGCAGGATAACAATAACTAAAAAAAAGAAAACTACATAATATGGCGACACTGGTACTGACAACGAGCAATCACACGGAAACTTTCCTGGTCCAGAAGTTTCTCAAACCTTTTTTTTCCTATATCCACTGTCTTTACTGTGGTGTGCTTTCAGGTATGGATTCAAGAGCCACTTGAGCAGGGTGAACACAGATTAATAGCTTAGACTCAGGTTTAAATTTAGGGCATGATCTCATTAATCTTCAGCCACACTCAATTTGTGTAGCTCACATGTATTAAATAGATCCAAATATAATATAAATAACATTTATTTATTTTGTGATGACAACAGTGTGTAAATATAAACATCTAATAACCATTATCACGTTCACCAACAGACACACACACATACACAAGGCCACTTGAAAGGAGGTCATTCTCTGAACAAATGTGCAACAAGTTTGCAGATAAACAAGAGTGACAGAACCATAATTGCTATGCTGCAACACTATAATATTTTCAATACCTATGGTCACTAATTGGCTTTGGATAAACCTTAACATATTTTGGGAGACAGCTAAGATAGCCATGTCAACCCTACCCTGAAAATAAATGAATCGATTCAGACGTTTGTAACTTTAAGCATGCTGTATGGAGGTACCATTTATTCTTTCAAAAGGCAGGGTAGATGATGGGTGTTGAATTCAGCTTTAACACTCTCACGCCCCTGCACCATTTTGAAAGAGGTCAATACCAACAAAAGTCAATAATCGCAACAACTGTACACACACAATAAAATGTATATATATATATATATATATATATATATATATATAACTGCTATCTATGAGCAAGTGCTATAAGTGTACACTACACTGCAAAAACAATAATTCTGTACTAACTATATAATAATTTTCCCCACCTCAGGTTCTTCTTCATCCTGGTCCATTAGTTTCTCCAGGATCTTCTTCTTGTCCCCAGCTAGCTCCTCAGTCTCCCTCATCTCAACCCCTCCTTCAGTTCCCACTCCTGCTGCAATGTCTCGGTATCTGGCCAACTCCCTGGCACCCAGTCCTTTATGCTGTTTCCCTCCTCTGGAGTCCTCCTCTCCTCCCACTGCTCCTCCATCATCCTGCCTGGGACGTTTTGCTCCTCTATCAGGCTGCAGGATGAAAAGAGATGGTGAAATGTAATGATACAAAATATGGCAGACAGTAACACAGAAACTCAATAAGTAAACACCTTTTCTACACCTTTCATGAATCATTTTGATCTGCCTGTACCACTGTACCACTGTACCACTGTACCACCTCTGAGAAAATGACAACAAGCTATAACAAACAGTTCGAAATGATGTAAAATGGTGAGATTTTACTGAAATTAAGTGTTATTTAGAGGGCCATTTGCATGCCGAATTTGCAAATGAATACTAACGACTGGTAAAATGCATTTCATCGTATGTTGACACGTGTGTGTGTTTAATATCCTGAACAGAACTGTATGAGTTACGAGAAACTTCATTGGATATTGATATACAAGGCAGACGACGTATTCGAACTGACTGTCTTTGACAACACAGTGCCCCTCGGACCCAGTGTACAATAGCATATGTGTTTGTCTTCAGCCCTAAAACTTTGGGCAACAACAGCCAGCAAAAGTTGGTATCGCAGCCTCCTTCTTCATCCACAGCAGCCACATAGCAACCTCTCCAGCTAGCACGCTAACTGCTAACGTAGTCTAATGTAAAAAGGGACAACGGTAAGTTCTTCTTTTGTCATGCAGGTGCTTCACAAGGAAAACCTAATGCTATTCACCGGCGGTTAAGTAACTAACGCAAACACACACCAAAGTAAATAACGAGACTAAGCTACAGTCTACCCGCTAACGTTCAGGGGTAACTGCTAGCAGTGCTAATACATGCAAACCAATGAATGAGATGAGTTGAGGTCAGCAAAGTTAGGGTTCCCTAACACTGGCGAGCAGGATTAAATGTCTACCTGATAGTTCAGGAGCTCTCCAACATCCATTTGTCCGGGTTAGAAGTCTTAAACGGGTCACCGTTTTAATTGAGTTTAGAATATAAAACAAGAGCGAGCAGTTGGGTTTTCGGCTAACAACAAGCTTCCCATATACACATGCTTGCCGTAAAGCGATGCTGTTCATTGTCGTAGTAACACACTGTCGTAAGCTTTGTTACCCATGATATGAATAGTCCCAATACTGTCTATGACCACAAATCATCAATGATATATAACTATTAACTTCTTGATTCAGTAAAGCTTGAAAAAAATGTACTTGATAACGTTTATGCCTTCATTTCTCAGTATATCTTTGCATAAAGCTTAGATGTACAGATGTGCTTCAAGCATCACTTTAGCCTGAAATATTTGTGAATAAAAACACACAAAAATCTGTCAATTCATTCTGGTTGAGTTTTTCCACAGAGGATATGAGTTGTCACAACTCTTTACAGCAGTGA
This sequence comes from Lates calcarifer, assembly GCF_001640805.2. Lineage (NCBI taxonomy): Eukaryota > Metazoa > Chordata > Actinopteri > Centropomidae > Lates > Lates calcarifer. The sequence goes on along the minus strand of NC_066838.1, from coordinate 5,567,031 downwards.
GTCAGTGTTACACAAAGAGCCAGTGGGTCCAGCCTGACAACCTACAGCAGATGAGTAGAGCAGATGTGCAGGAGAAGAGGACACCTTTAGGCAGGACAGAGAGGTCTGCACACTGTTAAGGGCATTCCTAGAAGACACTTATTAATGTATTTACAAGTGTATTATGTTGGTAGGCTTGTAAAGGTTTGTGAATACATGTACAACATATTACAATTACAGCTATGCAATAATATTTAGTTTATAATGTTCAGTTTTTGTTGACACTGTCATTTTATGTCATGCGTTGTAATGAATGCATTATGCAGGTGTTTAATGTTATTTGGTCCACTGCCTGTATTTCCCTCTGTGCACTTGTAACTACAGAATACAACTTCTACATTGTCACACAGCATCTAGAAAAGCCCAGTGGTGTAATGTAACAATGTACTGATATCTAAGTAATTCACCTCAGAACAATTTTTATGTACTTGTACTTCACTTGAGAAATACTGTACTTTTTCCTATACAGATTAAGATTTTACATGATACATTTATGAAAGATGATGCATAATTATTTAAAAATTACCACACAATATAGTTAAGATTAGCTTCACCTCAGCCAGCAACAGCATTAACATGCTTCTCATAAAAAATATGTTTTTCCCTCTACAGAATCCTTTGGGCTCACTCACCAATCCTGTAATAAGCCCCCTCAATGATGCAAGTAAAATTAGACATGAATGTTTCCTCATCAGACCTTGCACATGAAATCCTGGTCTTAAGAGCTCAATTTTGTTGCATTCATACCAGCAGAGCTCTATATGCCAAGCTGGCTTATTGTTCCAGACAGGCAGAAAATCACCTTTTCAATGAGCATCACTGGGAAATGTATGAGTGGTGCATGGTGTAGAAGCCTCCATTGCCACTCCAGTCTCTGGCCAGTGATCTGTGACAGTAGAGCAATAGAAAAAACATTTAAAAGGATGGCCACTGCCAAGAATGTCAGGCTTGACGTCCCAGCAAACATGAGGGAGAACGCACTTGATCAAAGGAAAGCGAGAGAAATAGGGTGAAAGAGAATAAAAGAGAGCAAGCAGGGTGAAAAGAGAAATTTATATGGAAATCACAAGGCTAGAGACAGATGAATACAAAGCCTTGATTGGGCAAATTAGAAAGCACTCTTTTTTAATGAGGTTGATATGTGCATTTGAGTTAAGAATAGTAAGTTTAACCACTTCTACAGACAGTTCATTTTACAACTCTCACATGATCTGTACATATTTAATGAGGAAAATTAGGTCAGCTAAGACCAGTATTTCTAAAATTATGCATTGATGATTAAAATTAGTCTTGATGGTGAGTTATCTCAAGATGATGTGAGTTCATCACAGATTTTGAACCATCAAGTAATAATCTATGCATGAAATGTTCAATACAACTATTTTTCTGAGCAATCCATTCCATCCATTAGCAAGTTAAACACATGGTGAACTGGCACACAGGAAATTCTGAATTTAATTTAATCCAAACACAATTTGTAACTTTAGTATGTGAGTAACTTCTGTATATTCATAGACTTTTTTCACGGAAGATGTTTTGACATGTCACAATAAACCCCAAAATTTAAGAAAAGTAATGGAAAATGGAAAAAGTTGATTTTTTCTTTAATATATGAGTTTTTATTAGATCAGAACTCCAGTCATTCAGACAATTGTCCCGGATGGATAGAGACTAAAAAAACATCTATATTTTAACCCCCAAAACTGTTAGAATACAGTTCTAGACCACTTGAGAACATTGTGAAATATTCAAATACATGTTAAACTATTATTACAATCATCATTTCATCTTGTTTCTTTTCAGTATGACTGAGTTTATGTCAGGTTGAATTTCAATTTTTTCAAAAAGTTCAGACAGAACTAGCCAGTTCAACATCATTCCCACTGATGTTTCACAATGTGACAGTCTTTGTCACGACACAGAGGACAGAGTGAGTTATACTGTGTGACTGGTCATCTGCTCATTCAAACCAAAGCGACTGAGTCTTCACTCTCAACAGATCAGATGTGCATTCTAACTAAAGTGACAGGTGATAGTATCTTAAGGACAATACTGCTGACCTTTACACACAGGTAGGTGATGGAATTAAATAAACACCAGTGTTCAAATATTTCTCTGTGTCAGAGCAACAAATACAGCACCACCTACATGCATACAATCTACAGTGAAAGGTGCAGTCTATTGCTGGACCAATCTTGAGCCCACTTTTAAAATATTAGAAAACAGTGGTTGGATGTATTAAGTCAAACCCAAAGAGCCACCTTGTCTTAGCAATCCTATAATATAATACCAGCAACACCAACAAGATGTTATGTATATTTGACAGACAGCTTGGCAGTCAAAATTTGTTGTATACTTTATATAAACATGTCAAATACAGTTAATTAGCATCCTAGAAATCAACTAATGCTGAATTTCATCCTCTGCTGTAGCTGCCTTGAAGCCTCCATTATTACAAATCCTTCTCGTTCTACACAATGATTAACACATTCCACAATCCCTGAAGGAGTCAAAAGCTTTTCATACACAACTGTCTGCTTAATGACATCGCCTCATCATTTCCCTGCAGAATTATTCTGTGGCGACGCTGTAGGATCATTTCCACAGAATCATTCCCCGTTTCCTCTGAAACAGAACAATACAATTTCACACAAGCTGTGAGGGTTGATTGCATTAAATCACATGAGGTCAGTGTGATTGTATCATGCTGTGGAGGCCAACATAAGTGTGCTCAAAATTCAGTGGCAACGCTATTATTAAAAGAGAGAGAGAGAGATGATGAGGACCGATTGTCCTTGTCATTTCCCCCTTTCCTCAGTCAAGTGGCGCAATCAAATGATTCTCTCTCCTCTTAGATATGATTTGAGTTATATATCACATCAGCAGAGACTTTCAGAGCCCCCTCCCCCCAACAGCACCCAAATCAATAAGGTACATATATAGATTTCCACAGCACTGAAGAGTTTGAGTGATATATCCAGCGGTGTTCTATGGATTGACAAGAGTGGATGAGACTCCGCTCTGAGATGGATAAGTTGTGTTTAAAAGTGTTATATACATAATCATCCACTGAGTTTGTTGATTTTATTTGTGACATGTATTAATCTCGTATCACTGTGTTGAGGTACCAGCTTTAAAATTCCATCTGGTCCATGAGAAATTACTTTTTACCTTTATACTCTCATGTTCATCTATTCATCAGTAAGTACATTTTTAAAGGGGCTCATGTCATTTTTCTTGTAATTTAGGTTACTGGCAGCTTTATATATTATTGAACTGTCAAAGGTCTAAGTCAGACTTATGGCTGAGTTTGTGTTCAAACAAAAAAGATACCAAAGATGCTAAACAAAGACAAAATTAATGCAGAGGATTCCACAAAAGGAAGGTTGCTTGACCTGTAAATATACTTATATACTTATTCTCACACATCTCTGGGTGTGATTAGAAATGGTCAGAAATGCCTCTAACCTCATCCAACAGTTGTTGTGGTGTACTGACACACTCTAGAGTACACATTTACATTACAGCATAAAAGTAAGAAGTTAAATCCATTAAGAGATTGACAAGATTTTACAGTGTGTTAAGTTACTCTCTTGACTTACTTTGACCACTGAAGTGAAGCTCTCTTGTGACATCTCAGCAAAAATAGTGTGTAGGGGTCACATTAAGTCAGAGAAATATCCTGTTTTAAAAAGCTCCCAGAAGGCACTTTTGCACTTGATTTGAAAGTGATGGGGGTGGGGGGGTGATGCAGCAATTTCTGGCTTGCTCCAAAACATGAACACAGTAAGTGTGTGGTGAAAGCAGATTAGAGCATAAGCACTTCAAATTTGTCACTTTAATTGGTCAAGTCATTCTGAGGGCAATTCCTCTATGACGTCAAAGCAGCATTATATTTTCAACTAATGTACATCACTGCTGTTGCAGCTTAGAGAGGTCCTCGTTTTTTACTGACCCTCCTGCTGCGGAAAAGCAAGAGAAGAAGGTTTATTCAGACTTATTTAGGGACTTCAGGGATTATTTGGCAATCCATCTGCTGACTGAAAACCTCATGATATATTCTTTCATTCTTATTCTGCTTTTCCTGTTTTCCTTTCCTTTAAATGTTATTAGCAGACACTTATTTGCATACTGTAGGTTGTATCAAGAATGACACAATGCAACTGACAAAAACTATAACAAGCTCAGGCCTATTGTCTATAAAATGTTTCAAAGAAAGCCAGTATCCAATAACTTTCTTTTCTAATGTCTGATACATAAACCTGACACAGATAGAGGCTGGAGGCTGCTGCCTGGCGCGCTGTAACATGGCAGAGACTGATGAAGGAAAAACAAGAGAGAGAGGGGGGAGATGGCAAGTGGCAGGACACTCACTGGACTTTGGAGATAAATGTATGTAGGGTGACGGGGGGGAGCAGAGGAGGTTGAGAGTGGCAGTCAGAGACTGGGGGTGGGGAGGGTTAATTTTATCTCCATTATGAATATGATGGCTGTAGTGTGCTGTGGTGGTGGCCCATGCACCACTTTGGGTGATAGTGGACCAAGGGTAGCTAATCAGAGCAGTCTGCACGCATGCACGCATGCACATGCACACACACACACACACACACACACACACACACACACACACACAGACACAGACAGTTCTTGGTGGGATGGAAAAGCCTCTGACACAGAATTCAGAACAAGATGTGATACAAAAACTCTCCAAAGAAACTGATACTGATGAAAGTGTTTTAGGTGGATTAACAGCTCCTTAAAGGCATGAAAATTAATGAAATTAATTAATCTGCTCACCCCTGGTGAATAGTAAGTGGAAACCCGATTTAAAGTCACAGACCCACCAGATGCAGGGAGCCTCTGTTTCAATACCATCTTAACAATTTAATGGTCTTGGAATTTCTGAGTGAAAACAACTCAATGATAAAAGCCTTTAGTGCAGACAATTTTTTTTTTTTTTTTTTTTTTGAGGTTTAAGTCATCCTGTTAATTGCAGTGGGTATGTTTTTATTGACGCTGGAAAATTAGATAAGCTTTTAGATGTAATCAGACAATATGGCATTGTCATACTGACAGACACAGATGCTGCAATTAATTGGAGCAACTTGCCAAAAGCACAAATTGCTCACTTGCACAAAGAAAAGCTCTGCAATTACTGTAAAAGAATCCATTGTGTGAGGACACCAAGTTATAGAACCAGCCACTGTGTGATTTTGGGCTGAGAGAAAAATGACTCGAGTCAGTGGATATGTAATGGAGATAATGCCACAAATCCAGTAGCTCAGGTTTAGTGGTTGACCTCTCTCTCTCTTTCAGTAGGTAAATGCCACTGGTAGTTGTGTAATCAGTATGAATACACTAGTGTTGTGGTTCATTGAAATGCTGTGGAACGAGTGGTTGTAATACAGTTTATAGCACCCTGCAAACAAATAACTTGTTGATCTTTTATAGTTTACTGGGTCTGATCTGACTATGGGGAGCCAACTGTGTGACTCAGTTCATTTATTCTGCTCCTATTCAGACAATAAATGACAGCAAAAAAAGAATGCAAGCCTCCTGTCCACCATTCAACACAATGCAGGGTCATGTGGTTGCTTAACTAGCCAGTTTTTGTGGAGTCCAACTGAGCTGAGTTACATCAAGTTACATATAAAGTACAGAGAAACTGTTAATATTACTCCCACATTTTTACTTACTCTTTGTCACACATACACACACAAATCTTTTCCAAATCCCTGCATTCACTTATAACTCCACTCTTAAGCAGTAATCTCAAGTCCCAAGTGATGCTTTAAAATCAAATGTGTCATTATCTCACATTTTTAATGAATTATTCACAACACTGAAGAAATCCCTTTGGATTAATCCCTCTATTCCTCCATCTTAGTTGCTCACATACAGGATCACATCCCTAAAGCTTTGCTTGTCTTGAATGACATTTGCACGCACGCACACACACACACACACACACACACACACACACACACACACACACACTCACAAATTCAGATGCATATACAATTACATGGTGAACACATAAAGTTGTACACACCACTTGTCCCCATTCAGATTCTCTTTAGCATTTCCTCACTCACATGCCTCCACACACATAGCGGTTCAGAAAATTTAAAGACACACATAACCTACAACATCACAGTTTTAAGTATTACCCACTTTATTACCCTAGAGTGCGTATATGACTAGAGAATGTGCAGAATACACTGAGAGTCAGGTGAGAACATCAACACAACTCTGATGTCTCATCAGGTAATTAGCCTCAGCTGGCATAAAGGGTGCATCCCACTTCCCTCACTTGTGTCTTTTCCTTGCATCAACACTTAAGACATGAGGAGAACTGTACAGAAAAGGTGTGAGGAGAGAGGAAACACTTTTTTTCTTTTCTTTTTTTTTAGTGAAATGAGACGTCCTTTCCTCTGAAATGTCATCTGAAGTGACACCTGTTTCTGATGATGACAGCACAGCTGGATCAGCTGTCATTTCGCTTTAACAGCTCTGTAGCATCTTTGGATGGTTTGGAGTTTGTATTTGCCCATTAACTGAACTGAAAGGGAAAAAGGCTTAAAAGCAGCATGTTGGCACAGCAGCCACAGCTTCTGTGCTCTGTCTACAGCATCTACACATGCTGTATTTAGGCATAGGAATGACTGTAGGTCATCTGTGCTTCAGCAACACTGAGAGCTCAATACACATCATGGCAGTTATGTTCAAAAAAGAATAGAAAATTATCTTGACTATCGCCAGTGTAGACACACCTCATCTCAGCAAAAAAAAAAAAAAAAAAAAAAGGTTTACATCTGATATTTCCTACCACATACATAAAAACAAGCATTACCACAACCCAGCCAAACCTAATCTAGCCCTAACAAAATGTCAACCATACAGTTTAATGGTCAACCTTAAGGATTTCAGATTTTTGTGAGCAAATGGGAGGTATGTCTAATCCACTTCGAAGGCAAAGCCACAGCAAAGATAAGAACTTTGACCAGAAAGACTTGTGTCTTCATCCAGGACTCTTCAGTGACAAATGTGGAGGAAGTACAGCGCTCCCTATTCAGTCCCCCTCAGCCTCCACTAGATGCAGCATGCAGCATATGAGCATGATAAGAGCATGCTAGGAAATTTAGCATTTGGTCAAAAGCTCTACTACTTATCAGCTCCAGTACTATCAGGATACTACTGCAGCAGCATGTGTAAATGTATTCCTCTGAGCAGGGGTGAGTGTGTGTGCAGGATGTAGCTTCCCTTCCCAGACACCCTGAAGTGGCCTAAATACAGTAGATAATGTAAAACAACTCCACATCCACATAGAGTAACTACAGGCAGACAAATCAAAGTGACAACAGACGGCTCGGACTGTAAGGCACATGTCAAAAATGGACACTTGTGGGTGAACAACAAGCAAGATGAGATGTTTACTGTCAGTCTTGAAGGACGTAAAGGACACAATCTGCATTTAAGCAAGGGGAAGAGAAATCCAATTTCACTGTGTATACCGCAGGCGCATTTTAATGTCAGGCGTAAATGTACTCTAGCTGAATCATATCCAGAAGCAAACTGGATGTGAGATGAATGTTAAGGGAGCCATAAGTAAAATAGTGACTGCCTCCAAGTGCAGAATGACCATCATATATCTGCAGGGCTTTGATAAAGGCCTCTCCTGTAATTAGAAAGCTTATTTGTCACCTTTAGGGCAAACTGACTTCACTGTTTTTGTAACAATTACAGGCCACTGTAACTGAAGGCGACAGGAGGTGTGACGCAATCCACCTACTCACTTCTTGCAGTTCCCTGCTTTTGTAGCTGAATATAAAGATTATTTAAGGTCAAAGATTACTTAATGCTCTTTAACTCCAGGTGTAAGGAGAGTCAGTGTCTGTCTGTATGCCACCCTGTCAGTCCGTCTCTCTGTCCGCGTAATCCCTACCTACAGTTCTCTGCAGCAGCGAGCCACAGGCAGTTGGCCTCTCTCTGTATGAGTCTGATCCCCACCGCCTGTGAAGTCAAATGTTGACAGAGAATCACGAACCACATCAGAATACTAAAGAGGCCAGAGAGTGCCTTTATGAGAAAGAGAGAGAGGGATAAAGAGTGCAGAGAGCAGTGTGTATGTGTGTGTGTGTGTGTGTGTGTGTGTGTGCCTGTCCTCATATTCCCACACTGTAAAAATTACAAGCTTGGCAAGGGCTTGTATTTTGCAGCAAGAATTATCACCCTTACTTCAGGGTGTTTTTGTGGAACTATATTGCTGCTCATTCTCTTGAACCCCACTGGTTTCACTTCAAATGTCCTCTTCCATCAAAGAATCATAAAGTCTCCACACAACTTCCTCTTTTTCAAAGCTGAATACAATTCACATCCTGCCGGGAATCTGCTGCAGTGTAAGCTAACTGAAACTATCTCAAAATGAGGTTGATAAGCTGTGATAGCGAATAAAATCTCTTGCCAACCCTGTCATTTTTTGCAGTGCGTGCCTATTATTCTTTTGTGCCTGGCTGTGTGAGTGTGTGCTCGTGTGAAGAAAGAGAATAGGAGAGTAAAGGAGATAGAGATGAAAGGCCAGTGTTGACTATAGCGGCTGGCCTGCACGGCTCTGTGGTTTCTGAAGGGTGTCTTGGCCTCTCATGCAAATGAGCTCGCATCTTATCAGCTCTCCATGACACCCAAGTCCAAATAATGAATACTTGGCTGTAGTGGTCGGGTGCGCTTGATCTGGTCTGTCAAGCACATAGAAATCTCTAGAATAAAAAGCACTAAGCCTTAGTTGCAATGAGAGTTGGGCTTAATGAAGTGTGTTTAACCTCGACTGAGGAGATGTAATCTTTGTGCAACATATATGAACTGTATTTTCCAGTGGTGTCACAGAGTTTCACTTTCTAGTGTGGTGTTAATTTAATGAACCAGTATGTGAAAGCTGCAATATGAAGATGTGACTAACTAACAGCACAGCAGTGTCTACAGTATATATGTCTGTTAATAAGAACTAATTATGCACACATACACATCTGCTCCGCTGTAATTGCTATGTTCATTCTTATGGTTTTAAAAATAAATAAATAAATAAAGGAAATTTGTTGTGGCTTGTTTTGAAAATAAAAGAAATGGTGATAATCAAGTTTTAAAAATACAGTTGTCAGCACAACACTTTGCTGTTAAATTATGTTTTTTTTTTAGTTTCTTAGAGACACTGGTGTACAGTATAATCAGCAGCTCATTTACATTCTTTTCTACTGTAAACTACAACAATCAGCATGTTTTTGCCCCAGAAAACACAATAAAATTGTGTGTGGAGATGTTAAATCAGAAGAAATCTCTTAGTTTAGTTTAGTTTTTTGTGTTCTTGTCTGTAAAAATCTGTAAAATTAAAAAATTGATGAATCTTATTCAGTTCAGAACACTTTAGGACATCTAAACTAGGTAAACAAAAGTGAACAATATCCAGAATCAGCTCAAATGGACTTTCAGAAAAATAAAAAGCTAAACTTCTTACAGCACATAAGGACATGTCGTAGATGAAGTCATGACTACAGAGTTGACTGATGTCTGTCCTTGAGCTCAGCTTTAAAGTTTAAATTTTTTATTTTTCTTTTTGATCACTTGGGGGCAGTGCCACCATCTGTAAATACAACATCTGACATATTATCATCTATACATATTCATTGTGTGTGCTGTGCTACTAGACACTGGATAAATGTTTTTGGTCTCTTAATATTTGTCTTTAGCTGCTGAATGTTCCACTGTGTTTGGCAATAGGTCACTGCATCTGTACTGTGAAGTACAGTGTGTTTATCTGTCTGTTGGAATTAAGGTTCATGAAAGTGGTGAAGAGTGAATCAAAACATTTAAGTGGCAGACCATAAAAACAAAACAATAAGCTGAAGGACTCTAAACCGTTTTGTATCGCTGACAGGAACTGCACAGTGATTAGCTTTCAAGGTTCCTGTTATGACTGAGGCAAAGAATCAGCTGTGGCTTTAATTGATCTTCTTTTGGTTGTCGTGTCCCTTGTAATTTAGTTTGAATGTAAGTGTCTCCTTAAATATTAATTATAGTTGTGAGCTTGCTGTCTGTCAGTTGGGTGACTGACCTGATGTACCAGTGTTTTCCTTGCCAAATGGACAGTTAATAACAGTTCTGTCTGTTCAGAGTGACACTTCATAATTGGAATCAGAAAACATCAGAGCATTTAAAAGATATCTGATGTGTGTCATGTAATGTCTCAATAAGCACATTTATATGTGTGGATATAGTATAGACCCTTCAGTCTTAGTTGGTCTGATGAAGATACTTATGTATTGTCTCAGTGCCATGGTTTGCATTATCTTTAATTGCATGTCTTCTTGTGCTTCTTGTGTGTGTCTTCCTGTAGCAGTCATCCCTTATCCTCATGACAATCATTTAACCTTACCCTTATCTTGAGATCACATTGATTTTCTTGCTGGTGTTATTGCTATTAAACCACCTACCTGAGGACACTAAGTCAATATCAGTGTCATTTTCAGTGTAAGAGGATGTTGTGCGTCTCTCCTCCCAGGCGCCTCTTTTCCCATGACATTATCCAAATTCAGGAGTTTGTTTACCAACAGAAAAGGCGTGGGTTTGAAAATGTCTGAGTCATTGCTCTGCCCTGCTGATGAAGTGAGCAGATTGGAAATGGGAAGGTTAATGAGATTTTCACAAAGTGTCCGTCTAGCGGTTTGAACTCAGATTAAATTGACATACTCTGATTAAAATTAATTGACCCGTGAAATGAGTGTGTCCCTCAACAGTTAAGGATTGATGGATATCGCAGAGGGGTCAAGAGGGAAGAAGACAGCGATGGAAAAAAAAAAAGGAAAATTAACTTAGTTTGGAAGTAAAGGACAGATATGGTGAGAGATGGCTTATAGTCCTTATTAATGATTAAACAACAGGGTACTCTGGCATACAGTACTGTGAATGATGAACCATGACTCTACCTTTTTTTCATCTGCATACAGCTATCTTAAATCTGCTCTAGGCAATATTTTAAATAACAGGACAAGGAGTGTAGAGCCATGTTAACAACTCTGTGAGGGTGTAATTAGGCACAGCAGTGGCTTTGCGTTGAATGTTAACATCAACGTGCAAAATTGCACACGACGATAATACTAACAGGCTGATATTAAGCCAGTTTAATGTTTGCCATCTTTACTGTCTCAGCGTGCCAGCATGCTAACATTTTGCAAATTAGCTCTAAATGCATCTGAGACTGATGGGAATGTCATTAGTTTTTGCAGGTAAAGCTATTGTAGAAAAAATAAGTAACCAGATGAAGGTACTAGAAGAAAAGTGAGGGGACATTCAAGGTCTGTAGGATTTGTCAGGGCACCATGAATGTCTATATGTCTGTATGGCAGGATAAGTGAATAAGTGAATTGCTGGCAGTGCGACAGGAAAAGTCGATAGGCTTCATCCTTTGAGGACCATGGATGACTGTACAAAATTTCATGGCACTCCAAATAATAATCCAAATAATGTTGAGATATTTCAGTTTGGACCACAGTGGTGGACCGCCCAAGTAACTGACATTTCAAACCATAGAGCCATGCTGCTAGCATGGCTACAAATATACCAATCATTAGAAAAAATCCCAGCACACAGGAGAGCTCCATTCCACCAACACTGATGCTGTACTGAACTGAAGTGAAACTGAGTATGGGTACCACAGTGCTGTTGGCATTGAATAAGGGGACAAAGCAGATGTGCTGTAAAAAGATTTTAAAGGAATATAAAGACAGAGGGCAGTGTCAAGGTGCAACATGCTTGGTAGAGAGAAACACAAAGCCACTGAGGCTGTGGTAAAACTGGTTTGTGTGTCCCTTCTATAGATTTCTCCCTGAATGTTAAAATTTTGAGTAAAGTGGCAACTCAACAAAGAAACATTTGCTCTTTGATTCTGGTGGATATCTACATATACCTACAGTAAAGATGCTGAGAAATGGGTACTTTAACTTCCTGCTCAACTCAGATTTTTCAGATTTTCTTCTCCATAACTAGCATCTGTCAGTGGGAACAGAATACACACCAAACAACAGAACTGGTCCAGAGAAGGAACACGCTGCATATCACAAATGACACATTTTTGCCAAGATGGAAAGTTATTGATACTTAGTATATGTATATGTATGAGTGGAGAAGCAGTGAATTTGTTCTGTTCTGTATTTTAGACTCCTCCTGGCATCATTAGGCATATTTTCCCCCCACAGAAGAAATCACAGTCATAATTGCAAACACAATCACATCATCATTTTTATCACGTACAACAGTGAAAGTGCAGTAATTTGTCTTTGTGCCATTAAAGTGGAGACACGCTACCCGCAGATCCACACCAATGCACATGATACATGGGCAACAGGCTCACATTCAATGTAGCGACATCAATAGATACGTCCTAAAACATCATATAAGCAACAAACTATGTACCACTAAACAAAAACCACAGCCTTTATTTACAGTACAAAAGAACTGATAGTACAACATTCTTTTATTTTTGCTGTAACTGATACTGAATAATATAAATCCTAATATAAAGACATTTTGGACCCCACATATACATTATACCCTCAACATTCAGTCTATGAGCTGTCTCTCATTATTGTAACAGCCCTGTGATTTCATCCCTAAGGAAAACCCATTTTCACCCCCTGAATGGCCCCTTTTGTAAAAACAGTTGACTGCAGTTCATGGTCTGAAGTGTTGGGCTAATTCACTTTCAGTTCAAAGTAATGGCAACTCTAATTGAACAACCATTAAGAGAGTAATGAGAAATCCACTCCAGGAATTAAATGAACAGAAAGAGTGTTAAGTATTTACAGTATTCTGTGACGAGGAAACAGTTCATCACACTGCTGATCAAATGTTTATCAGAAAGTCCTTAATTGCTCAATTACTGTACTCACTCAAAAATGTTGTCACTAAGTTGCAAGGCCAGATAAGAAGACTAAAGATGCTACAAACCTTGCTTGGAGCAGGGATATAAAAATCAATGTTCCTTGCATTTGGCAAGGCCATGCCTCACAAACATAACAAGGATGCTGATGGTAGTAGCGACAGTCCAATGAGTAGGTATTATAGCTGCAAGGCCATAACTGGGGTGTGGTGGATGGATGGCATTACAGAGAGAATGTCATGCTTGGAAAGACTTTACTGTGTTTCATAAAAAAAAATGTGCTGCTTGAGTGGCAAAGGGTCAGGCAGGTGGATACAGCAGAGATGAGACTAACAATGGCCCTTTTTGACTGTTTACATGTTCTACAAGATCTGCTTTTATTTTTTGTATATTTTACTGTCCAAAATGGATGACACCATTTTCATGGTAATAATCACTGAAGCACAAAGTACACATCCAGGATACAAATAAGTGTATTTGCATAAAAAACAATGTGGAGATACCCTGAAAATTTGAAGAATGTACCATTTCACCCATCTATTCCAGACTATGATGATTCATTATTATGCATAGTTTTTTACGTGTTACATTTACTTTGTATTTGATTGCTAAAAACAGCTGTTTGCTGCTGCTGCTGGAAATGGGGTTGATGACAGCACTGGGAGCAGTTTGCAAAATACTCATTACAATTGGGGAGTCTCATGCAATTAAAAAACATAAGATGTTATTAAAACGTTTTAACACATTTGCACAATGGGAATATTTGTCATCCTCTGTCCAAAATACTGCATATGTCCAGTTCTGCAAAGCTGCTGTGCACCTGCAAAACTCTGAATCACAACCAACCCCTTACCTTTAGTTATCTTTAAATCAACTCTGGACCTGACTCGGCCTAACTTTTTAATATATGACCTCTGTCCTGACCAGTAGGATAATTAAGTATGTGCCGAGCTTCTGCTGGGCAGTATGGGTAAAAACTGTAGTGTCACAAAACAAAGAACTAGATAAAAAATACATTTTTGAAAAATAAATAAAACGTGGTGACATGTACAGTCTCAGTAAATAATTTCCACTTGTGTTTCCACTTGCCCAGACCAACCACACATACACACACACGCACACACCCATACCTCTCCAAAACTGTGTGTAATATAACACACATCTGGCACAGTGTGAATGCCCTCATTAATTATTTAAATCCTCTGACACACACTGGAGATTTAACTTAAACTGGCTTGGAGTTCTCTAACACCAAGGAGCTGCACTGACAGGTTGAAGCAATCAAGAATATTATTTTGTTTATAGATTTAAAGACAGTTAAGAACTTTCTTTTCTCGCTAGATTAAAAAAAAGACAAAAGTCATGAATTAGGTCTTTTAAATAAGGAGAGGGGGAGCAGAGCTGTGTTCAGAAGTTCAGTTCAGAATGTATTGTTTCACCTGTTTTAACTGTGTAGTTTACGGTATTACAACTGGCAACAGTACCCATGCCAGCAGCTGTAGCCCTAATATACAGAAGGCTACATCAGCAGCCTGTTCACTGTCATTCAGGTTTTCTTTGTTGCTTGTCACCTTTCAGTGTAAGCACGGTCCTGGGTGTTAGCTAGGTTCCCCGTGTTTCAGAGGTGAACTGAAACAGTACAGTTGCAGGCTGTAAAACTGTGTGAGTGAGTTGAGCGAGTTCAGAGTCAGGTGATAATTCTCTGTGGGTTCATTACTTCAACCAACTCCTTTCACATCACATTTAGCCATCTGATGTACAGAAAAATACTAATGAAAGTGCTGGTTGTAACAATGTTTCCTACAATTTAAGCTCATTATTATCATTATAAAGACTTTCAGATAATTGGAAAGCCATGTAAACTCTGTGGTGACCATATTTAGGATTCACATACTTAGAATCACTCTCTTGTTGAGCAAATAGACTAATCATCATACTTTCATATCATCACTGACAACTGTATACAATTTTTTTGCATCACCAAGGTTTCAGTTTCTTATGGCAGGTGCTGCAGTGGAAGCTGATTTATCTTAGAATATGAAAAAAAGTGCATGTCTTAATATAAGAACTGTTGAATGAGAAATTGCACTGAGTTACAGAAAGTAGTGGAACAGAGGTGACGTCTCACCCTTGCTGTAAGAAATTGAAACCTTGATAATAAACCCTTATGTTTAACAATGATTATTTGAGAGCCTGCAAAAAAATAGAAAAACAGCACGGCAGTGTGGGTCCATGTCCCTAAAACTCACCAGTGATCTCAGTGTTCATTTTTTAAACTTTCTGGTTATAATCTCTGTTGTCTAAGAACTTGTACAGTGTTCTGTCCTCTCTGTCTGTCGTTCTCTCTGACGTCTTAATTTCGTTCAAGGAGTAGAGAGACATAAAACAAGTAAAAAATATGCTGCACCATACACCGCTGGGAATGTTTTTGGGAACTGTGTGCTGGGGTGCTGCTCTGGGAGTTGAACATATCTCAGATTATTGTCAGACAGAGAGACAAAGCACCTAAAAGTGCTTAAGGTAGAATTAACACATCTTTAACCACATTTCAAACACATTAAATGCTCCTTCAAACACAGCTACACCACAGGGACAATAATCCAGGAACAGTTAGAATATACATGTATACTTAATCTATTATTCAACACTGTGCCACCATTACCCACCATGTAACTTTTTAATATGCAGATCACCATCCTTCTTTTACTCAGCGGTGACTTGTGGCATAAAGGGAAACGTAGCATGAAAATACAATTACCATGCAAATAAGTCATGTAAATGACACCACTGCTAAGAACTGGCAGTTTCTATCACTGCTGTCTAATCTCTTCTATCCATTCAGGGGCAGGAATGATATAATAAATTAAAGTAACTGTTTTAAACTCTCTCTGAACCTACATTTGGGCATAGTCTTACTTAAAGTGTTCTTAAAGTATTCTTTCAAGGTCTACATCGCTACATCGATCCACCTGGTGGGTAGAATGAGAACATGAAGATGTTATTTGTAAATATGTCTTCATCTTCCTCCCTGACCTCCTCACTCCCTCCCCTAGTCTTTCCTTCCTCCACCTCTTCAGGCCTCCACGTCTCTTCATCATTCCCTCCTTCACTTATTAATTCCCCCCCTCCTCCTAATCCGTGTCACCTCCTCCTACCTCCTCTCTCCATCCCCTTTTCATCCTTTTATCAGCTCCTTTTTCCATCTTTCCTTAAGTCCTTTTCTCCTTTTTTTCCCCCCTGTTTTTCCTCCCTCCCTCCCCCTTTCCTGACTTAGCTCATTTTCTTTCCTCACTTGTTTTCCCTCTCTCTCCATTCCTCCCTCTGTCTCTCCCAGGCCTGACTGATGGTGTGTTGAGGCGAGGCAGACGGACGGTGGGTGAGGGATTGCCCCTGCCAGCCTCTGACATTGGGCCCCATTCAGGCCGGGGAAATGATCGATGTTAAATCTAATTTTAAACACCCCCAGTTTAACTCTGGCAGACAGACGGAGAGAGGAGGCCAGCGTCTGGCAACACAGCTGGGGCAACCTGATAAGACCTACGGTTCAAGTCTTACTGCAGGTGTGTTTGTGTGCATATGTGTGTTTGTGTGTGTTGTCTTCTTACTTGAAACAGCTTACTTGACGCAGCAGCCATCTGTCCTGTACTTAAAGGGGAGTTGGAGGGCATTACTATAGAGAGAGAAGAGAGGATTTCTATGTGCTTATGGCCAAATCCACCAATATTACCCAATCAAACAGCAGAGAAATCTTAATACATAAAGGCCAGATTATTTAATGACCCTTGAAATGTGCTTTACAAGCTGATTTATCTTGACCGGACTCTATTTATCACACACACAAGGCAAGATTTCTGTGGTAGAATATTTTAAATATCATAGCATTTGGAAACACAGTGGCAGACTCTTCCCCATGACTAACTGAAGAGGCCAACAAGAGGTAAAGTGCCAAATATGAGGGCTTGGTGGATGAGTATCACAGGCAGGGGTGGCTCTCATGCTGTTGCCTGTTGAGTGTGCTGTCAAGGGGTTTCAAGTCTCTCTGCGGTATATTGCAGGGATCTTGGGCTTTGTAGCCATGCACTGACAAAGGTCTACTAGGCTGAGTGACGATTGTGTTGCTACAGCCAATAAACTTGCATGTTTTTAAGTACAGAGAGCAGGCATGTTGTCATGATAGAGCACCTATTTGCCACTTGCCACAGTTCAGGTCGTTTGTGCCAGATGTCCTCCCTCAGAGCGGTGCAGTGGAACTTGACTTTGACAATCTGACCCTAGGGGATGAAGTCATGGTGCACAACCATACAAATGTCAAAGAAAACAATGAGCATGCTCTTGATCACTCTCCAGACCTGATGTGTGTTCGTTGGACTTGAAGACTACAAGCTCTGGTCTTTGGGTTGTAGCTGTAGACCCAGCTTTCATCTCTCTGGCCTGTTGACAGAGATGCTAGCAGACTTCTACATGATGCTGCTTCTGCTCCATGGTGAAATTGCAAATGTGGTCTTCTAAGTTTGTGATCTCATGGGGTTCAAGATAAAATGTTACCAATATTTCTCTCTCTTTGCTAGTGGTGGTAATTGTGACTTATGACAATTAGTGTTTCAAAAATCCTGGCTACAACCCTCCTTGTCAGAATGTAAAAGATGATGATTATCATGACTAAACATACTTAAATGCTTGCAGTGAAAATTAGCTACTGTGACATTGCTAGTGTAGTTTCTTTGATGTGATAAAGCAAACACCAGAGTCAGGCACGAGCTAACGTGCCCAGAGATGCATTAAAGGAACATAATCTCATCTCCCTGCCTAGCGAGTTACCTGACAAAATGGCTGTTTAATTACAGATCACTGTTAAATCCAATTTGCCCATGTTGTTCCCATTGTCATGTTAGTGAGTGTTTAACAAACTGACAATAATGAACAAAACTTGATTTCTGACACCATATATGATGCCGGGAGCTGGTCCACAGACAGCAGGAGACTGATGGCATGGGCTGTGGAAGAAGTGAGGGGGAATTTCCAGCACATTCACAGTTCATTATAATAATAACTCTCCTGTTATATTAAGTTTTTGTGTAAACTTTCAAAAGTATTTCAAGTGAGTCCCACAGAATTTGCATAATGTTGTACCACAAATTAGAGCCTTGGTGATCGCTCAAAACTTCTAAGGAGCAATATTGACTGAAATTATCCTATTACCCCATTAAAATAAATAAATAAATAAAATACTTC
This sequence comes from Lates calcarifer, assembly GCF_001640805.2. Classification (NCBI taxonomy): domain Eukaryota; kingdom Metazoa; phylum Chordata; class Actinopteri; family Centropomidae; genus Lates; species Lates calcarifer. The sequence continues at coordinate 5,548,832 of NC_066838.1, read as the reverse complement.
ACATTTACTTGGCAGATACTTATCCAAAGCAGCAAGGTGGAACAAAGCTAAAGCTTCAGTACAACAGCAGACTGTGAAGTATTACATGCTAAATCTGTTCAATAAGACAATATGCAAGAAAATCAGTTGAAGAAGTGCACCAAAAATGCACAGATAGTGCAAGTTAGGCATTACTGATGTTGGAGATGTTAGGAGACAAGGTGCTCTCAGAAGAGATGAGTCTTCAAGAGATTCTTGAAGATGTGGTCAGGTATGGCAAAGCCAGACAATGTTCCTTGGAAGAGCATTTCAAAGTCCAACTGAAATTAGGTGGCTTTTTGTATAAAGAAATAAAAATCTGTAGCAATACTGAGGCTATTGCTCAAATTTTTCAATTTTTCAAAAGTGGATAACAGTTTTTGGACATATTTGTGGGGACTGTCAAATCTTCAGCTCTTTGGGTTGATGTTTCCATGGTGACTGACATTTGGCAGCAGATGTTGCTAACTGTACTTCTGTGGTGCACTGACTGCAGAATGCCATAGCCTACAAACATCAATGTTTTTTTCACCTTTTTTCACAAGTCCATATACCATAGCAGTTTAAGATGTCCGTTCCTTTACAACACAGCAACATTTAGGACGACCTATTCTGCCATGTTTGTAATCTAGTTTGGTAGCGGAAGCTAACAAGCTGGTTTGTTAATGTTAGCAATGATTTTTTTTACTAGATATTACCTTATTTCTACACTTGCTGAATCATTGACAGCTCCCCAACCTTAGTGCTGTGTTTGGACTACTTCAAAACCATTTCAGTAACAGCACTCCATACAGTACCCCATGATTTTAATCACAACATGGAGGAACATATGGAGGAGAGTAACATAGGGTATGCTGAATCACAGATGGGACTAAGCAACACCCAACAATGCTACAATGCCCAACTGATAACTGCCTGTGTGACCACTGGAACTAAAGTGAGATTACAAACTTTTTTCACACAGATACTGCACTGATCAAATAACCAGTACTCACACTGGCAGTTTGACTTTAAGGATGATTTAAAGTCTTAATACTATACCAGTAACTTGCATGTTAAGATCTGGAGAAAGACCGGTCACCACACTCTGGACCATGAAATCATTCTGTCCTGAAAAAAGGTTTAAACACAGACGTGCAGGCAACAGGCTTTTCCTTCAGCAACCGTGATGTGAATTCTGGTGTTTGCTGGCGTTTCTCCTTTAAGCATTTGTAACTCAGCCTGATGATGATTTATGGCTGGCTGGGTGAGCTGATTAAATCACTGAACAGAACGCCAGGTAGCATTACCCTGGCCATCACCACTTTATGTGGCCGTTGCATGGCAACCAATACGTTCCTATCTGCCTGTCTGTCGTTTGAACTGCCTGACTGTCTCTCACACTTCTCTTGTTTTTTCTTGCTTTTCCATCTCACTCTTTCTCTTTTCCTTTCTCTGTGTGCATAGAGGGTCTAGTGAAAGAACAAGAGAGTGCCTGTGTGAATCTAGTTAATCTCTGTGGATACAGCACTACAGGGCTGGGTTTTTAAATTATATACTGTTATTTTACACAGCTCCACAAAAGACAGGAAAGACATGTGAGGACTTTATAAAGGGTTTTACATGTCTGAACCAGTCTAACATGCACGTATGGTGTACTGACTGTGGTCTGGTGCAAATACATCCATGCAGGCTTCATCTCCGCTGCTGTGATCACACTGAAATGTGCTGAATGTAATTCTCTCTCTAGTGTAATGTGTTAGCACTTTATCCATTGTGTTGCTGTGTAGGTGTTGCATTTCTTACATTTTTCTCAAAATGAATAATTTTGCTTGATGTTTCTTGAACAAAGTTGCAAATGGAATTCTGATTTGCAACCAATAACCTTGGCTGATCTTAAAATATTTGGATTACAAGAACCATGGTCAAAACCCTGAACACTGTTTGCAGCAGCACATTTGTATTACAGACTAAATCTCCATAGATTAAATCTCCTCATGTCCCAAAAGGCAGCATGTCAGAGAACAGTGGAGGAACTGACTGCAGGTTAAATAAAACTGGTGTAGATAATATGTAATTGTGCAAACATAGTTTAACACAGTATCAAAGGTATTCCTGATATGTTGCACTCTTCGTTGTTAAAGCAGGGACTATACCTGCTATAAATGCTCTGTCATGTCAGACACCTAATATACCAGTTAAACAGCTTCCCAGCAGCACCAGCAGTTGATGGCCTGTAAATTGTTGATCAGTGGCTTGGCACAGGCAGGGTAAATTGATTCCAGGAGAATCCTCCAGGAGCGACGCTGTCTCTACAAAGGCCAAATATACAGCCATGCATCAGAATGAGATGGGGGGAGAGGAGGGCAGAGAGAGGCTCAGTAAAGGTGGAGGGGAAAAGAGAGAGCGAGAGAGAAGGAGAAAAAAGGGTGAAAATGTCAGTGATTCTGTGTGTCAGAGAGGAGATATGCACAAGAGACACAGTGGAGGGCGCAAGAAAGAGGAAGAATAATGGTGACGAATGAAAGCAATTGAGTGTGTGTGTGTGTATGAGTCAGAAGTTGAGCATAGCTGAGAGACAACAGGAGAAAAAATAATTTAAAGAAATAAAGGAAAGGAAAATATGTTGTAACCCACACTAGCAGAAATCCCTCTTTAAGTCAGTATGTCAGTAATATGTTATTTGATTTAAACTGGTATCATGAAGTCAGGATGGTTAGGCTAGCATACACAGAGAAAACAGGGGGAAACAGCTAGCTTGGCTCTGTCCGGTTAGTGATACTCCTGTAATCCCCGTGTTCTGCTGTTCTGTTTTTGTCAGTGGAGTCTGGTAGTAATATGTAGCGATGTTTCTGGTTAAACAAAAATGATCTTACTCTATCTTATTGCTGTTTGTCTCTATGTCAGCCCTGCGATAGAGTGGTGACCTGTCCAGGGTGTACCCTCGCTGACTCCAACCCCCTAATGACCCTCAAAGGATGGATCATACTACTTGATAAAAATGTTTATCTTTGTATGAATCCTATTCAAAAGTTATCCATAACGACACTTATAATAACAATCTGAGTCCATCAGTAGCAAAAACAAGCACTTTAGTGGACATATTTTGCCATGGACGGTTGTCCATCAGATTACATTGCAGCAACTGTTTGCAGTTGCAGGGTTTATTGTTCTTGCTCAATATTATACAGATTTCAAAGAAAATATGAAAATGAGGCCCAGGCTCAAAAATACCGGCGTTATCCTTCAAACCATAACCAAATCTGTTCAGCAATGGTGAACTGGGCAGAGATGTGAGGTGTTGTTTAACCCAAATTTTACATTTCTTTTCATTCACAGATTACAGTAAACAAACAAGCTTCATGTTACTCTATTTCTGCAATCCTCCAAAAGTAGAGAGAGAAGAGGCAGTGGCTTGCTATATTTACTTAATGAATATGATGCTTTTAATTGTCTATATTTTAAATCTACTGCTGATAATGAAAGTATTAATGAAGTCTCTGGTATTCAGAGAAAGAAATCAGAGCAAATCACTGCTGTGGCTGTTGCAGCGAGGCATCAAAGCTTCTCACTTTGCCAGGCCTTTGCAGCCAAGACCCCCATGTTACTTGGCTCCTCACTGTTGCTAACTGTACGTCTGTGGTGCACTTTTACAAAGACTCCTCACTAACATCATGAACATGTTAGCTGGCCGTGACAATGTGGAGCCTGAGGAGCCAAGACTGAGGTTAGCATTTGAAGCCAACGGAGTGTCGGTCCTTCCATTGACCTGTACTGGCTGCTGCAGAAGAATTTGAATGTTGGTGGAATTACTCAGTGGAATTACAAGTTATGTGCTTTGGGCATGGTTTATAGTTGTACGAGACAGCACTGGTCTGGCTTTTTTGAGTATGTATTTGCAACTGAAAAACAATTAAGTCATCAGGAAATAACTGATTGATATTTGCAGACAAAAGTTAACAATCAAACAGCCCAGCACTGTGACACAGTCACTTCATGCTTAATCCTTGTACTTCAATGCTGAACATAATGGCAGTAATATAATACTAATGCTAGATAATGCAGATAGATAGATAGATAGATAGATAGCCAGATAGCTAGATAGCTAGCTAGCTAGCTAGCTAGCTAGATAGATAGATAGATAGATAGATCAGTGTCACAACAGTGTCTCTCCTACACACCTCTGAAAAACCAATTACGATGAAACACACCAATTAAAACCTTGTGAGTTGTGGGACCTCGTTCATTACCTTGCAAAGTTTTGGAACAAAACAGAGACCAAATTCATCAAACAAAAGTTTAGAATGTTATTTCTGCCCCGCCAGTGTAATTTATCACGTTTAGGGAAGCTGTCACGAGTTAAGTGGATTGCCAGTAATTGTGGCTGGCCCACCTCTAAGCAGAACCGACTAAACCAGCTCATCAGGGACAGACTTGTGAAATGGAGGGTAGCCATCTCTTTATCCCTGGGCAGAGAATTGGAGGTGGCAATCTCTCTTTCTCTTAACTTGCCTGTCTCTTCTGTACGGTGTTTTTCTTTATTCTCTTGCTTCTCACTGTGCCTTAATAGCTCGATTCCCTGGATGTAAAACAGATGTATTGCTATGAATTTGTTTGTTTTAACCACAGCAATAAGAGCTGCTGTTGATAATGCTGCAGTGTATTACATTATTTCCTTTTAATGCTGCTTTGGATTCATAATCTTCATATGTTTTACATCAGAGGAAAATATCTTTACAGCTAATTTCACTGCAATAAGCAAATCAGAAAATTCTCCAAATGGCTTTGTTTCACTTAGTTTTTTAAGTAAGTGGTGTTCTGTGGAAATGAGCAGCAGAAATGTGATTTCTACCATTTCTCTGAGGTCTCACAGCTCTTTGTTGTCTGTGTGTTCATACAAACTCAGGATGTTTGTATAAACTCTGATGAAAATTAAGAATCCAAAGCACGTGAATCTCGTCACACAGCAGGTTCTCAGACAGGCAACCGCAGCGCTGGATTTACCCTGAACAAGCGTGTGAAGAGGAACGTCTGCGTGCCTATACTTTAAGCAAACAGATACTGAGCTTCACTCAGGTGTGCTGCCTATTCACCCAACTCAAATTTTACATGAAGCAGCAGCAGTATACAATAAGTACACCCTAATCAGACATTACGCTTAAAATTAAACATTTTTTAAGCATGCATTTTAATTTTAATCTAACACGAACGATAGATTTCCTTTTCAGAAGCAGAACAAGCTGTGAACACAACATTACAGAGAAACATTCTCATTTATTTGAAGTCATGCTTGGGCCACCTGATGACAGTAAGTCAAATATTCATTCTCATTTTAGCTCTGGTTTGGTCTCCTGAGAAAAATATCTGGCTCATTAGCTGCTTAATGCTCTGCTGCATTCACCAGCTTTTTTACTGTAGCTGTATGAGTCATGGACAGATTGATAGTACAGTGGAAACATGTCATGGCGCTCAGTGTGACTGAGGGTTGTCTTTGGGAACTGAGAAAACTGCAAAGCCTGTGTCCACACACACACACACACACACACACACAACCTCACCCCCCCTGGACCACACCAGGTCATTTCATGTCAGGGGTCCACAACAATTTCTCAGAGCCAACTGATTTTTAAGAGAGATAGATGAACTTTAGTCTTATCAGACAGACAGACAGACAGACAGACATGCCACAGAGAACTATGGGTGATTACACTGAATCCACAGCTCCCATCATTCCTGTTACCCCATGTGTGTGTGCAAAAATGGAGGATAAGGAGGAGGGGAACACTTGAAACAGTCGTGTGTCATGACTGATGAATCAATCCAAATGATCATCTCAGTATGAATTTACGCATTAACTAAAAATTCTGTTTTGTATTCTGTAAGCTGTAAGAAGTGTGATCCTCCTCCAGCGATAATCACTGACTTTTGTGTATCTACAGTATGTCCTATACCTGGGGTATATTGGTGTCTCCATACCTACCACATCCCGTTCTTTTTCAGATGTTGAACTGTGTAGAGCACTGTCACCATCTCACCTTCTATCCAAGGTGAATAAACTGGCAAAAGCTTGTGGGGAGAAATAAAGTCAAAATTTCCAGCAGCCAGTGGGTGTTACATTCAGTGGTAAACCATACTGCAGGAGCTGTGATGTGGCCAGGCTTCTTGTCAGCTCCTATTAATAAAAAGCTGACGTGATATAGATGTTGCAGGCCCAATAAAGCTGGTATTTTAATGGGTCATTTTTTAAAAAGTCCTGTCAAAGCTCTGCTCCCTTTTAACCAAAGTATTATTCATTTAATGACCAGCCTTTCTGTACTAATCCAAACCCAGTTTGATCTTGGGGTGGGGGGGTGTACTAAATGAAAAAAAAATCTTCTGTTTGTTGTTGAGACTGACTCTTTCGATTGCAAAAAAGGTACAAGCAGCAGATAGCACATGGCTTTGAGAATTGTTAGTACCAAACTGATGAATGGCGTGAAAATAAACAGTTTACACATAATTTTGCTGCGAAATAATCAGCAGTTAATGTTGTCAAATGGTTATGGATAAAAGAAACAATGCTGACTATTTCACATGGGAATCTCTCATCTCCTGTGAAAGTCTGTGTATTGTTGACCCATCCATCCACCATCCTCCTAGTGTGGACTTTGTCGCTATACTACACTGCCTAACTTCCTCCTTTGCTCCCATCATAATTAGAGGTCTCTAGAGATCGCCCAATAGTAAAACATAAAAGCTATTGGTTGTAATGAGCTGCTTGCACAGATGACCTATGAGCTTGTTCTTTACAGGACTGTCTCCCTGACTTTTACTCTCAAAAATGAAATGGCTGTATCCTACATTTCCCATAATGCATCTCAATAGTATCTTTCATTTGACTCTCTCTACCTGGAGGAAAATCATGTCTTTAAAACTCCTCTCTTCCACTTTGTAAAGCAAAGTGGGTTTTCTGTTATAAATGTTCACTCTCCCGTCTCTACTGTCAGGAAACGAGCATCTTTCAAAACAGTTCTCAAAGCTTGTGTAATGTGAATGTGTACTGTTTATCATTAACAAATGTTGCAGTTTCCTCCAAGACACTGCCTGGGTAGGATTTGTCACCATTTAAACAGCAGTGAACAGACTTTTCTGCTTGCTTTATGGGGGTACGTTGGGCTACTCTCTGTAGGAATGTCTGGTGCAATGTCAGTCACCAGGGTATGGTTTCAGATGGACAAAGGTGGTGAAGAAAATGTTTTCTGTGTGATGTCAAATGCAAACTGCATTTTGAAATTCTGAGACGAACTCTAGGCCAAAAACTGAGCAAGTAAAACGAATTGCTAGCTAGCATAAGGACTAAAAAAACAGCTGTCAGGGGATCAATCCACTGCCAGGTGGAAAGAGGAGAGAGAAAAAAAAATGTTTTGACTCTGTGGTGTCAGATTGAATTCCAGAGTTTGTTGGTTTGTTTTTTGGAGTTAGTGCAGGATGGTAATACCTTACTGCAGCTCTCCAAAGTGATTTAATTCCCTGATGTCATTACGCTGGCATCGAATGTTGATTTGCTTTGTAGTGCTTTGTTCTTGTTCAGAGAGCTGTTTGTTCATCAGTTTCTCTGCAGTCAGTTTTAACAGAAATCTGTTTTCTTTGAGTTTGTGTATAAATGTGTGTGCGTGTGTTTCTTGATGGAGGTTTATGTAAGTTAACGAACGCTAACAAAGTTCTACCAGTTGCAGATGTGAGCAAACTTTGAAGAGGGAAAAGAAAATTGCCATGAAAGACTGTTATACATATCTTGATATATGGTTTATATATGGCAAAAGCCATTTGACACCTCACAATGACATTCTAAAAAATAATTCAAGCTGTAAAATCAATAGATATAGAGGTATAGCTTAGAAAATCATTATAATTTAGGCTTCACCTAAAAATCCCATTGCACATCCATCCATCAATTATCTATACCGCTTATCCATTAAGGGTCTCAGGGGGGCTGGAGCCTATTCCAGCTGTCATTGGGTGAGAAGCCAGTCCATTGCAGGGCCAACACATAGAGAGAAACAACCATTCACACTCACATTCACACCTATGGGCAATTTAGAGTTATCAATTAACCTAAGCTGCATGTCTTTGGACTGTGGGAGGAAGCTGGAGTCCCATTGCACATATACTATATAATAAAAATTACACTCCACTTTAAAAAAGCTAGATATGCAATCACATATATGGCCCTCTCTAGATCACACTGATAAAGAGACAAGGGTTGGCTTTCAGTGGACCCAATATAGTTTGATTTACCTGCGGTCGTTTTAAAAGGGGAGCACAATATTCCCCTTAATGTGAATTGAAAAGCACTGGAGGAGAAAATCATTTCATCACTCTATCTGTGATGGTGTCAGCAGAGGGAGTGAGAATTGACTAGTATATGTGTGTGTGTGTGTGTGTGTGTGTGTGTGTGTGTGTGAGTGTGTGGCAGACAGTCGTTTCAGTGGATCCACAGAGGATAAATGATTACCTCTGTTAAGATGGAGCTTTGAGGTGAAGAGATGTGTGATGCTGTGATATTGAGGACCCGGTGTGAATCCTATCGACCACAGTGCATCACCACCCACTCAGTTTGCATTCATAAAGACCTGCTGGCTACAGTATACACCAAGTGCACAGTGCTACAGCAACACCTTCTTCTTCATTGAGTTGTAGAGCCTTATGCACAATTCATGTTTTTAGGGCTTTGAATCCTCCATTGCATTTGTCTTCATTTGCATCCCCCGTGTCAAAGGAGTGGATTTGAAGGAAATTTCCATCTTTTTAGTATTAGGCCATAATTCCTATGGGTGCATCAAAATCACTACAACGGAGACCAACAGGGCAAAAAACATGTGTTTGAGTGTTTGACAGATTATGATCAAACCCCCAGTTTTACTTCCTTGTTTTAAGAGGAAACAAAAGTAAACATCAAAATAATTACCTAATTACCTGAGTTTATTTTAAACATCATAAAGATTTGAAGACCAACTCCCGGGTCCAACTTTGAACTACCTGTCACAGTTGTAAGGTACATGCACAGTATTTTTTCTTTGCAATGACACAGGGATTTCTGGTGTTCCTGCTGTCAGTCTAAATAAAAGCATCCGATCAACCATCTATATCCCAGTATCTCATCGAGGAACTTGGTGAGTATCCTCTTTACTTTCAGGAATAATGGACAAAACTATGAGAATAAGACATAGACTGTTTCGCACTCTGTATGTGGGAGCAACTTACTGTTTTGGACTTGTACAATATTGTAGATGTGATTCATGGGTACATAGATACTGGGTTGCTTTGCTGTCATGCCAGTCTTCAGTTGCAAAGATGACAGTATAAAAAGAAAAGCCCACAGATCCTTTGGGCAAACAGCTTATTATGACCTGTAGTTAAGTTTCTGAACATTTCTTTCAAATGTGAACCACTGAATAAGTGTCAAATTGACTCAGTCAAATCACAGCTGATGAAATAAAGTGTGATGATGTGTGGTTTGATTCGTCCTTTCTGAGCGTACTGGGGGGATGCACTGTTGATTATAGCTGTCAAATAATTAGGTCATAATTAAATGTCATAAACTGAGAGATACAATAAATGTCAGACCATTTGATTTATAAAGTTACAATTTGAATGTAGGTGTTTCTCCTTTCCTCAGACAGCACTTTAGCTGGGAAGATTGTTCCATGTGTGAAATTTACATTGTAAAGGTAAAACAGCCCAAAATACAATGTGGGAAACACTATTTGATCCCTATAATGTCCGTGGTGGAATAGGAGAGGGGGATGCATTATTCAGCAGGGCTGATTTTGGAGCTGCTGAAATTTGCATCCTGTCTCTTGTTTTTAGAAGATTGTTTAAATGTGTGAACATTAAAGTTTCATAGTATCAGTATCCCATAGGATTTTTTATTTTCTCCTCTGTTTTACTGTGAACATTACTCCCACCACACATGTAGAATACTATATTTTAAACCTGGTACAAGTAATATCAGATTTAGCCATGATGCAAACTATCTATCTATATGTCAGATTCCCAGTATATTCAATTTAAAGTCATTACTCACAGTGGGTCACCTAAGTCCTCAGATCCACAGTGATGGCAGAGGTTCTCCAGTATTTCTATAAAAACTCAAAAGGAATGTTGTTTGATATTCACACTTCCTGTACCTGAAATATCTGTGGAATGAAAAGTTGGTGGTACTGCTGAGTACAAATCCGCCAGCTGTAAGATTAAACTTTTTCATAATTGTTGACAGCACTATACATACACTACACAGTACTTCAAGACACTTAGACAAGAGGTAAATGATAAACTATAAAGGAAACTTACCAGATTCACGGAGGAGGGTGGTGGAAACATCAGCTCTCATGGTGTTTACAGCGATGTGCTTATCTCACAGGTAACAGCCTTTCCCTTGAAAATACACTCAGTGAACTGATGAGAACAGATTATTAGATAAGCATCGAATAATTAGTGTTTGATTAGACAGCAAAAAACACATACCCCTTAAAAACATCAAAACATTCATTAAGAAAATCACCACTCATCAGATGTTACAAACTTTGAAACCATATATTATATACACAATGTGTAATGCTCATTTGGGCCTGCTCAAGGTTAAAAACTTGGCTGTCAGAATGATCAGTTGCTCACTTTCAAAGCAAAGACACCACATGGTATACTGTCTCTCTGACGTCAACATGGAGGAGTGCCACATTCACACCTTGATACATTACATCCTTTCTTCCACATGAATGCCCTTGAAGAAAAAATATACATTGTTACAATAATTCCATAAGGCTGTAATTCCTATGGGTGTGGCAAAATTGCTACAACATGTATTTTTTGAAATGTATATATTTAAATAACTTTAATTTTCATAACTTTCTATACCATTTTTCAATATTTGTAATTGTTTTCTTTAGCTTTTGTCACCTTGTTGTTTCCAGGCACTTTTTCATGTTTGCCTGGGATCCAGAAATGTTCTCTCCTCTGATCAACAGAGCTGCCACTCCTGCTCTGTGGGGAGGAATCAGGGAGGGGGGGGGGGGGGTTGGAAAAAGACTACACATAGAGAAAACTGATTTAGTGAACTGAAGGTCAAAACCAGGCTGAATTAGTTTTATCTTAAATGAACTGATGACATCTTTGAAGCGGTGATGATGTGATAATCACCCATCACTTGGTGATTGTGCAGAGCGTAAGCGGTGGATGCACTTGTTCTGTTATGAGCGACATCTGATCAGTCTTTACTGATTGATTTTATCATTGATTTTCAGCACAGATTCTTGTCTAGTTCCTCAGTGAACATTTCTTGTACGGCTGTTCTGTCAATTTATAACAAATTTATAACATTTTGACATGGTGGCAGCACTTGCTGTGTACATTAAATTGGAGCCTGCAAATAATAAGACAATGTAAAAGCATCACTGAGCCTAGGTGTGTGATAAGACTACATTAGTTTTGGCAAAGTGGTTCTAATAAACCTGCATCCGAGTGTGTACTCAAAAATAGTTCTATGCTTTGTCATAACCTGTTTAGAAATTTACATCTGAAGAGAATCCCCCAAAAAATATTTTCTCGCTGTACTCCAGCACTTGAAAGTATGAGCACACTCACCATCAGAAATGTGACAGAAATATCTGTAAATCTTTTCTACAGATGGAGGAGAAGTAGCCTTACAGTCCATATATTTAGTCTGCACTCTCATCCTTTCAGAAAAGTGCCTCAGGGGATGATCACTTCAAAAGGGCAGTGACCAAACAAGATGCCCAATGTTTCTCTCTACTGATGTTACTATAGCAACCCAGTCCTCTGCAGAGTGTGTGCAAGTGCATTGCTACGTCTCTGTAGTAGTGTGAGTGTACATATTGTATGTAGGCCTATATACAGCACTGCATATGTGCCTTGGTACAGTATTTATACATTACATGTGTGTGTATGTGTGTGTTTTTTGCCATCCTGAAGCCTGGTTCTATATTGAAGGTGCTGTTTGAATGAACATCTCACAGCTGTCTACATTTGGAAGTCACTGATCACTGCTACTCTGACAATTCAAAGGTGTGGAAGAGTGAGGGATTTGTGTGTGCGTGTGTGTAAGCATGACATTTGTGGTGTGTGTGCAAAAGCGTGAATGTCCTACTGTTGCTGCACTGATGCAGCTGAATCCTGCACCATGAGGAAGAAGAGAGAGGAGAATAGTAGTGAGAAGCGACGTGTGCAGGAGGGGAAATGAAGGTACACAGCTCAGATGTGACCCCCTATGTTTACAGTACCACAATTTCCATTCATTTCTCCTTAGATATTTCAAAAATCCTTCTGAATTGGACTGACTACCAGAGCTCACTGCAGTCTGACAGGCCTCATAAGATTTAAAAGGAAAAAAGTACGTGTGTGAGTAGATGCATGGCAGGTTTTTGATGTAGTGGTGTTCAGTGGAAAGTAACAAAGTAGGACATAGATAGTCTAACCCAGAATGACTGGTCCCAGGTGTGCCTGTTCACCATGATGATCCACTCACTTATTACCTGCAATGTAGAACGTAGACAAACAGTCTTTTTGTGACAGTCCCCTGGCCCGATGTTGGTGGCTTAGTGCTATTAAATAGAATAAAATAGCAATGGCTGGATGGATGGTTCTTTAGCTTTAAGTTAGTGTAGTGGACTACTACTGTATGTAATATGACTACTGTAAATATGAGTGTTCCCCCCATCATTTTCGCAATGACAGTTTGTACTAAAGCCCTACTCTGATGTGACAGCATGGTGAACTACATCAGAGGCACATTATTTGTATTAGTGAATGAAAAAAGATTTGTAATAGTACACAAAAGCTGAATGTTCATTTCAGTGTTTTTTTCATTATATGTTTGAAGGTTGAAAGTTGTACTAAAAAGGGGACACTAAAATAGTTTTTTGGAAACCTACTTCTCAGACATGAAATCTGAAACTCTTGGACATTCTCCCCCTGACTCCTGAAACAAATTTGGAAGACTCCAGAATTTGGAGAAGCCAAGATTTTTTTTTACTTAACTTTTAACACCGACCTTTTGCCTATTAGCATTCAGAAGGAACACGCCATTAAAACAGTTTCCCCTCTAGGCTGAAGTAAAATGAAATTACTGATTCAGACACATCTTTAACAAGAACAAACTGCTGAATTGTTATCATCAGAGTAAGTGATGGTGTCCTCCAGCCTATTGTGCAATCACAATGAAAACAGCTACTCCAAAGCAAAGAAACAGACTAACCTAGTCTAAATATTCAACTAGTCTAATATTCACTCTGTGACCTTTTGAATATTAACACGTGTTTAGAGCAGCTGCATTCTTTGATTGAAAGAAGTCATTTTGTGTTTTCTACATGGTGTCCTCTGGGTACTTTTGCTGGAAAATGTAAAACACAGTTAACACTAAACGCTGCTTGTCAGTGTGTCAACCTCCACAGTTCATTTGTTTGCTGGTTTTAAATACTCAGTACAATCAATGCCTGCGCTTCCTTGTCATATAAAGATGTATGTAATTTCAAGCCCTCTGAATTATTTGTATGTGTATGTGTATATTCAGTGCAGCTTGAGTAGTTAAGATATTTGAAAAAGAGACGAGTAGCGAGGGCGACACACACACACAGACTGAAGATGTTGGATGAACAAGACAGAGACCAGTGAGTTGACATTTGTGTATATATGACAATTATCTCTGCTGTAATTGCTTTCTCACTTGTGCATGTAGAACATGTTTCTTCATGCTGGACTTGGTTTATAAAGTCATCCATCATTGTCCACATATCATCACACAGTTTGTAGCACATATTACATTTTAAAATGAGCATGTGGTGAAAATAGATGAACATTCTGTTCTGATGGTCACAGTATTTCCCTGTATGTGTCAAGATAGACAGTGCGTGTGCGTGTGCGTGTGTGTGTGTGTGTGTGTCTGCAATGTGTCTAATTTGCTTGTACTATAAGCACACAGTAATGGGCTGACTGCTGAAGGCCCAGATGTTATCTATAGAATAAAATGTAGCTGCAAAATTAACAGGCTAATCGTGTGTCTTTGCGGCTTTGATCCTGCCTTTCATATCACTGCGTCATTCTGATGAGGTGAACAGTAAGATAGAAAGTGCTTATAAATATTTAATAATAAAAAAATGGTTTAAAAGTCATCAAAGCTTTCCATCAGATGAAAATGAGAATTTTTCAAAAACTTTAAATTGTCTTGTCAAAACAATGTCAGAATCAAAATCATCTATTCCTTCTCCCCCAGTCCATCGCAGGGCCAACACATACAGACAATCACTCACACTCACATTCACACCTACAGGCAATTTAGAGTCACCAGTTAACCTAAGGCATGTCTTTGGACTGTGGGAGGAAGCTGGAGTACCCAGAGAGAACCCAAACAGGCACAGGGAGAACATGCAAACTCTACACAGAAAAGCCCCGGGTGAACCAGGGTTCAATCCTGGAACCCTCTTGCTGTGAGGTGACAGTGCTAACCACTGTACCACCGGTTCTGACATGAAAAGAAAAACACAACTGACATATTCTACAGGAGTGTGTGGCAGTAGTGAGACATTTCATAATTTGCCTGTGACCATGAAACGTAAAAAGGACATAAAGCGAGGTGACCACGTGAAGGTGTAGCTGTGTGTGTAGAGCCGTGCTCTCTGCAGCCTGCTTACGTCTGCTGTGTACATGCATCTCTCACACAGAGCTGCAGAGCAGTGACTCAGCCATCACCATGGTGCAGGCTTCCTGAACAGTCACCATCTTTAGAGCATTTAAAAGCTTATCGGCTCCGTCTAGACTTAGATTTTAAAAAACACAGGGTCAGGGGGTGATCTGAGGATTACATGAGCATTTTGTCTCATACACAAGTTCTTTCAAAAACTCACTGTTGTACTTTTTTTTTTGCTGCACATCTTTTCTTTCTTTCCCTAACTACACTTCTGTCTCATCACTACAGTAGTCACATAAAGACAGTGCTGCTGTATGATAGCCTGTATTGTACTGTAATGCATTTTGTATCATAAGGCCTCTGTAGCTGCTCCTCAGCTCCATAAATAGAAGCAGCTGCTGGCAGGTACGGTAAAGCAGGCAGGAAGTTGCTGAATGCAGAGAGACCTCTGACAGAGCTAGTGAGAGTAGTGGGCTAGATTTTTGCTATTTTGAGGAGGATTTTAGTGGAGAGCTTTTTCTTTTCTTTTCTTTTTTGGTGTTTAGACAAATTACCAAGAGCTTTCTGAAGGCTGACCATGGAGTTTAGAGAAGTTGTGAAAGAAAGAATAGTCAGATGGATGCTCTGTAGTTGACGATATATTTAGAAGTTTCCACTGGGAAAAGAAATTGCCAAATAATTGTTTTTTCTGAGCGTTTCTTCTGTGGCTCTCTCTTCATAACAGCTTGACAATGGAAAGATTAGTGACTATTTTTGCAAAGCTTGTGTAAAAAGACAGCTGTTGTTTGATTAATTTAATTAGCTCCTAATATTTAGTTGGTGATGCTCAGTATTTACTCATGGTTTTACTGACACTGAAAATAACTATAATAACCCAAAAATTGCCATAGAAACACAGACAATACCTATTTCCAGGAAGGCTCAAGTAAAAACCTAGAATACCATATGCAACAAGTGTCACCCAACAGCTTTGTTTTCATTTATTCTCTTGTATTTGAGACATTTTCATGCACACACACACACGCACACACACACAAATGCATACAGTGTATGCCATCTTCTCCTCATCCATCCTAATACTTCTCAGACAATCCCTGCACCTCTGTGTGTAAGAGCTGAGGTGGTAAATGATGACATTATGTATCAGCCCACATGATAAATGAGCTGATGCAGCGACACAAAGCAGCTGTCAAAAGAGAAATACACATTCAAAACCAGTCAACCCTCAGCACAGAGGTACAACAGACGGCCAGCTCCATCAACACAATTCACTTTATACATGACAATGTATTTTCTTGCCAGGCAAGAATCTAAAACTAAAACAAGATTGACTCTGTGTTCAAACGTGAGGTGAATTTTAGTGGCGGAAGTCAACGGAAAGACAGGGATTAGACTGGGAATTGCCTGAAGCGACACAAATTGACGCAAAGATGCTTCTCCACAAGTTCAAAATGTTTCACTTTCGGGGAAAAACTCACATTTACACCCTGGGACTATGAATCTGCTTCATACACAAACAGATGAGAGGAAAAGAGAGAGAAACTGGAGAAAAATAACACTAAGAAGTGGAGTTGTTGCTGAGTTCTGAGATCAGTCGGTGGCTAAGTTGAACACAAACACAGATGTCAAGCTTTCATCCAAATGTAACGCTAATTCTGACTGAATTTCAATAGAAGACATGAATTAATGTGTATTTCAATCAGTTGGATGCATTGACAGAAGGTGGGAGTAGTTCTCCAGTTGGATGCTTAAAGCTTTGCAGAAGAAGAGGGTGCAGTGATTATTATGAGAGCGACAAACCTCAAAATTAGGAAAATGTAATGGAAATGTGACATTTATATTTATTTCATGTATTAATTTGAGAAATGTTACAATCTCCTCAACAGTCCACACATATCTGATGTTTGCACCTGCCGCATTTCTCAGCCGACATTTAAATTACAAATATGTGTATTGATATATATGTATTGATCACTTGCAGGTACACCTTTGCAATGTCACCATAGAGCAGAAGCCATTGTCATTATGCAAAGTCTTTGCACACCACAATGTTTTGTTCTATGTGAATTTACTTTATATATATAAAAAAAAAAAACTTGGAGGTAAACATTTCACATTTAATCACAAGTATATTCTTAAGTGTTTCTCTCTTTGTTCCCCTCATTTCACATAACGTTCTATTACACACAGAGCCTTCACAGCAGCAACAGCATCAACACAGTCATGTCCTGCGCCCATAACCTCTCTTTGACTCTGCTCCCAGCAACAAAATGAAGGAATTTTAAAAGCACTGCAGCACTCTTGATGATCAGCTGCACAAAGCTAAAGACAAACATCAAACACCAAACACTGAAGGAATTAAATTATTTCTAAAACAAAATTCCAATTACCTCCCCTGAATTTACATAACCTCGATATATAAACCATTCCCCCTGTCCTCTTATCTTATTTTCCCTCTCTTCCTCCTTTGTTTGTAAGTATATGAACCTTAATTCTCTTTGGTATGGTGACTTTTGGCAGAAAATTAAACTTCATATTTTCTCTCGCTACCTCTTTGTCTCTCCCTCTCTCCCTGTCCCTCTCTTTTTCCGCCCTCTTGCTGGTATCGAAATGCGTGCAGCGTGAAATTAAAGCCAATGCATTTCTGACTCTGAAATAAATTTGCCCCTCTGATGAGGTTGGAGTTGGTCCAAGGCTCTGCGATGAAAACACTTTTTACACTTATTTTCCTTCATGGTGGAATTATCCCCTGCTCATTATTGTTGGGCATATATGACCCCCTCCTCTGGGACTGTGGCTGCCATGCTGAAAAGAACTCACTGTTTTCTATGACAATTTATTCATTTTTCTGTTCTTGTGTGCAGTTAGTGTCTTGGGGGATCCTTGTTTTTCTTAGAAATTTAACCAGTTTTTCCATGAAGGGGAAGAGAATTTAATCTGAACATGCAGTTTCAAGGCCTTACTGTGGCCTGTACGTAACCAAGGGTTAGGAAGCTATAAGAGTGGATTTGGATTTTAGCCCTTAAATAGAGATTTCATGGGATCTCTAGGTTCTAACCAAGAATGCACACACACACACACACACACACAGCAAACTTAATAAGGGGCAAATGTGCAATTACCACCTCTGTGCAGAGGGGAAAGGGGGGAGCCACCCATTCAACAGTCACACCATGAGGGCTATTGGCAACGTCCAAGAATAAACAAACAACCACGGTTAAAATAAGCTGGGTGACTAATTATAACAAACACCACCAAGTTAAAACCTGGAGATAACCAGTAAAAGAAAACTGCCCATTCACTAATCACAGCACAGCAATAAAACCCAGGCAACAGCTTAAAAAAAAATCAATCATAAAGAGACCAATAATTAAAGGAATTAAACCTGGAGAACCAATTAAAGAAACAACCCAGGCAAAACAACAGTGGCCAATTTCCTAAGTAAATAAGACAAAATAATATTGTTATCTAAACTAATACATTCAAATTAGTGCTACTTATTTTATCTTTTTTTCTGTTTTACCTTTTACTTGCAATATAGCAGTGGCTTCACACCAGGTGAAGTAACACAACTCATTAAAACAACAATAAAATCAAGAAATTAAACCTAAAATACCTTTCTCTGTTGCTCAGTGGATTAAAGCTGATTCACCTGGAGTATGAGAAAATATAAGTCCATCACATGAATCCCAGGTATAATACAAGGCGAAAACAATGCAACATACCTTTTGTGGCTTCTCTCCCCACTATTCTTTTGTATGTTTAAGCATGTGGCCTTTATATGTGCAGCTTATTGCCAAATACTTCCAGGTGAAGGGGCAGCCAGAGGAGGGAAAAGGGATGGGTCTAGGGTCACTTTGGACAGATATACAGCTATAGCAAAATCACTACTAAGGTAAGTTGTGTTCTCCATCTGGGTCTCTCTCTCTGTGTAGCCAGTCAAGAGACTAGATTTCCAGTCTCCTTCCAGCTTAAACACATCTCCCTGTTTTTTAGAAAGCCACAAAAATATACAAAAAATTACAAATTCCATTTGTTTCATTTCATTTGTATTTGATACAATGTGTCCATTACAGAGCTTCAGTTACTTTACCCTCAATTAATGATCAGACCCGCACAACCACACAAGTGTTTTGAGGATTCTGATTGGTCCTCTGCTCACAGTGAAGGTGTGAATGGGGTTAGAGATGAGGAAGATGTCAGTCAAACAGTCTGTACACGCCCACACAGTCTAATCAGTAAAAACAAGTGAAAACACTTGTGTTGGTGAACCATAGCGTCTAAACATTTTATCATAAGAGGTAATGATAGATACAATATATGTGGTGTCTCGTTGAAGCTAATTTGCAGCAACCATCTCTGGTAAAGCTTTTAAAATTTCAAACAGTCAGATTTGACATTTTGACTTGTCATATTAGGAGAAGCACAGTTGTTATTAAAAACATTAACAGAAGCTCTGTTCTATTCAAGTATCTGTGTGAGTCATGACAGTATGAGCAAGCTTGAACAATACGGCAGGCATTAATTTTAATATTCACATATGTGCTTCTCTACTATGATGTATCAAAATGTCTCCCATGAAAAGGTCTACTTGTGCTATGTCCTTGCTGATTCATTATCTTTACAATTTGTCTGTAAACTGACATTATAGGCTTGATACCTGGGAGACCTAGCACCAAACCAAGATATCTGTGATAACATCATGGCACACATTAACTATTAGATTTTTCCCCACCACCAAATGTAGTTCCTTGCTTGGAGTGGGTGGTAGTGATGGTTGCTTGCCATTGTTGCATTTACAATACAAGAGTTTATAATATGCCCTCTGAGCAGAGTTACTTGACAGTGACTCGCTATTGGAAAGTAATGAGACGGGCTAAATCAGTAGAGGAAAAGAAGTGATAGAAATAGAGACAAAACAAGAGTTAACACAGTCGTTGCTTTCCACTGCTTTTAACGAGTAAAAGAATTATGTTTGATGCTGAACTCACAACTTTTTTTTCTAGACCAATAAGTAAATAGCTGTTAATGCTAATGTTAGCTTTGTAGCAATAGCAAAAATGTAAAAATAGCTCTTTCAAGCTACTTTGAGAGATACAGACACCAGCCTGGACGAAAAGGGAAAGACATTTTAACACATGTCTGAGGCATCATTTAGTGACCTGTCATTACAAGAAGCCTTCATTGAGATATGTCCCCGTGGCTATTTTCATGCAACATGCACCAAAAACTGTCTCAGAGAAAAGACAGCTGAGTGAATATAATGGCAGTTCAGCTCTGATGCTGACGCCAAGTGACAGGAATAGAAACATCTGTGTAGGTGTTAAAGGTTTGAGATTAAGAAATTACTCGTGCACTGCAAGGCTTGCTGAAGCAATATTTGGTCCACACAACAACTGTAGTCACTTCTTTCCTTTCTCACGTCTTTTATTCACAGTGTATGCAGTGTGGCTTACATGGCATCAGTATGACTGTAGAATATGAACATCATGGTTTGATGCTAACTTCTTCTAGTTTATATTAGTAGAACAGAAACAGCAGACTGAAATAATTGTTTTAGCACTGCTCCTTAAATGACTCCAGTTCACACAGAGAAGCAATGGATACAATTTCAGCACTATATACAATAACTTTTTTGAAAGGTGAAGAGGTTGGACTAAAGTTCTGGTATTAAATTTTAGTTATTGAATTTCCAGCATTGCTGCCTCTGTAATCAATCAGCTTTGATAGTCTAATAGCACTTTCCAAAACAGTAGCTCAATGATGATATATCCTGGTTCAAAAATGACCAAAAAGGAGCTGAAGTGGAAATGAAAATTACTCTCTCATAAAATATTGATTCTTAAAACATACAGTTCAGTTTTCTTTCACATAAGAGCTGCACAGCCTTTTGGAAGTGTAGAAGGAGAGCGTAAAGAATTACAGCCAGTCCTGTTTTATTCATTATTTTGTTCCTTATAGCCCCAGAGGTATCATTATTGTTCAATTGGCAAATAACTGTCTTTCAACTTCTTTCCTTCTCCACTCATTCAGAAAAATTGCCCATGGATCATCATCCTCAGAAGCTGAGAGCCAGGACCATATTTAAAATTTGAGTTTATTTCCCCTTTAATCTTTGATGATTATAACTCACGCAGCAGTGCTCCAGCACTCCGGCAGTGATTATTCATTCACCGGCCCATTTCTCTCTTGGCTGAGGTTGTTCCCAGTCCAGTCATATTAATCAACCGCCGCTCTAATTGACTGATTAAGTCATGTCTCCAAAAGCCAAAATGGCTGACTGACTCATTAAACTATGACACATATTCTGGTTGCAAAATGGCTGACTGCAATCCAATTTCCCTGACTTTTATGGGAGGTATAATCTTTTTTTCCATCAAATTTGGTGTTGGCACATAAGGAGAGCCGGGTATCTTCTGTTGGACCACACATTAACACATTCCCTCAGAGTGATATTATGAAAAAAGACCCTTAACCTGCAGGCTTCTTATAAAAGCCTGTGCATTTGCTTTTTTAATTGGTTTCCATGGGAAAAAAAACTTGTGGCACAGACGACATGATGTGTTACAAGTTTCTTGTTTCTTAATAACTACTGGGCAGCATGACAATCATCAGTCCTTTTTTTTTCCTTTTTGCCTCATCACCTGAGAATACATGTTGGTCCCCTGCCTTATCCCTGTAGCACCAACAGCAGGTAACAGTTTTCAATTATCCTGTGAAATAGCTCAATATCTTCTTGACAAATTAACACAAAATTTTGAGGAGAAATTCATGGCTCCCAGATGATATACCCTCATGACTTCAGAGATTTCCAACTTTTCCTCTAGCACAACAGTGAGTTTGACAGATTGAGATTGTGTTTTGTGAAATGTCTCAACAACTTTTGAATAGATTGCCATTAATTTGGTGAAGACCATAACTTTTTATAAAGCAACATCATCAGGTCAGTTTTTTTTTTTCTTCAATACTTTGGAATAAATACTGGCAAAACTAAAGACCTTCCTATTAGCCTCAGCTGTACTTTGTGTTTAGAGCTAATTAATGAATGTTAACATTATAGCTTTCAAAACTACCATGGTAATGTTATGTTAGCCTTACCACTGCGCCTGAGTACCACCTCACAATGTGGTTAGCAGCCATTGGCATGACTATTCCACTGAATTTATGCAAAGCTATGTACTAATGAATAAAGAGGTTGTGAGTGACTGACACATGAATAGTGTTGTTGTGTCAGGTCATAGAATAACCCTGCCTGAATGTGCTCTGTAACTCTAATCACTCAGTTGCTCTGTTAGAATTTTATTTTTCCTGCAGGCAACCAGCAACACTAAGCCTCTGATTCATTTCAGATCCAGAACTATGACCATAATACTGACATTTTATTACATTTCACAAGATTTCATTGAAGTCCCTGTCTTCTGTTCACTGGATATAAAATATGAAGAAGCTTAAAATGACCTATGCTTCTATGGTAAAATTAGCGATATGTTTTCATGAGTCTTGGTCCCAGAATGAGGATGGATTTGTCATATGGGTCCCAGGCTGAATTATAAGGCCTACATTAGAGAGAAAATGTGTTATCGGTGGGCTGCCAAGTGCCTGTGCAAGAACCTGCTGGGGCCAATTCATTTATATTAGGATGCCCCATAGGCAGCAATGGCAAGAGTTTGTCTACGGGAAAATGCAGTGACCGGGGACATCCATCTGCACTGAGCTAATGAGGCAGTGCTGGGCTAGTGAATATTGGTCATATTGGAACACACTCACACATTCTTACACATACACTCAGGATAGAGAAACAGGCCAAAATTACGGTGGCCCTGAAGTGCAAAACATAACAGCAATTTACAAATGAAATATTTCTGTCATATGATTGGATTTCCTGAAACGCCTTGTGTTCTCTGAGATGTTAGGTTTTCTGTAATGTTGTGTTTTCTTTAGTCATGTTTTTTAAAATGTCATGTTTCTGAAATGTTTTTCTAAAATGTCTTTTCTATAATGTTGTATATTCTAATGCATGTGATTGCTGAAAGTTATTTTAGGAGATGCTGTTGTCTCTCAAATATTGTATTTTCTGAAACACTGTTCAGAAATATCATGAATATTTCTAAAATGTGTTGTTTCCTTATATGTAGTGTACACACATCTTCTTGCTCATGCACACATGAGCATACACACACACACACAAACAACAACCAAAAAAAAAGACCTTCACACATGTATATAATATAATATAGAGATTTCCATTCACGTGTGTGCAGGCACTCACAATCACACAGGAACACACAGCCTCATTGTCCCTCAGTGGTAATGAAACCCACACTGATCAATGGTGAAAGACGGGCCAGTCAAGTGGCAGTTCAGCTGCTACAGCAAACAAATAGCCTGGCTGACCAGTGCACCTCCGGCAATTGTGGGCTACATCACAAAGCAGCCTTAGCCAGCGCTGCTAATGAGCTATTACACCAGTGACCTTCGGGACAAACTCATTACCAGGTGACAATAGACGGCAGACAGAAGCTAGATTCATTATCATAATTATCAGCGCCGCCTTTATTGCCACTCGCTGGGGTTGCTGGTCGAGGTGTATACTTGTGTGTGTGTGTGTTGGGGGGGGGACGAGAGTGTTACAAGCAGTTATAGACCATTACAATACAGTAAAGAATTATCTCCTTGCCCATTCGATAGCTTGGAGCATTTTGACCAGAATTCTCTCATATGTTATCTGCTGTGATGAGGAGGCCTGCGCTTTCAAATAATATTTGATCATGTGCATTTTTTTGCCCATTGATTCTTGAATGAATCTTTTCTGTTTTGGATTTTTTCTTCTACCAAAACACATCAAGCTCTAGCTCTAAATCTGGTGAACAGGCCCATTACAAATCCTGTCTCAGTTCACTCACATGAGTTTGAGGATGGACGGCCACTTCAGGGCTTTGCAGCTGTTCCATCTGCTCAGTAAAATCCATCAAATGCCCATCTATCAATCTGCTCCTTCGCTTGTTGACTTGCAGCAGGAAGTTTACAAACTTCTGCTTCGCAGGCTGCAAGACAGAGAGGGGAGTGGATTAGCAGCACAGAGCACGTCAAAAATGGAAAACAAACTTTCCACAGAAATGATGTGACATGATGAATTACTCCCTTGGGAGCAGTCATTGCTGTCACTATAAAGCTGTATGTTTGTCACACACACACACACACACACACACATATATACAATATAATAATTCCCCACTTATTTGTAGCCTGAACCTTACTTTAATATTTAATATTTATTATATAATACTTTTAATATTTCTAGTGTTTTTACAGCTTTTTACCTTAGTGCATATGACTTTCTGCTGCCGCTATAGCTGAACTTATCCATGTATATTTATTTCACATGAACACACTTGTAAGTGGATAATAAATCCCACAGTTAACAGAGCTAGTTAATACTGGTTCAGTTTTGTTTGCTTATGGCCAAAGTTTTGGTTTATATCAGTGGTGATTGGTCAGTAGATGTGTTGCACATCACCTGCAACAAAGCTATATTCAGAGTCAGCAAGCTTAATAGATACTAATGAATTTGTCTTAACTTTTTAAGCATTTTAATATAACCTCAGCATGAAATTAACTGTAAAAAATTAGTCTATTTTGTGTTCTATGCAATACACTTGAATTTAACTCCAGCTTCTTCCTGATCCTCCCATCCTCTAATAGAAGTTACTTGCTATAAAAACCCCGTTAAAAAATAATTAATTTTTTTAAATCACCCATTAAAATAATGGGATTCATAAGTGACAGCAGTTCAGTTTCAAGACAGTTTCAAATCATTCAAAATTGTGAGTTCCAAAACTCCGTAAAGGGGCCCTACAAAGAAGCAGAGTTTTTTCTTTTCTTTCTTTCTGTCTATTACAATGTAAGTTGGACTCTCTAAAGCCTGAGGCTGATAGAAAATATAGGCTGCAAGGTCCCTTAGCTATGGAAAGTACTGTATGTTAGCTGTCTGCCTGTAGCCACACACAGGTAACTAATCACCACTGGTCTGTAACATCTAAAATAAGCCTCCAATAGTCTCATGGGCTGAAATAGTCGTGACAAAATCTTCATCCAAAAACCTGTGGGTCTTCACAACTTGTCAAAGTTTACTGTAACTCCTGCACAAAGTATGGACGAATTTGTTGGCTAACTTAGTGAGCAGGAGAGGGCAGAGGATGAAGGGATGAGGAAAAACAGTGAAGAAACAGCAGGTAAGAAGGACGAAGGGATGAAAAGAGGGAGGATGGAGAGCAAGACAATGAAAAGGAAGGAGGGATGAAAAGAGGATACTCAAAAGGTGATCGAGATGAAGGAGGGAACAGTTAATGAAGAGCAGATGGATGGGAGGGAGGAAAATCAGTGAAGTCAAAAAGGAGGCAGGGAGGAGGGAAAGAAGGAGGGAGAGAAGATAGATATGGACTGAAGACAGGAGGAAGGAAGGAGGGTAGAAAAGAGAAGGTGATTGGCACAGAGGAGGAAGGAAGGATAGAGATTTTTAAAAAACGTGAGAAAGAGTCTGAAGAGGAAGAAGAAAGTGAGGAACGAAGTGTGATCAACATGGAGGAGCCGGGAGGGAGGGATGGATGAAGCAGGGGATAGCTGAAAACAGCAAGGGATGACGAGAGGTAGGCCGTGACGGGGAGCCATTAATAATTTATGATAGCCTCAGCTTTTCAAAGCAGCCCAGCGGTCCCGCTCCCTGCTTTCCCCTGACATTTAATTTGTCTGAAAATCAGCGAGCGTGGAGTCTGATTATCGTCTCCGTCTGCCAACGCCTCTGCTTCAATCTCCCTGACACAGAGGTGGGATCACAAGCTGTTCTACACACACGTCAGACTGGAATCCTTCAGGTTAAAACAATCCTCGTCTGTAAACTGCACAGACACTAAGTAAGGGCCCAATCTCACTGTAAAGTATCTCTGAACCTCTCAGAACTCCCTGAAATCAAAAACCTTTATACAGACCTGAGAATTTCTATATTATCCCATTTATAAGGCCATTATATTGACAGAGAAAAGGGTGAAATGTGCAGTTAAGTGCCTTTTTCGGAGTTTGCTGTGTATGGTTCCACAGGTTGTCTGATGAGCCTATTTCTGAACAGAGGGCAGAATATGTTGGTCTCTCACAGTGAGCCAGCTTCTCTTTCAGTGTTTCTCCAACAACAAAATGGCTTTTCAATCTCCATCGATGCCTCCCTCACCATAGAAGAGGGATAAGGTTAGGAAAACGTTGTACTAGAAATGAAGCTTCTCTCACATTAGGGAACCTGCTTCTGGAAACTGATACTGGATCATTGGAGGGTTGGGGTTAACTGATGGTAAATGTCTCTGCGACAAGTAATTGCATTTTTAAGACATTGTGCTCACTCTACAAAATATAGAAGATCAGTGGTGAAAGGTACAGTAATTATCATGACAAAAAACTGCTGATAAAAAACAACACAGTGTTAAATATTAAATTGTTTTGGCTTGTGACTGCTTAAAAAGCCGCATGGGGTTCTTCGTCCTCCCTCACATGTCTGTGGGTTGTCCCAACAAAGACATTTCTCCTCCAAAAGTTTAATTTGAACTGTTTGAAAAACAGTGGAAAGTAAAGATTAGAGAGAAGTCTGGACCCAATTTATTGTTGCAGAATTGTCTTTTTTTTGTTCCTGTCCCATTAATTTTCTCCCTCCAGTTGCTTCCAAAGTCCTGGTTTAAACTAACTGTATCTAAAGAAGTTAAAGCTAACACCACCCCAATCAGCTACAACAGTAAAATACTGTTTACATATTGATGCACAGAATTAATTATGTAGCTTATTATATATATATATTATAATAAGGTATTATAATAAGTTCATTTAACTGAAAATAGGTCTGTACTGTTACTTCAGTATGATTTTAAATGCAGTAATTGAGTGTTTTTATATTGCTGTATTGGTTCTGAATACTTCTTCCACCACTGGTCTCTCAGCATTATATTCTAATAATGCACAAAACAGATGATCTATACTACAGAGAAGAGAATGTGGCATTGTGCACCGATAAATGATTTTTTAGAAAGATTTTGGGGCTGAACTGTATTTATTTCTTGTTATTCACCTAGCTTCTCTGATGGCAGATTAGGAGTAAAGATTTACACAAGTTGGTCCCTGTGGTCCTCTAATTTCCAGATTAACATCACAGATCTGGTAGGGATCAATGACAGAACAATATCTAATAAAAAAAAGAAGAATGAGAGATGAGGCATTTCAGCATTGAAACAGAATTATTTTATGTTTTCTCAGTCTCAGTAGTTAGAGTGACAGAAAACACACAAGTGGATGCTTCAATGCTGCCACCTGATGGTGTTCCTGTGTTACAGCAATGCAGCACAGGCCAACCTGAGCTGTAAAGGGACATTCCAGCAATGTAAAAACACTCAATTACTGCACTGAAAATCATACTGAAGTAAGTAGTACAGACCTGTTTTCAGCTAAATGAACTTGAAGTTTTAAAGGTAAAGTACATAAAATATATAATAAGCTACATAATTAATATTGTGCATCAATATGTAAGCAGTATTTTACTGTTGTAGCTGTAAAGGGACATTCCACCAATTTCACCTGTCAAAGTCATGTGGAGCCTGTGGTGTAGTATCCTCTGAGACTCTGGAAAAGCTTGATAAAGTATAAAGATTACTCAATGACATCACTTGAGTAATCTGCCATTGGGTTGTGTTATGGGAAGTTTTGGGGTTTTGGGTTGGGGACTTTGGGGCAATTCATCATTCAATGGTGGGATATCGTCACTGAAACAACCCCTCAGGACACAAGCTTCTCTGGCTCTCGTAACTTTGACTTGTAAGACAAGGTCACAGGTGTCAACTCACTAACCACACTGGCAGTAAGTCAAAGGCAACAAAGTACATCTGAGGGTGTTGACAGGTCAGGCAGCTGCTTCTGACTCACTAACTGAATGTACTGTGATACTGTGTGTGCCACTGGATGGTGAGAATCTTCACTTTCAAGAAAGACAGGATATGATTATCTGATCAGTGTGATAAGATTTTGTGAGATGTGATTGCGATCATGGGTCACACCAGGCCACTTAAAGAATATACATATAATATACATATAAAAATACATTTTATTTATCATTATATTTATAACAGATTTGTGACCGTTTTCATTCTCAGTTGTCAGAATAATTCCTGGGCAAGTCTCAGGGGATAAGCAGTGGACTTAATTTCTTTTCCAGTCTGGCCCTGGTGTCAACTCACTAACCAGATAAGCAGTAAGTCAAAGGTAACTGTGATGTGGCTCACTGCAGGGCAGAAAACATCACTTGGAAGATTTACAAGAGTCTGCAGACAGTTTTCTTTTTTTAACTTTTAGAATAAAATAAAATAGAAAAACAGAGTGTATTCTTATATAAGCAATCATTATGAAGGCATATACAGTGATCTGCTACCATTAAAACCTCTTGTTGATTACATCAGAAAGAAATCAGACTTTGCCTTTAGTTTCACCCAGAGATGTGACTACTACCAACCAATAATTTGACAAAAATAACTGTAAATGCAAGGTCCACATACCTTTTCCAGAACTTTCAACCTCATCTTACTGCATCAGTGAGAAAAAAATGAAAATGTTGAAAATGTTGAAAATGTTGAATGTTGCTTTTGGTTCTTGCTCATTCCCTGT
The DNA here is from genome assembly GCF_001640805.2 of Lates calcarifer. Classification (NCBI taxonomy): domain Eukaryota; kingdom Metazoa; phylum Chordata; class Actinopteri; family Centropomidae; genus Lates; species Lates calcarifer. Next base: position 5,520,469 of record NC_066838.1, on the reverse strand, counting down.
GTGTATATACCATGTTTGTTTGCAACGCTGTGACATGAGGTAATTTGACTTGTCAAACCAGGAAAACCACAGTGAAACAAGTGTTGTGAATGGGAGGGTCGCAAGAAGCCAGCACACACAATACCAGGGACTTGGAACTCAATAAGGCAACTGCTATGATGTGCCAAAATGTCTGCTATCTAAATATCTATTATCTTGACTCTATCTTGAGGTGTACACTTATCCACTTGATTGTAGAAATATTTATAGGTGTGACTTACTGGTTCAGCGTCATACACCTGAAATCTGTTTGATACCTCTGCACCTACAGAAGGGCCTATTATGACATTATTTCTATTTAAATTTAGCATATTTCAGTGTTGCATTGTATTATTTTAGTCCTCAGTGACTGATTACTATCCACTGATGCAAATATATTAGTTTAATGTATTCACAGAAAATAAAAATACAATACAGTAATTACTTAAAAAAAAACAAAAACACCTTTAATATGTCCCAGTGTGAAGAAATGAATGTGTGTTATTGGTCTAGCTGTACTCAGAAGGTAGTGGTAGGTAAGCGAAGCTAGAGGACAGACTGCCCCCTATTATGCAGCCACGACAGAGACTTTATGGAGGCTCCTGGAAATGACAGTGGGGCTGTTGCTGTGTGAGAATGTGGCCATAAGCACTTTGGTGCCAGGTGAGGTGGCCATGATAGACATCCTCTTCTCTATCTTCTTACCTGGCTGTAGAAGAGGCAGCCTGGGAGACACACACACACACAGAAAGAAACTTAATTTGGTCAATTTTCAACTCTGACAAAGGCATACACACACAGAGAGAGAGAGAGAGAGTGAGAGAGAGAGAGAGAGAGAGAGAGAGAGAGAGAGAGAGAGAGAGAGAGAGAGAGAGAGAGAGAGAGAGAGAGTGAGAGAGAGTGAGAGAGAGAGAGAGAGAGAGAGAGGAGAGAGATCTCCAGAGCAGCCCTGAAACAGTCAGGAGAGCCATTGTTTTGTACAAAAGTAGGTAATAATATTGTACAATGAATAAAAGAGGCAATTGGCAAGAGATCAGCTGCACCACAGCACAAAATGATCATAATATACAGAAAATGTGTGTGTGTGTGTGTGCGTGTCTGTGTGTGTGTGTGTGTGTGTGGTGAGTGTTGATTAATACCACCAATTATACAACCAATCCTTTGCCAGGTGCAGGCTCCCAGAACTCACTTTCTTGCCCCTTTTCAAGCCAAAGAAGTAAATGCCAAATCAGTTTTATTGTTCCAGTATTTAGCATGATGATTTATCACCTCTGTACTAGATAGTTCTGCTGAATCTCTTCTCTTGTTAGCCAGCTTATTCCTCTCTGGGGTGAAACTTTTGCTGCATTGTCTGTGCCAGTAAAAAGCCACCATGGCTCTAGGGGATATGATTAAGAGAGGAAACAGACCAAACCAGGAAACACTGGACTCAGAAGTTTCCACACTTCCATTGACAAAGTCTGTCTAGTTAAAGAGCTGGAGGAGGAGTAAAAGAAGAGGAAGTGGGAGATGAGGATCAAGTCTTCACCACAAACAGGGAAACAACAGCAAAATTCAAATATGGAATATGGACAGTTGTGATGTAGTTGTAGTAATTTGTATGTAAACTTCAGTGTTATTTAGCACTGTAGAGATGAAACCAAGTGGCAGATTAGTGGAAGCAGAAAACATAAACTACCTGAGCCTAACCATTAAGACTGGTCTACACAGTCAAAGCTGGCAACCCAGAGAAAACAGACTAACAGACTAGCCTAAATTCTGCTGACAAGAGGCAGAGACATAGAGAGACTTCCTGCTACACTGTGGCCTGTTGAAACACAGATGAGTCAAGTTCTTCACCAAAATAAAGCTCTAATACCTTGACATGGGGACAAAAAATAAAAATAAAAATGTCCAACTTTGAAAATGCACTCTAGCAAGATGCAGATTAATGTTGCACGACTACATTTGAAACTGTTTTTGCAGAGTGGATTAGATTTGTTGCTAAAAACATGTTTTTAAAATAATAATACACATTTCATTTGAAGGAGGAATGTTTTGAGGTCAGCTGTAGATTTACACACAAACCACCTGTTGTCCTTTTTTTTTCGTACATTCTGAACCACATACATTGTAACTAAAGTACAGCCTGCTTTGCCAATAAAGAAAATTTTGAAGTTGAATTTGAAATAAGCAGAAACAAAGAAGAGGAGATCATTGCATGAATATACGCTGATGGTAAATTTAACTCCCGAGGGTGATGGTTCCTCACTCTCCCCACAGACCTACTCAACCTCATTTGAAAGTAACAACATTATGTTCCAACTGCTGTAAAAACATACCTGACCACATTCCTGAGACGCTTAAACCACAAACCATGTTTTCCTCCCAGCTCAGGCATAAAGGAAAAGTATGTATGACATCACTGGAATGTGACCACACAATAAATTATACACCTCTGTTGTGCCAAGGAGCCATGCAGACAACAACTGGACACATCACTTGAGAATGATGATTTATTGTTTCTTTAAGTCCAAATTTCAACAGACTTACCTAACCTCTTGTTTGCCCTTTAACAAGCCAGATCCTTCCACAGTGAGCACAGCTCCACTCAGAGTTTTGGTGAAGTTGTTGGTGAAGGACACCTGGACTGTGTGCTCCTTCTTCATCTGGATGCTGTCCCCTCCTTCGATCTGCAGAACAGCAGATTACATGATCAGTTACCCAACAGTTAAACCACCCACTCAGTTAACATGTTAATCCACGCTGTGCTGAGTGGTAATGAAACTGTTACACAGCAAATCAAAACTGTTTCACAGCAGCACAGATGACTTTGTGTGAGGTTATATGTCATTTGACACATTTATGTGTCTTGTTTTTATTTGACTTCCACAGGAAGTGAAGGTGGAAGCTCATGTCTGTGTGCGTTCATGCTCTCAGCAGACTGAAACCCTACTGTTCTGGATGACAGGGAACGACAGGACTTAATGTTGAATGTTTCTCTGATATGAGCTCTGTCTTTGCTCTTCATCACACTAATAACAGTGACAACCATGAGAGAGATCAAAGCGAGGAAGATGAAAAATAAAAAGAAAGGAGGACAATGCTACATAATTCATTCATAATACTTTGTGAGCTGAAGAGAAGGGAGGCTGGATGCTGCCGTACCTCTATGGTTATCTGTGGTGAGCTAATGTTGAAATCCTTTGTATCCAGGACTCTTTCTTCAGTCCTCACGTCCTTTATCACCACAGCAAGATTCACAATGTCATCATCTGCCATGACTGACTCATAGTCAGAGGGAGGGATGGTGTGCTTGAGTGTCAAAACTGCAGAGAAGGTGAAGTATGTAGTAAAATTAATGTGAGAGAAAAACAAGCTAATCAGTCAGAAGATACAAATAATTCCTACTGTATGTTTTAAGTTTCTGCAGAGGTTTGATTTATCAAACAGTAATATTAACATGACAGTGCAACAGTGCACGTGAATCATGCATGTCTTTGTGCTCAGAGAGTTACGAGCCTCTTCACCTTCATGCGGCTGTATGTGCACCTCTCTGTGTGTTTTCCAGAAGCTCTTCTGTGGGTCACTGTTGTACTCTTTCAGCTGGGCATTGAGGTATTCCATCAGGACCCTGGGGTTGCTTGACTGATTTGTGACAGTCACACTCATGGAAATGCTCTCACCCACTGTTGGCACCCCATTGATGCTTAGGGACACCTCTAAGCCGGGTGACATTCCTTCTGGAGATGAAACTGAGAAATGTGTACATTGGTTCAAACAGCTACTGGATAAACTGATGGAGACTGCATTTGTGATGTTTTAACAACACGCGGTAACACAAAATGATGATGATTCATAGTTTACTGTCCACTACAGAATAAAGCATTGACGGGGAGTGGTGAATGAATGGATAACAGTGATTTCAGACACAGCATGAATATACAGTGTAAAAAGCTTTCATCCAAAGGTCCATATATGAACACATTAATAATTACTGCTTCTATTATTGATATTACTACAAATGTTATTACGACTAATTAGCATATACATCTTGGGCAGAGATAATCAGTGGGAGTAAAACACAGCTGTGACAGTCTTAGTACATTCAAACACCTAAACATGCCACATTGTGTATTGTGAAAATGAAACTAAAATAGAGACTTGACAAGATTTTTGGCAGTATGAGTAGTATTAAAGCTTACCTTCAGCACCTTCAAGTGTAACTGTGTAGGACTGCATATTAGAAGAGTGTAAAAGCATTGCTGTAAAAGTGAGAGATTTTGTCAGGAAAAGGCAACAGAATCAAATTAAAAAAGTTCATCAAGAGGTATAACTAGACTACATGCTGTGAGCTCACTGTAAAAATTAGCCTTTGTGCATGTAAGTAGGTCATGCAGTTTCATTTATGCAAACACACAGTCTATTCTCATCTCACAATTATTCACTGACTGGATTGTGGATTATAAAGGAGAAATCTGAGGTTTCAAGAACAGCTGGCGAGTTTTTCCAGGTTGGAAATACACAGTCAGTGAGTGGTGCATTTGTCCAGTCAAATGTAGAGGTGGCCCATCTGAGTGATGGAGGGAGCACCATTTTAACTTTTATTTTGGTCTTCCTGGTTCTGCATTGTCTCTCCTGTTATCCACATTAAATGGCAAAATGTATTAAATTTGAAGGTATTTATGCACACATATTTATGTTTGCAAAGGGAAAGGAGGGTGAAGATTGTTACACAGCCACTGACCGTGAGGCTGTTCTCTGTATTGGACTACCTGGTGCCTCCCTGAAAAAAGAACAGAAAATGGAGAAAAATCATAAACACACAATGACAAAACAAACCCTACTTTAGACCTCTCTACATATTGCATTTGCATCATGCTGACTCTTCTCATTACACAAACTGGCTGCTTTTAAAAGAAGATATACTGTATCTGTATCTGTATCTATCTTTTTAACAATCTTTCTGGATCTCTTCCTGGAAAGCCTCACAGACACAGGACCTAATTTTCTTACTCTTATAAGTGGATGTCAAATTCTCTGGACTGTCTGAGCCAATGCTTTTGGTGTAGATCAGCTGCCCCACAGACTCAGTATCCATCCTTCTCCCCACCACCAGGCCGTCACGCACAATTAACTGTACGATGTCAGCATCAACAGAGGCATAGAGAAACGGGGTATCATATGGGACACCAAGGCAGCGTTGCTGGACGGCACCTACTGGGCAAGGGCCACAGCAGAATATCCCTGTAGAGAAACATATGTCCATTGTTACATTTTAGTTATGTAATATTAACACATCAGCCACCCTACCTATTATTTTCCACTGATATAAATGATATCTACGGAGGAAGGAAGCTTTCATGTCACATTCAGTTTTGACCAGGTATGTCCAGTAAAGTCTTTGTTTAGCATTTCTGTCCAAACCTATAAATATAATCCAAATAGATAACAGCACTATATTGAGGCCCACTTGGGGCGGGACCCACCAGCACTCTTCTCCTGGGGTGTTGGGTCCACTATCTGCCAGCCGTCAAACTCTGCACCGAGGTCTAGTCTTCTCATCCAGCACTCCACCCACACATGGAAGTTCCTGCAGGGCATATAGGAATGAATGTGCACACACTCACACTCAGAAAATGAGTATGCAGACACCAATAAACACAGATGAATAACTAACAGGCAAACACACCAAAGTAAAAATACAATTGAAGTGTTGACATCAACCCACAGAAACGTGGACTGCTACACTTTTCATGATTCATTTTTTCATATAAAACATTTATTAAGTTAATTTTAAAACAGATATGCTGGATTAAAATAATAAGGATTCACTGAAAATTCAGTTTGAGTGTACACTGTCAGATCATACTGATAACTAATCCATTAAAATACAGATTGTTATCTTTAGGGTGTGAGATAAAATGACACTAACCAAATGCTGTCCTTCGACAGGTTGAGCTTCTCCCCTGTGCTCGAGTAAAACTCTTCAATTTTTTGGTTGGCATTACCATCATGGGCTGCATTAAAAACTGTCACAACCCTGGAGGGAATCCCCAGCACTCTCATCACTGGAAAAAAACAGTCATTCCTTATTATCACTTTTATAACCAAATCAAGGTATTAAACCTCTTTGTAAAAATATAAAGACATAAATGAAGCAGTTTTATCTTTCTACACATGATGATGATATGTCTAAAATACATAAAACAACAAAAACAACATAAATGCAACTTCTATGTTTTTGTTGTCTACTTCTAATTTAGATTTTTTCTTTTTATTGGAACTTGAACAATCTGTCCCTTAAGTGAATCAACATTTTATGATCTAATAACTTTAACATTTACTATAAACTGAACTAAAACGTGATCAATATAAATCCCACAAAAAGCAGCAAACATAAACAGCCAAATATTGCATAACAAATACGATTGCAAGTTGGTGGACTCTGGGGAGGGAGAAAAAAGTCCCACAATGCAGTTTGACAACTTCTTCTCCTTAGCCCCTCTCTGCCTGTTAACATTGTTATCTATCAAGTACATAACATGGGCTCTGTTATAAATTTGTAGTTTCCAGACTTTAGAAAACTCCTCCAGTGCCACATTGCATCCCTGTTCATGGGCTTAATGCCACATTCATTTTATAGAATATTGGAGTTATCCTAATTGAAAGTTTATAACATATGAAGTAAATAACATTCATGTCAATTACAGAGTTGTAATTATGTCTGGAAGCTGATTTTTGGGAAGTTCTAATACATTCGACTTGGGATTTACTAATACGGCATATCATGAAAACCACACAAACATGCCTCACATCATTCAGTGAAAATTAAACCCACGTGGATGTGGCGTGTATATCATCAGTGCATAGTATCACGAACATCGCAAGAAACTAAAACCTCTGATGACTGTTGGATTATGAATTCTACTGGACTCAAAAGGCCAGTTAAAATCAGATGTAGGGCAACTGTTACACATTAATGTTGGCATAAATACACTCTTGTGCCCCAGTTATTCAAAGTACCTGTGCAGAGGACGGATGCAAATACCCAGCACTGTCCATAGCGTACAGGGCTATAGTTGGATGAGACCCAGTGGTGAAGGATGTCAGCACTGCTGCTCCAATCTGTAGGCTTCACACCATCTTTGTAGCTGCCCTGCCACTTCCCCTCCAGTATACCCAGGTCATCATTACAGTTCACCTTGGACAGGAGGAGACACATTACTGACTTCACTTTCTTTCTTTCTTCACTGTGAAACTGCACAGAAAATTGTTGTTCAATAAATTCCAGTCATGATGTTAGTGGTAATAATAATAGTCACAAATTTGCCACGAGAGGAAATGCATGTGCATGTTTGCAGTGTTTGTGAATGTTCTCTCTCACCATAGCACAGACCACCCTGCTCAGATAGACAGGGTCTGCTCGTCGAATGTAGTCTTTGTCTTTGTCACTGAGGTGCTGTGGGCTGACCTGCAGGAGCCTCAGACATGCCTCTAGGACCCCAGGCTCATACTGCACATACAGAAACATCAGTGTGAATGCACTGTTTCCTCACCTGCAAACCAATTCTGTGATTATACATGGTCTATTCACATACCTGACCATACGACCAGGGACGACTCCTGACGTTTAGATTAGTGCCCATGAACACCAACCCATAATCACTCTTTATATACTCTTGTATTTGAGCATCCAGTGGCATGTAGACTGGATCATCTGAAAAGACAGTGGTGTGGGATGACTTCAAAGGGGAGCACCGCCGTGGGGCTCAGTACATTCACAAGATTATAGCAAAAGCCTGTAGAATATAAGAAGAGTGTTATCGCCATGGACTCACCTTTCAGCCAAGGGTTGCAGAGAAGCACAAATGATCCAACTGCGTAGCTCTTTCTGTTGTATTTGGTCTCTATGTGGACCAGGAGATTGTATACAGCCACAGAAGATAAGACAGGAGAACAGATGTGGACGGTGACTGACTTAGAATGCACAGTCGTCTGGGTAGATTGTGGCTGACCAGTGTTGGAGGTCGGACCACTTGTTACCGAACTGGACTGGGATCCTCTCTGACAGACTGCCTGAATGGTGAATGAAAGTTTACTTAAAGCAGGACTATGTAATGTTTGAATGACAAAATAATAACTCTTAAAAAATGAAAAATTGAATTAATAAATATCACAGAGATAATTAGGTGTCCTGGTGACTACTCTCATTGCCTCTGCTACATAGTATTAACCATTATTACCTAATTGTCAACTGTTCATCCCTCCTGTCCTCCTTATCTCTGTATTGTAGTTTACTTCCCTTCACACTTATGTCTGTGGTCTAAGTACAGAGATGGAGTCAGGACATATTTAGCCTACCATAGCATACAATTTAGAAGATTTTAGAAATCCAGTTTGTGGGTGAGTTACATGTCAGTATTTCATAGGAAACAACAGCTGGACACAGTGACTGTGCACTGTGGCTGGAGATGCTGCGCCAAAGTACAAAAGCACATAACTCTCCTTAAAACCACAAACTGCTGTGCTTTCTGGTTGTGTACAGACTCTGGGAACGTAGATGCTTCCATTGTTTTCCCGTTTCCCCTGTTTATGCTAAGCTATGCTACTTAACACACAGACACAAAAACTGATGTTGATCTTCTCATCTCACTCAAAAGCAGATAAGCAATTTAAATACCAACAGTACAGTGATAATTATTGAAAGTTTGCTAAAATTAGTCACCCTAAACTACTGGTCGTATCATGCCAAGTAAGCCTGAAGCAACAACCACCCTGAGTTTGTTGGATTAAGCAAGGGTGCTTATCATCACATATGAATGTACTTTTCTTTTGAATGAGTGAAGACGGTGTTACGCAATTTTCTTCATAAATTACAGAGCGTTCCTTTAAACATGAGCAAACAATCCTATCCCTGATACCTAGCCAAACCTCCAGGACAAGGCGCTCGGTGTGAGGATTCCACAACCGGCCACAAAACAGCAGAGAGAGTTTGAAGGGTTTCCCTCGTCGCACCACCAGCTGTTTTTCACTAAGCCCCTGTGTCTCATGGGAAGTGTGGTTGTCATGAACTTTAAAGTTGACCAACTTCAGGTGGCAATGGCCATGGTCAGTGCCTAGAAAGACAGATGACACAATATGAAAACTATACAAATCTTAAGACAGAAGGAAAAAATGAGAAAAGCAAAGCAGGAGTTAGAGTAAAAGAGGAGGGAAAGAAGGGGAGTGATGAGTTTTGTAAATAAACATTTTTTAAAAATCCAGTGGTTTCATTTTGATGCCACAATGTTAATGGAATCGTACGATTTCTGGCTGTGGCTGGATAGAACAAAATACAGAAGAATACAACGTTTAGTCCAGGAAAAATACTGGACTGAACAATTGTTATTCCTGTACATATTTTCTGTTGAGAGGTTAGAGGAGGTTAGATATCTGGGTCTTAAATGAGAACCTAGAATCTAAAGAAAGCACATCAACACTATCAAACAAAACTTCATTTTATTTTAAAGCAACCCAAAACCATGTGCATGTCTTTATCTGGAGAAGAAAAAGCTTGAAGTTAAGCATGATTCACAGAGTGAACTCACCACTGATGTTGTGTGTTGTCTGCTGCATGCAGTCCATGGTCTGACAACATGAGTAGCAAGTGACTGAAGGAATGACAAGCGTGCTCCACCTTCCCGCTGATAAATATCTCCCTGTGACCATCCACCATTGCTTTTTAAAAAAAGATATTCTGCCCAAAGTGGGAGTGGCAAACACTTAAAAACCAGGTTAATGAGTAGCAGCAGGCCAAGAGTGATTAGTGTACTCTGTGTCTGACCAGTTGTGTAACTATCCTAAACTGACAATCCTAAATTCATGCTCAAAAGGAATCAAGGTTTAAACTCCCCCCTCTCTTTTTTCATTCTTGACACAACTATTTATGTCACTTATAATGTGAACAACTGAGTCCAATACTATGAATTTCTCCTGGGGGACACTGAAAGTTTGTGCTGTTCTCCCTGTATTCACACAATACTGCATCTTTGATAATAAATCAAAATATTGGACACATTTAAATTTTGACTTGATGATGGTCCTAGATGGTTAAGTTTAAGCCTGGAGGACAGGAGCTGAATGTTTGTATTAAATATGGCTGCAAATCATAAGTTGTAGAATTTCTCTCCTCAAATGTGAAACTCATGGTGACAGCAGAGGAAAGGTCATTAGGATTCATCCTCTGGGGACCAACAATCTTATGAGAATCTATAAAGTAATTAATGAGATATTTCAGTCTTGGTCAAAGTGGTGGACATAAAAAAAACTGAACCAGTGGGACAGACACACCTTTCTCCAGAACGATGACTGATGTACTTCCAAATAAGAATCAGGGCATACACATGTAAACATTGCACACCCCATCATTTCTTAATGCCACTGATTCATGACTAAAACCACTGATTCATGACTAAAACCACTGATTCATGACTAAAACCACTTTTCAGAGAGAACTGGCTCAATTAACTACCGTGTGAATACTGATTGTCAGCTTGTCGTCTTGGGTGAAGGGCTCCCTCTAGCTGCTTAGCTAAGACAACAACATGTATGAGACAATTGACCTCTAAATGTATTTTTTCAGGTTCTTTCAAGCAGTCTCGGTCCTTTGTTTCGATGATTGTTACATAATGTGTAATAATAAATTTTCTACAAAACATTCGATTTTTTTCCACTAACAGTTCAGGTCGGACAGCCACTCAAACAACTACACAGAAACAGAAAATGACTGTAAAGAAATGCAAAACAACTACAAAGAGCCACAAAATGACTACAAAGAGACGGTCTGTGTGGGTCCTCCCCCTATAGCTTATGTGAGTTTCAACACTTTTTTACTCATTTTCAAACTGACCCCATCACTCCCTTTTATATTACAGAAAGATGTGCAAATTGTCAAATCAAAATAGTTAACTTTATTTTTGTCAAAGAAAAAGTGATACAAAAAGGCATATTGCAGCCCATCAACAGTTCACAAGTACAAACCTGTATGTTTTTTAACCCAGAATGTAGCCAGAAATAACATCTGTTATTAAAAAAACGTGATTAATTGTTAAGTTGCTGGATAAGCCACAATTTCCCTTAAAAGCACTTTGAACAGCAATGAAATCAGGGTTGGAGTCAATTCACTTTCGTTCTGTTAAACCAGCTGTTTCATTTCTTGTCAGTCAACTGAGCTTATAGATCTAAACCCCATTTTATAGATATTGATAGTGTTACATAGTTTGGATCAAATGTTATATTTCATGATGAATAAAATACAACTCTGACCCGTTATTTCAGAAAATCCCACTCCTTACACCTGCTTTAATTCCTACAATTCCCAAAGATACATTTATAGAAGATTCTTTTTGGAGTTTTAACTGAAGGTGATTTGATTTCAACCCAGGTGCAAATGTTGTATTGAACAAAACCCCTCAAAAACCTGAAAACACAGCATTCTTTCACCATGACCACACACACACACACACACACACACACACACACACACACACACACACACACACACAAATCCTGATTTGACTATTGATTTATAACACTACCCCAACAAGGCACTGCATTTATCCTGCAGATAACTGAGAACCAAAGCATGACAACTTTCACAAAGGCTGACAAAATGACCTGCTCACATTCTGTGAACAAAGTCCATCAGCTGCTGATGGAAGATGAAGGCTAAGACTGGCCCAAACTCTTCAGATGCTGTTGTAATTGTATGCTGGATTTTAAGGTTTCCACAGAGCTGAGGATACAGAAAAATGCAAGAGAACAAAAGATGGTCACAAGGCTTTCACACTTTCACACGAGAGTCCGAGGCACCCAAAGGCTACACTGATACATGTACAACCTTAGAATAACAATGTTGCCAGCAACTGCAATATTCGTAATCTAAACTGGTGTGACTGGTAAGGCCATGACATGACAAGGGTAAATAATCAAGTCAGACGTTAAGTCAGTTTGACAAATACACTGTATTTGTCATTTTCTCTTGAAATATAGTTTCTGGCATCATTAGCCAAAGCAAAGGTTGGACATGCACAAAAGGTAAGACAGGAAAATCTATTCTCCATGAGGGGAAAAAAGATGGCAAGATATAAATGTACTTACTTCTTTTCACCACTAAAGGGCACATTTAACAATGCACAGATTTACCAAGTAAAAGTCAAGTCCCTTCCTGCCAGAAAAATAAATGAAACATTTTGTACCATTTTTTCTATTCATTTTTTTTAAATAAATATCAAATTTATCAAAACAATTTGTATTTTCCCACACACATACTAAAACCCTATTCTTCAGGAATGCAAAAACATGTTAGCTTACATAACTTAGAACATGAAAAAAGACAAGTCTAACTACAACAATACAGGACAGTTTGTCATCTCACACTGAATACATGATGTGAAAACATCTGTTATTGCTGCTTAAATCAAATGGAAATCAATGTGGTTTCAACAGAAACACAACAAAGGTGTGTAGAGGCATGTGAAGCCTGGTATCACTATAGTAGAAAAACAAGAAGGAACTGATCCTTCTGGGGCTAAGATAACATGTACATACCTTTACTTGGTAAAGGGAATTGATTTAAGGCATGAACATTAACTTTCTCAACTGATCTGATGTGCATATACTGAACAATGACAGGATGTCCCTGTTGAATTCCTTTCAAGAGTTCCTCACTTCCACTTAACCCTTCCTGAAGTCATCACTGCTCTACACTGATTAGATTGGTGAAAGCAAAGATGCAGCAGTGCTTTTATTCATTAATAATGAGAAACAGACCATACTGAATACTTTCAGAAAACATGCATTAAAGAGTGAATGGTTTGTGAGCATCTATTGAACTCCTTTAACCACATTATCAGGGCTCAAGACCTGCTGCCAGCTTCGCCACGTGACCGTAACAGGTGGTTTCGGGAGTGTAAATCTACAGGCATCCGGTAAACTTTTCCCAAGTGAACCCTTGGCTGAAAAAGTTGAATGAAAAAAAACATACACCATCTTTAAGCATACACTAAACCTGTAAAAATCTAATGAATCAACCTACATGTCACCCATGAAATAGATCTAAAACAGTCACTCTCATGTTTGCATCAAAAACATTGATTTAAGACTTGCTCCGCTCCAAACACCTGAGACTATGACTAAATGCCTAGCTAACTAATAGAGAATAAGATATTCAGTATTAGTTGTTACCCGCTACCATAACTGCAGCATCGCCTGGTTTCCTGCACACAACTTTAACTGCTTATTTTAACCTCAAAACCTAATTATTTCTTAGACTGTGGAGTTGTTTTTTTACCATTATCATTTAAAATCGTCTTTTGAAGAAAAAAATGTCATGGTAACCCTTTATGTTATCATTTATTTAAAGAAAGATGAAGTCCAGTTCCCCAAAAGCATCTTAGTTCTTAGTTTGTGTTCACCTCAAGGAAACAGAGTTCAAATTAACTGAAACTGTTTATTACAAACTGTTGTTAATCTTCTGTGGGAGACCGTGGGAAATGTGCAAATCTAGTCTCTGCCTGGGATGTCACTGTCACCAACAGGGAAATCAGAGGATCCAGTTTTTCAGGTTTCCAGTGTTTTAGACACTAATTATTTTTAGGGGTAAGCCTTTTATATTTGTTTTGAGCTTACAATCAAAAAAAAAAAAGAAAAAAAAAGAGAGCGAGCGTGAAACTACACCATACCTCCAAGATGCTTTCAGAAAGCCCTGCCATGAATCTGTACTACTATTACAATAGCTCGAGCTTAAAGGTGTGGGACACAAACTTTTCCCCTGTTGGAGAAAACACTTCAGGATGAGCGGTCTAAGAAACCAGCCTTATAAGTTGTAGCATGCACACTAACCAGTGTTAAGGAAACCAGCCCAATGAGTCCATTCTCTACACACAAACACCTGCACAATCCTCTTAGATAAAACATTATCAATAACAGCAAAAACCTCACTTGATACAAAATATCAAAATAACATTCATATAAATAATTTAAATAGCTATACTAAAGCTAAAGTCTTGGTCTAAAATGTTTAAATGGCCAAAGAGAAGTGCTCATAATGTGCTGTACAATTTGGGGCACGAATCTGGGGAAGATCTTGTAGCTGGGGTGGTATTTTAGGGATAATAAACAATTACTATACAAATCATTTTCCTTCACCCCACAATTTTAAACATTAACTGTGTTTTTTTCTTTTTTTTAAACAAACAGTTGTCCATAAAATGTTGTTTTCCAGTCCTCCTTTAGAATCCACAGGGGATAGAGGGAAAGTACTAAATATAATGATTTTCCTTCGTTACTCCTCACCTCCCTTTTCATCTAAGTGTCCCCCAAAACTTGTGATAGGTCACCAAAGTCACAATCAAACAGTTCACTGATGCCTTCATGGTCCTCCAGTCCGAAGTGGTAGTCATGACTATGAGGGGGAGACAGGTTAATGAAACCGTCCAATGGGAGAGGGAGGCCCTCTCCGTTCAGGAAGTCAGAGGAGGAAAGGGGTGAGAAGTCAAAGTCGGGCATGTCTCCGAGGCTGGAGAACGGATCACCTCCAAGGAGCGACTCTGTCACACAAAGTAAAATGTGATTGAGATGGTCACAGTGGTTTGTGGTTGGTTTTAACTAATTGGCTAAAAACCTATTAATTACTCAGCTGATCGTTCAGTCAGAATCAAAGAGCTGTCAATCTTTGTCCTTTGGTCAGAATGTTTGGGAATTCTGAAAATATTCTTTTTCAAATCATTTTTTCCCACATCATTTTAAAACACAACACAGGTTATTGATTCTCACAGTACACCCAGACATTAGTGAAAAAAAAAAAAAAAAAAAAAGAGAGAGAGAAACACTGATGAAGTGATCACTATGTCCTGAAGTAATTTCATATTTTTGTGAGTGAACGTCACAAAATAATATTAGTAAAACAAGTTTTATAGTGAATAGATTTGAACTGCAATTTTTCCACAGCCATCTGACAATGTAAGCCGTTTGGTTAATCACCAAAACTTTTGTTTGGTTGATTGTCCGGGGACAGCTTGCTTTCCCAGAAGACACTAGTCAGCTAACTGACTTATTGCAGCGAGTCAAGTCCTCTCTCATAAGTATTTTCTCTGAAAGACTCTGAAAGTTAACATTTTTCAAACTTCGACGGAATTCTTGGCTGTTTGACAGATTTTACCCCCGGGTCATTTCTTGTTCTCACTCGTCATTAATTTATTTCCTCTGTAGCAGCAGAACATGTTACAGCAGCCTTCAGAAACTCCTCCAGGTTAAAATAAAACACTTTAAGGACTGACTAACTCTTAACAACACTCTATAAACAGACTGAAAGCAGATGCTAACAAAGCTACAACACTGTAAAATACTGTAGTTACACTGGCACTTGTTCTATTCAAATATCTGTTGTAATGAATTAAGGTGCAACTGTCTCGTCCTGAAATATAAGATGACTGAAATGAAAAGTAATGTAGAGTAGGGATCAGTGCTAATGTTAGCAAGTTAGGATAATTAGCTTCCACTTTCTGAGCGGAATACAAATTTAACAGCACTAGGTCCTCTCAAGTTACAAATGTTCTAAGAGAAAAACATCCTAAATCACTAACTCTTATATAACCGACACTATCATTTTTATTCCTGTGGCCATAATTTAATTCAGAAATCAATAATAAAGCTATAGAATATATAATATAATATAATCCAACTGAGGCTGGATGAGCACACTATCCACACTTTTTGCTTTTTACGCGATAAATTGTTGCCATTGGGTGAGAGCTGCTCTCATTACTGCAGAAGACCCAGCACAAGAGAAGTGGGTTATGCAGCAGGAGAGGCTTAATAAGTCTCTGTTGATTCTGTTTTCCATTGTGACTAACATAAATTCAAGTCGACCTGTTCTGCATAAAGAACAACAGATTTCGCAGCTACAGTGCTTTTAAAGATTTTGGGAAGAGTATCAATTAAACTGCCACTGAAACTTTTAACTGAGGGATTCCGATAAATGTAAATGTATTCACTGACAAATGTGAACACTCACCTGTGTCACCACCTAACACCAGTGATGAGGGCTCCTGCTGGGAGGCTGCTGTCACTGTGGACGATGTCGATGCTGGGGAGGATAAACCCACTTCTAGGGCAGTTGTGGAGGTTTTGGCTTGTGATTGGTCTGTGGGTTGCGTGGGAGGCGGGACCAGGGATGGGTCAGGATTAGGTCTTGAGGGACTACTTCCTGTCACGGGGCTACAGATGCCGGAGCTGTCCTCTGGACAGAGGAAGACATCGATTGGACCCCGCGTGCTCTTCAGTGACACCTGGTAACCCTGAGAGATGAACATGATTTTTAAAAACTTATATATGTATAATATAAACTTATTTTTAAGGCCCATACCTCGCTGGGTTCTGAAACTTGCATCTGGGTCTCTGGTGGAGCTCTGATCACCATCACCAGCTGGTCCGGGGAGTCAAATGACTTCTTCAAGTCCTGGCAGCGCACATACCCAAACGTGATGAACACAACAATTAAGGAACTACAACACAACTGCACTTGTTTCTTGCCAATACTAACAGAGTCCAAGACTGCAATGCTATTGAGTGAAGGTTTTGCTGTCTATGTCAGCTGGCAAAATTAACCAACTGATTTTTGTTTGAGGAGAAATGTGAAAAACAGCACATAAATAGATCAATACAAGAACACAGCCAGTCCCAGATATGTCTTGTCTTGGACAAGAACTTACATATGCTATACATGACCATGACATATGCAATTAGGCCTCACTGGTGCTGCTAGAATCACTTTCAGTGGTCATCATTGTGAGAACATACTACCTCACACATCTGGTGAGTCAAAGCTAATGTTGGTTTGTAACCAGCTTAGGTCTGACAGCAACAGTTAGGCCACCTGATCCTGGTCTAAAAGATATTTCTTGTTCTGCGGGTCCTCTGTGAGCAGTCGAAGCTGCAGGTTGCATTTGGAGATGAGCTCGTCCAGCTGCTCCTCAGCCTCTGTTAGATCACACACCTCCCCCTGCAACTCCTTATGGCGGGAAACCAATGCTGCGTCAAGTCGATTACCGCTGCAGGAGAAAACAGCACAAAAAAAAAAAAGAAAAAAACAGAGTGGAATATAAACATAGTAAGGAACGTTCTGCTTCATGCTTTCAGATTTGTCATTTTCCTTAGCTGTGTTTATTCTGTTTTTTCCCCACACGCCAGTTTGATGTAGACATATTTAGTCTTAGTTTGTACTCTTCTGCTTTGCACCCGTTTCCTCACAGTCATATTATTAAGTCTGGTGAAGCATTTTGAACTCACAGCCATTGGATGTTGTTCTTGGACTTCTTGGAGATGAGCTGGATTCCCTCCAGGACGTTGGTTATGTCGTAGATCCGTCTCTTCTGGACATCCAGGACCTGTGAGGCCCAGTTCAGATCCACCACACCGTCAGCTGACTGCGACAACAGGTTCAGGAAGCGTTTGGTGGTCAGGTTCAAGGAGGTGTCATAACGTGACTTCTCCGCTGTGTTTCGAGGAACTGGAAAGAAAGGGAGAGGGAACATATATGTTTAATTAATTAATATTTCTGCTAATAACCACAGAGGGTTGTTTCTTTACTCATAAAACCACACTTACAGATTTTTATATATGCAAGACCTTCCACTCTATTAGAAAACAGTAGATCTTTAGTGCTTCTTAACACACGGGTGATTCCCATCCTATATAATGCCCTTTGATAACATCATGTTTTGAGGCAGGTTATATTACACATGCATGATTCTTTTACTCTTTACATTTACTCCCAATCTGTTCCAACTGTACCATTTTTGTGTGTGGTGGAACTGCATTTCATGTTACTTTTTTAATGTCATTACAGCACAAATTACAGCTTACTGCATTAGAATTAGCTGAAAAATGAACTCCTCTCCTGGCCCAGTGTGATACTGGGATGTGCTGTGCTGCTCCAGGTGTGTCTCAGTATCAGTTGAGTATTTTAAGCCTTTCCACAGAGGACTGGTATACTGTCTGTCTGTCTGATTTTAATCCTGTGCAGATCTGATAAATTATTGCACTGTCAAATATTCCAGAAATAATATGCCATCATTGTTGAACTGAGCAGAGGTCTCTTGATTTTTCTCTTGACCTGGGAAAGATGTGGAATGTGCAATGGCTACAATGTGTTCTTGTTTTCTTTTTGGTGCATGAAGTGAAGTGTGATTCCCATAAGCAACCATTCAATTTTCCTCCCTTATGCTTTGAACTCCTGCACCACAACAATTGATCAAAGTCAACGGGAAGGAGAAAACAGCATGAATTAATTAATAAATGATAACACCCACTGTCTTCCTGGAAGCTTAAAACGTATGCTTTATCACTTGAACAGACCAATAGTTTTAATTTAGTGTGAATTAGTTCTGCTAGTAGTCAGTCTAGTGAAGACAAAGACAGGTTGGCAGATTGCAGCTACGAGTATGATGGATGGATGGAGCGCTCACTCACAGCTGTGAAAATCAGCAGATTAAGAAGTGAGTATGTTTAGTGTGTGTGTACCTCTGGGAGGGGCAGGTGTGGAGGGTGGTGCTTGGCCTATGGACGGTCGGGTGGTGCTGACATACTGATGATCGCTATCCAGGTCTAACTTTCTTTTTACCTGAGGAAATACAAATGGTTGCAGAAAAAACATTGACTTATAACAAAAAAAAGAAACTACCATAATAATTAAGTACATGCAATTCTATACTCTATGTATTAAGAAGAGGAAATGAAAGTGAACATGACTCAAAAAGAAACCCCCTACTGAACGGAAAGCAACTCTTCCAGCAACAAGTGGATGCTATGCAGGCAGAAGCACGTTCATGTAAACATTTCAAAATATTATGTCAAGGGACAGCTCCTCAGCTAACCACTTCCCTTCTTGCTCTTTCACTTTCTCCCACATCTGTCTCTGGGTCTTCTACCCGCACCACAACCCTCTCTCCTCACCGGGGGTCTTCCCAGAGCTGGTCGTCTCTTGTCCTGGAGCCCCACGTCAGCAGGGCCCTGAGGTGTGGCAAAAAGCAGGATTTCCCCAGTGCTGGTGGGGGCGGCAGCTGGGTGGAGTCCCTCATTGCTGGGGCTGGTGATGATCACTATCTGGTGGTCCTCGCCCAGGTCAATACTCCCAGAGTTCAGCAGAGTCTCAAAGTCGGCCAACAGATCCTCCGATGTCTGCCCCGTTATCAGAGTCTCTGACATTGCAGTGTGTCACTGAGTATCCCTTTCCTCGACTTTGGGGGTTTTGGGGGGGTGGGGTCACAAACTAAGATGCTGCGGTCAGACAGAGGATCAACGCCTACTTGCATTTGCTGTACTCAGTGAATTTACGGAACAATGGTGAAACCTCCTGAAAGTTTTCTTGCAGGTGTTCACAGGCAGCTCTAACATCTCCATACAACGTCTCTCTTTCTCTGTTATCTTTCTTTTCATATATAATCAAGTAAATACACATATTTTAACTGACAATATAACTTTAACAGATAACTATTGCAAACGACGCGCTAAACCAATTTTAGATTTATAGTGAAACGGCAAGACAGGATGTTCTGCCAAACAGGAAATTTGGCAAATAAAATAATATTGCTAAATGCATACCAACTCGGCGCCTTGAGGCTCAGTCGCTGATATGTTATCAAAGAAAGTCATACATTGACCGTGGCAGTAATAAACGTTTTAGGTTAGCGAGCTAGCACAAGAGCGAGCTAATCTTTTGTTTTCATCTCTCCTGTCAGTACAGTAGAGCCGCGAGGCCTGGCCACACTGCCCTCAACACAGCTACCGACCCTGCTAACGAGCTAGCTTCTGTCCTAACAACACAGACTGACACAAGTTCACAAACAACCCGGTGCAGCCGCTGAACTAGCTATTTGCGGCTATAAAACTGTATTATTTACCCTTACGCCTGAGATGGGGCGTAGTTAAAAGGCTATTAAAACTTTATAGCAGCTTTCCAGAAGTAAGCTATCGAAATAAAATATCCACTATTCAAGAGGCATCTTCATAACTGACAAGCATCTTTGAGACTACACGTATGAAAGCGACACTTAGGTCAGCGGAGTATACACGGAAATCGTTTAATATGAAAATATATAGCAGATTAGCATGCTAGCTAAGTTATTAGCCGCAGTTCTTCAACCCCCTCGTTTTGTTGGGGCACGCAGGAAGCAGTCCGACAAAACTGGAAATAAAAGGAAATAAAGCGGTGAAATACACACGCATCCTTTAAATGAGAGGCTCCTGGTCCTTTGGTTGTTCACATCGGGAGTGGTCCGCGTATAAAAACGCCGTCCCGACCCCGTTATCGGCTGTTATTGTTGTTATTGTCCCAGCTGATCTACATCTAAACAAGGCTTGGACGGTTTTCGCGCGAAATCTTTTTTGCCGCGAAAGGGGCACGTGCGCCAATTCGACGGTTACCATTGGTCGAGAAGCTTCACTTTCCGCAGGGCGGGACTGGCGGACTCTGATTGGTGCAAGAGATTGTCTGTCATATTACCGAGCGTAGATTCGTCGATCGGAAGGTGTGTTCAAGTTCCACGGAGAAAAACATAAACTTACTGCCATCGCTTTCACTTTGTTTTATTACTTAAAATTAAGTGACTAAAATTAAGGATTGTTTATACTTGTTGTTCCCAGTTCAAAATACAGTTTTGTGACATTACTGAATTAAAAAATTACACTTGTCAAGTTTTATGTTTTTTGTGTTTCATGTAGGAAAATGGTTATTGGATAAATTAAAACCTCAACTAGCACGCTTTGAGGCCACAGACAAACAAGCTGTACTCCCAGCCAGTTTATATTATTTTTACCATCGGCAGTGTATTGTAAACATGAATTAGGCACATGTCTGCCTCAGCTCTTCAGTTTAAGAGTTTTTAAGCATCTTTTCTAAATATTTGAAGGGAGCGGACCTTAACAGGCAGCCTCTATTAATCGAGCGACTATCGCGCAGCAGGAGAGCTACAAGATGGCGCAGGCAATATTTGAAGTGCTTGAAGGTATGAATACTTTGTTATTGATCGCGTTATTACAACTAGAATAAAATGTGGATGTGTATTTTAAGCAACGCCAATATACCGGGCCTATTTCGATGTACAGAAAATGTAAATGTAAATGCGTATATTCCTCATGACAATCAAAACATCCCACAGAAGGGAGAGTGCCTGTGACTGTAAACAAACAAAAACAGACAGATTTTTGTTTACACCTTATGGACAGCTTATGACTGTAAGTTGTTCACATCATATTGTAGTCAGGCAGTTAAATGATGTGGGCCTCCTCCTGCTATTCAGACTGTATGTTACATCTTTGTAGCAGGCCCCTTTGATGAAAACACATTGTAGTATTTCTGCAGTATACCTGAAAGGATTAATAGTGTCTCTGTGATCATTCCTCTGTAGAAATGTCCTTCCCTCTTTACCTTGAACCCCAAAGAGACTTAAAAACAACATTCATGTTTTCAGATTTCAGTGAAGCATACAACCACAGAGTACCCAGAATTCAATGGTGCTTGTGACTTATTACACTGTTTCTCCACCATCCTCTTCTTCTTCCACTTGAGGCATGGACAACCAGACAGTGTTGGCGGTCCAGTCTCTGCTGGATGGCCAAGGCGGAGTTCCTGACCCAAACAACCAGAATGTCTCTGGGACGCCCACTATCCAGTCTATGGGTATGTACAAGAAATACAGTACAGCTAAGTCATAACAAAACAAACAGAAGAATAAAAAGCTTGGAATCTGAGAAGTATCCTTGCTTTATGTAACCAAGTAGAACCACAAAATATACAATGGTATTTGAAGTGGGTTTGTAAAGGAATACCATCTTTAGCTCAGTATCAGTTTAACACAAAAATATAATGATGGCACTGCTTTGTTTCGCAGCATAAAATGCATCATCTTCACTTGTACAGCAAAACTAGCAATACATTATGTGAACACAGTAATGTCATGAAAATAGATATTGTTTGTATGAAAATGGTCATGACTGCGGTGTACAGCAGACTAGACGTCTTATTTCTTCTCTCCATTGTTTTCTGCTGCTGTCGCCTCAAATGTCCATGTTTGTCCTTCCTCCAGACGACGAGGACGTGTTCCTGTGTGGGAAGTGTAAAAAACAGTTCAATTCTTTGCCAGCCTTCATGACACACAAGAGGGAGCAGTGCCAGTCTAGCGCCCCCTCCCTGTCTACGGTGTCCTTGGCCTCCACTAATGCCTACACACCGGTCCCGTCAATCAGTTCTGGACCACAGACTCCTGCCAACAGACAGGTGAGGGCAGAGATGTTCTTTTATGTGGGTGGCTACTAAAATGTTAGATGTTCTTTGCTCTTTAATAGTGAATCAACAAGTAAAGAAAGAATTTGTTTTAGGTTAGATCATACATTTTGTGGTTACACTTACAGTATATAAAGGCTTATACAGGTTTATAATGAACAGAGAACAAGCTGGTCAAATAATTGGTACTGAAAACAAATAGATGACAAAAATAAGCAGTAAAACATAAAAAAACTGAATAAATACATTTTGCAGATACTTGGAAGTGACAGAAAGATTATAAAAACAACTGTAAAAAAAGAATTTCTAATCAAAAAGGTCTAGCTGCAGCTGCTTAAAGAAATTGAAATTGCATTGAAAATAAAAATGAAGACAGTGCAGTAACTTAAATTCTGTCTTTTGAGGCCAAGAACAATAGTTATGATGAATAACTGTGATGACAGTCATGCATTTTCTGATTGTTTCTGGATCAAGACTGCAAATACCAACTTATATTTTACATTTGTGTATTACTCTGCTCTGATACACCAGGTGTCCACCTACATCACAGTCCCTCCCTCCCCTCTGACACACACTCTGGTCCAAGGCAACGTGCTGGTCAGTGACGACGTTCTCATGTCTGCTATCTCAGCCTTCACCTCCATCGACCAGCCCATGGCCACCATGCAGACGCCTATACAGGTAAACTTAAGTCATAATCTCTAGCATTTTCATCCAAAAAAAATCAATTTTCATATCATTATTGTCTTCACAAATTATATTGTATTGCCACTTTTGGCATACAGGATGTGATGATGAACTTAAAGTCATCAAAATAACCAATTGTGTCGCTCTGTTATCATATCTGTTTGTTTTGTATTGCAGAGTAACTTGAGCATGCACACAGCTGGTGTATCCTACCTTCAGCACCATCACCACCACCACCACCACCATCATCATCAACAGCAACAGCCACAATCCACCCACTCACTGCCCTCAGGCCAAACACCGGCCCACCCCCTCCCTGCTGGCCAGCCTGCCCAGCAGCCACTCTCCTCTCAAGTCCCAGCGAGCCACAGCAACTCAGTAGTCCAGGTGTACAGCACACTGCCCCACATGGCAGGGGTTGGTGGTGGCGGCGGCGGCGGCGGTGGTGGTGCAGAGATCCACACCCTGGGTCTGCAGCCGTTTCATCCTGTACAAGTGAGTAAAGGTTGTTGCTTGATTACAATCTCAGTGTCAAATATGTCAAACACTGTTTAATTCCCAGTAGTTATATGCACAGAAGAAAAGCAGTCTTAAGACAAATAGCACTGAGCTTGAATGTGTCTCTCAGGTGCCCAGTCAGTGTGTGGAGAGCCAGTCATTCACTACCCCCCCTGTCTACAGCCCCGGGAAACAGGGCACCAAAACAAAGACCTGCAGTATCACCACCAACCTGACAGAGCTGGGCGATTTTGAAAAGGTCATCATTCCCAAACGACCAAGGAGTAGCAAAAAGAGCCCTGATGGAGCAACAGGTCTGTCGCTCTGTAATAGAAACACTACACTTCTCTGTTCTAAAACTCTACCAAGGATATTGTGTACATGCATACTTCTGTTAGGTCTATTTAATATGAACAAATACTGATTAGTTTTAAAACTCATTAGCTACAGTCATAAGTAATGAGACTGCACACGATAACATAATGACCGTGGATGCGAAGTGTGTGATGGTGATCATAGGATAAATATTCATCCACTGAATTTCACTCCACAGCAGAGCAGCTGAAAGGAAAAGGTCCAAAGCTGAAGTGTAATTACTGTGACAAAATCTTCTCAAAAAACTTTGATCTTCAGCAGCACATTAGAAGGTGAGTTAGCAGCCAGCACGGAAGACTGTACTCATCCATAAATATCCAGTGGAAAGTAACCCAGGTTACTTCCAGTCATGACTTAATGACTCATATCCATTTTTCCTTTTACAGCCACACAGGAGAGAAACCCTTTCAGTGTATTGTCTGTGGCCGGGCCTTTGCCCAGAAGTCCAACGTGAAGAAACACATGCAGACACACAAGGTTCACACAACCCTCTACAGCTTTTTCATCCTAATGTTCTAGTTCTGAATGGTCCAAAAATACCTGTAGTAGTTTATAATGTTTTGAGTTATATAGTAATTTTAAATGGAATGAATTATCATGATGCAGCTATTGACTGGGATTTCAGATAATGGATTTCTGATTTGTTGTAGAACATAACTGAAAGTGTTTCAGGAAGCACCTCCACTTTGAACCGTGAAGTGATTACTTGCATAACACGTGAACGCAATATAAAAGTAACAATCAGTGTCTTTATCATAAAGGTATGGCCTATGGGTGTAGCCAGCACAGTGTCAAGATTACCAGTCACAGTTAAGGTGGTCCCAGTGTCATCCAACGAGGAGGAGGGGGGCAGGGAGCAGCAGCAGCAGCAGCAGGGTGAACATGAGGAGGAGGGGCCTCAGCAACAGACCAGTCAAACACAAGCAGAGGAAGAGGTAGCTCAATCAGGTAATGTCTGTGAAATAATGCACCATGTAAATCATATTGATCGCATTATGACCACAAGAAGTCTCAAAGCTTTGAACATAATTCCAGCAGTTGTCAGTGCTCCGCAGCTTTTTAGCATGGTCACACAGATAGCTTTTGATGATGATGAGTAGGAAGAGGCCTTAAACATACAGTTTCATAATTTTATAAAACACTGAAAAATGTTTGCAGGTAGCAGATGATAGCTGTAGCTGACTGTCTCTCATCTGTACTTCCACTTTCCCGCTTGCAGTAAGTAAAACCATAACAATGAATTCAAATGCTAAGAATGCCTGCAGTGCTGAGGGGAGCTACAGATCTGGGTGATAACCTTCTGAGGCAGCTCTGCTCACATTACTCATAGTTATTTGAGTTATTTTGAATATGATGTTTTTGATTAGAGCAGCTTTAATTGGCAATCAGAAAAATAGGCAATGTTCACAAAACGTAACAAAACATTCATAATAAACAGACCTCAGTCATTTTTTGTTTATATTGTAGGTTAAAGTCTGCAGGTGAAATAATATAATGTGAAGTTTCCAGTTGTAACTAATGAACCAGTTATCATTATGTAGCGGTGTGCTCATGCTTTCCTGTCTCATGGCCAGCAGTCCGCCAACAGTTTTAATGGTTTCAGTGGTGGTCACATTCTCATGAGTTTAAGGTCACCATTAATGCTGATCACAGCTGTAAAAGTACAAATGGTTACTGATCCAGAATCAGATTTATGGCTCCAACCCTTATAGTAAATACAATACTTGATTACAGAAGCTGGAGGGGATTTGGAGGAGAGTGTGATGGAGGTTCAGGCTGATCCGGAGGGCAGTCAGGGTGAAGCCGTGCAGAACGGGCATCCTCAGGCACAGATACACTCCAACCAGAGCCAACAGTGCCAGGCTCAGACCAAACAGATTGTTGTGATTGACAGCTCCTACCAGTGCCAGTTCTGCGCCAGCAAGTTCAAGACATACTTCCAGCTCAAGTCCCACCTGACCCAGCACAAAGGGGAGCAGGTGAGTACACGTGGGGTGTGCATGCATGGGT
Organism: Lates calcarifer; assembly: GCF_001640805.2. Classification (NCBI taxonomy): domain Eukaryota; kingdom Metazoa; phylum Chordata; class Actinopteri; family Centropomidae; genus Lates; species Lates calcarifer. Next base: position 5,494,578 of record NC_066838.1, on the reverse strand, counting down.
GGCTCGCTTAGAGGGCACAGAGACTGCCCTTGTTTATGATAGTCGTGTGTGATATGTCTGAAGAAGGGTTTCTGTTTCCTTTGTGGGACACTATTACAATAAAAATGTTAAATACATCAAAATATGTAACAGTGACCACTGTACTTTGTTTTTATTAGAGCTTTTCTGCTGTTTGACAATGTAGCTCAAAGAACAGATTATTATTACAAGAAGCTTTTGACAAAAATAAAATGGGGATGGTGCTCACAGTCATGAATTACCTTTCTTAAAGGTCTGATATGCAAGATTTGAAAACCCTACAAGTAATAATATGTCTGTAAGTTTCTGTACACTCAAGAATAAACAGGGATAAAACATCTATGAAAACTGGATATCTGCTTCCCTGCAGGTTTATAAGTGTGTGCTGAAGTCCTGCTCCCAGACTTTCCAGAAGCTGGATCAGTTTTTGGAGCATATCAGGACGCACCAGGAGCAGCTGACCTACCGCTGCCACCTCTGCAGTAAGGTGTTCCCCTCGCTGTTTGAACTGGGGGTCCACCAGTACTCCCACAGCTTCTGCCCACAGCAGAACACACGCAAAGAAACCACCATCTACAGGTTAGCTCAACCACTCGTTCTTGTGTATTGATTACATATTAGTTCTAGCAAAACACAGGGAAAATAGTCTCCAGTAAATGCACTATTTACTCCTGTTAATGTAACATGTGCTAAAAACTATAGCACTAACCTTATCCTTCAAAATTCTGGCAATGGGGAAAGTCAAAACAAGTGTCTTGTAATGTTTGAATTAAGCTGAGCATGAAGGACATAAAAGGTTACATATGTTTTCTTCTTCTTCTCTGCTGCTCATATCATAGAAACAAACATCATCGTCCCTGCATTTTGTCCTCATTCTATGTTCATACTTGTCTGGTATGACTGGTATGTTATTGGTCGGTTGGTACAGTAAGTCATACGCACTTGAAGCAAAAACCACCACTTTTTGTTTTTTCTGACTTTTCACCTCAGGTGTGTGAAGTGTCAGAGCAGATATTCTACCCAGGAGGCACTGGAACAACATCTTCTGACTGCCTCACACAACTTTCCCTGCCCACACTGTCAAAAGGTACAATACACACTACACACAACTACACACCTCTGGAATCTGTAAAGGTGTCTTCATGTAAAGAGCCAGCGTGGTCAGCTATTACTGTGGTGATACTTGGACCGTAGTAGCCACGTGTAGTTCACTAGTTCAGGTTTGAGATGTTTGGTTTTCATGTCACATGTTAAGGCGTCGGTGTCTGATCTTATGTCTGTCTGGCCGTCAGGTGTTTCCATGTGAAAGGTACTTTAGACGCCACCTCCCCACTCATGGAGCTGGAGGGAGGTTCAAGTGTCAGATCTGTAAGAAGGCCTTCAAGACTGAGCACTACCTCAAACTCCACACACGTATTCACTCAGGTCTGAAAAACTTATTTTGCAGGAAAACTGTTCTGTTCATGATGTTTGAGTTTTTGTGGGGAGCACACTGGGGCTGTCACAGCTCAAGCTAATAACCCAGTTCTGGTCTGCCACACTAGAAACTGGGACCTAATGTTAAAATAAAGAGTAAACTCTGAGCTCACTGATTAATGGTAATTAATGTAAAATTGATGTTAATGAATCTCAAACGTGTTAGCACTTGAATGCTTTGGAAGGCGATGCGATCACAATATTTCTGCCAGAGCAAAGTGAAGCTTTGATGCTGATTCCATTCCCCAGGTGAAAAGCCGTATAAATGCTCCCTCTGTGAGGCGACATTCAACAGGAAGGACAAAGTGAAGCGGCACATGCTCATCCATGAACCTTTTAAGAAATACAAGTGTCCCTTCAGGTGAGGCTCTCCAATGGAAAAGCCCTGTTAGCTCAAGTCACTGAAATAGTCCCTCTCATTTCACCCATTCTTCTTCACTTCGCTGTTTGATTAACTCACTCAACTTTTACCTTTTCCCTCTCACTTGTGCTTCTATGTCACCTTTATTTTGGTTTTGTTTTTTCTTTCGATTCTTTCCTTTCAGACTCGTAATTTTCAATGTAAAGTTTTTCATTTCATTTTATGATAACTGTTGTGTTTTTTCATCAGGACACATGTAGGCTGCACCAAAGAATTTAACAGACCAGACAAACTCAAAGCTCACATCCTGTCACATTCTGGTGAGTAAATAATGGCAGTAATAATTTGTATACAAACAAAGGTGACAGAATATTGTTTGTGATGATTTGATAAGTCATAAATGGCATTATTACATCAATTGTTCTAATCTCCTCTATCCTCCAGGTATCAAACCCTACAAGTGTCTATTTTGTCAGAAGGCGTTCAGCCGCAGGGCTCACATGCTCGAGCATCAGCAGTCCCACACAGACAACTACCGCTTCAGATGCTCCACCTGCAACAAGGGATTCACCAGACAGAGCTATTATAGAGACCACAAATGTCCCGCAGCAGGGAATGGGACAGGAACTGAAGGAGGAGAGGCTGGAGAGGCAGAGGAAGATGAGGTTGTAGGAGTATCAATGGTAGAGGAGAAGGATGGAGAGGATGACGGGAGAAGAGGCAGGTTCACAAGAGAAGCAACAAGCCTGGGGACTGGGAGAGATGACAGAGAGGAGGACGAAAGGTTGAAGGGCAGCCACGAGCAGGTGGACAGACACAGGGAGGAGGAGGGGATGGAGGAGGAGGGGGAGCAGAGGAGGACTGATGAGGGATGTCGGGCTGCAATGTCCATCACCATCATTGAAGGGCAGACGGGAAGAGAGGAGGAGGAGGACGGGGTGGAGCATGGCAGCGGGGCACTGGAGCAGATTCAGAGCAATGACCAAAACTGTTTGCAGCAGCCATGTTTGTAGTTTTAAGTATAATCTTTGTATGAATGTTTCCTAGACATGGATCAGCTAACAAACTCAGTTATCTACAGTGAGAGTCTGGGAAATTATTTCATTATTTGTTTTAAATTAAAACACTATTTATATTATATACAGTCATTTTACTTCATTTTCTGTTAATGAAAATGATTTGTGGGATATGTTACCTGGTAGATCTACACTGCAGAGATAACCAGCGAACCATTTCCATGTTCTTTAGTACAAGTTTTGTGCAACTTAAACCACAGTGCTCAAATGGCAACATTTTCTCTACTTTCATGTAGCAAAAAGTAAATTATTTTAAGTTTGCTCATGTCTCAAAGAATATTTGTGTCCTTTGAGTAAAATTCCACCTCCAAAACTTTACTATTGTGTATTATCAGTTGTTCAGTTTCTGCTTTAGTGTCATATCACAGTAGGTGATAGCTGTCTGAGACTACTTAAGTGGGATCACCCAAAGAAGAGCTATATGCATATGATGACAACAACACAGGGAGCCTAATTGTATTAAAATGTGTATGGCTGTAATGAGGTTTGATATTGCGCTCCTATATTTAGTATTAGTACCAATGTTTTCATCCAACAAAGAAAAACTCTTATAGACGTCAGGCTCTTTACAGCACAGAAGTTCTATGTGAGTCTAAGTGCACAGCATCAACACACTGAAATATCCATCCATCCATCCATTATCTATACTGCTTATCCATTAAGGGTTGTTGGGGGGGCTGGAACCTATCCCAGCTGTCATTGGGCGAGAGGTGGGGTACAGCCTGTACAGAGCCAGTCCATCAGTCCACCATTGTGTGAACAACCATTCACACTCACATTCACACCTACAGGCAATTTAGAGTTATCAATTATCCTAAGCTTCATGTCTTTGGGAGGAAGCCGGAGTACCTGGAGAGGCACAGGAAGAACATGCAAACTCCACACAGAAAACCGAACCGGGAACCTTCTTGCTGTGAGGCGACAGTGCTAACCACTGTACCACTGTGCCGCACCCACACTGAAATAAATATATTTAATTAATAAATAATCAATAGAAGTTTACACCAATTAATAATGAAATGAAAAAATAATATTTAAATAGATGTTTAGAATTAATAGCAAAAATAAATGATTGTCATATTATTTCTACATTTATTCAATTCTCTATTTCTGTGTCTGTCTATTAATAAGGCAGTGGTACTAACTTTTAACTGTCATGTAGCATTGGTGAACCAGGCAAACCAGGGAGCTCACAACTAGCTGTTGCAGTTGTGAGTGAACCAGGCAGCTCAGCTTCATGCATCACATACAGGGCAGAAATAATAAGAGCTACCTGTGAGCAGTCATGTTTTACAGTTAGGTTAACACCACCTGACATAAAGATGTAGAAATAAATAAAATCTGTGAAATGCATAAATTAAAAAAAGAAGAAATGCAGCTTTAATTATGCATTGACTTAAGATTTTATCGTATTATTATTGTCTGTATTACTTAAAAATATATTTGTGTATTTATATATTGACAAATGAGTATGATAGTCCTCCATAGTTAGGTTTTGTATGACATTTCATATCAATGCTTCAAAATCATGTTCTGCATTATTTTCATAAATACTTTAAAGGCTTTCAGTGACACTTTATCTTTGTATGTGGCTTTAGCTCTGACATAGCCTCTACAATTGTCACATTCACAACAATTCAAGGGTTAATTACTATGTTAAATGACCACAGTGAACATTTCAGTCTTAATGTGTCGTTGCATGTCCCTGTGTAAAATGATCGACAGTTTAAAAAGATCTTTATGTGATTACTCTCAACCTGACTGAGCCACTCAGATAAGAAATTTTGCAGGGACTAAAAGACATTGACACACAGCATCTTTTACACTGACTGATTCTTTTGTTCTTCCAAGGCACACACACACACACACACACACATTTCTGATTTAATTTATTAAGGTGACAATTTCTATATTACACATCTTTCATGTACATCAGAAATTAAACACAGAAAAGAAAATATAGTGTTACCATAAACCTCTTATTAAAACCATTCTTTTACAAAAGAAAATTTGTTATTGACACCATTTACAACTTGTTTTCATATACAGGAGAGTGACAGTGGTTTAGTTGTACATGGAGGATTCTGGAAAACAAATGGACAAACAAAATGAATTTGATATTTACATATTTGCTTAGTTACTATATCCCCGGGATTTTATTATGTGATCGACCCAGAACAAGATTAAAACAACACTCTGCATTAGAAGTAACAATCTGAGGCAAAAATGTAAATAGGCAACTTAACCAATCAACTATTCATGTTACATTTGTTATATTACACTGACTTTGTCTCAGTATTTGTTATTCCAGCTGAAGTCACGCTTAGCCATCAGTTCAGGTCTCACAGCTTTTTCCTCATTGGTGCAGTTTCTTCATAAGAATTTCAAAACTTCAAACTCCTCTTGGTCTAGTTACTTCTCCACAGCAGGAGGACTAAGCAGAGCCAGCATCCAGAGAATTCCATTAACTATAAAGCCTGCATGATCGATCATCTCTGCTGACATCAAGCTGCTAAAAAGGATACCAGATGCCTGAGGGAGGAAATAAGGCTACCTGAAGGCTAATGACAAACACCAAAGACCACCTCGACAAGCATGTGAAATCAAAAAGCCTGGTGTTACTAACCGAGACTGGAGGTCCCACATGCTGTCAGAAAAAGTGGAGGGACGTTTTTTTAAAAGTGCGGTGCTTCGTCAGACAAACAACACCTGAATCCAAAGTTCATCAGTAACCAAATCTGTCTTTTTGGTGAGTTTAATAAATAATTCAAAAGGACACTCCAAAATGAGAAACCACACTACCTGGTCTTTTTATTTCAGATAGATAAATGAGATAAATCATCTGTTACTGTTGAATAGATGCTGTGTAACGTCAGCCAAACCAAACCAAACAACAATTTGCAGTTATATGATGAGGACTATTTCTGTACACACCTAATGCTGGATTCTACATTGGTAAAGCAGTTGGAGTTGTCTTTGAGCACTTGCACATCTGTATATCAAAGAGCAAAAATCAGCTCTTCTTGGGATCCAAAAGTCATAGTAAGTATCTTTACCTAAAATAACACATCTTCACAAATGAAAGCATAATCACATGAATTGTTTCTCTGTAGCAGTATCTTGGAAATGACATGAGAGGAATTCTGACTGTTAGGAGGTGAAAATACTCAGAGGTAAAATGTTCCTTCAAGTCAAAAATGGAAGACAAAAGTTTTAAATACCACCAACCGCACCACAAATTTTATAAATTTTTCCTACTTGTTTTGTGGTTTTCTACGGGGGTTCAGATAAGATAGCAGCTCTATCACTAACATTCAGGTGCTACATGTGTATGAAGAGCTACACAAAGTTTCTCACAGGATTTCAAAATGTCAAATTTGATTTGGTTTGACTTGATTTTGGTGAATACACACCATCTTAAAATACTTTCTTCATCCTCATCAGATTTCCTCGGGATCGTGTCTTCGACGGGACTGCTCCACAAATCAACAGAAGGAAGGTGTAAAATGTCTGGAGCTGATATTAAGATGAAAAAACTACAAGATTCTCAGAATACTCTAAAAACTATGATGTCCCATCCAGTATAGTCTCTGACCCTATAAAACTAGGGTCAGTTTAACTTCTACTGAAGTCTTTTGCATTTTCCACCACTATAAATTATGGAGGTTACAACACTTTTCACAATCATTAAGTCATTCACAGATCAAATACTATAACAGAAGCAGGAACACAAAACTGTTTCTCTCTTGTTAATTAGATTAGACATGTCTCCCAAATCTCTGAAGCACTAAGATTGTCTGTTATTTAAGCGTTAATTTGGAGCACTACTTTTTAGAAGTTCACAGAGTCAGAGTTATCATCTATTAAAATCATGTGTTACTGTTCAAAAAGATCTACTTTAGTCATGAGAGATGCAGATAAAAATGTGAGGGATTTAAGGGCATGATGGGAAATCAGAATGATGGGGTTGATGCTCAAAGTGGGCCAAACTCTTTTCTTATGCAAAAAAAAAAACAAACAAAAAAAAAAACAATCTTAGAGCAACAAAGTTTACTTTTTGGTGAAACATAACCCTGTTTTAAAATAAGTGCACCCTCTGCAACTTAATGAGAAGAAATCTGTGACCTTTCTGATTATGAGATTTTGACTGTAGCTCCAAGGTCACCCTGATGCATGCCGTTACATGATCACATGTGGGGAAGAAAAACTACTGCAGTCTTATTAAACAGATGTCATTGAGGGTGAGTTTTCAGGACCCCATGCATAATTTGGTGCACATTCTGAGACAGGATCAGCTTCTGTGTTTTGGTTTAAAAGAATACAAAATTATTCACGTACCAGTCAGGCATTGAGAGGCCTGCTGAGAGCACGGCGTGCACAGTAGACGCCAGTTCCCAAATCCCTGCTCCTTTGCAATGACATATAGTCTCGCACATGCACCCATAGAAGTACCATACAGGTGCAAACATGCATGGATACTAACGCACAAAATACCCCCCCTATTCTGAAGAGGCTCCCTGATTTGAACACTGGTGGTCTTCGTTCCTTCAGACTCCTGCACCCATTACTCAACCTCTCCTGGTTTCTCTCACTCCTGTCCGAAGCCCTCTGTCTCCTCGATGGCGAACATCAGCTTCTCCTTTAGCTGCTCGTAGCTCTTGTAGGGCGGCAAGTCCAGTCTGTTAAAGCTGGGAAAGAAACATAAAAATAGATTTCAGGTCAACGTTGGACTTATTTTCCTTTGGTGTTTATTCTATGTTAGACTTCTTTTACAACCAGATGAGCATCAAACAAACTTTCCCCTTATATCCTAGTGCTTTGAGATCTGTTCTTATGGCTGGATAAGTCCTGACTTATGACAACTAGCCAAAAAACACACTAAGTTAGGAAACACTACAGCTTCCTGCAATAAACTTCTACAAACAGGCTTGGTCAGACCACAGCTTAGTTAGTTAAGTAAATATGTCAACCACACTGAGTCGGTGCTGTGGGTTCTACAGTAGTTCACATGAACTCACCATGTGTGACTTCTGGGAAGCCAGTTTTCTTTTCCCACCTTCTCAATACAGAACTTCTGAGGACCATTGCTTCCTGTAAGGTGAAGCACAGGTCAGAAGGAGCATAAATCACTGTGGTTTGTTCAACACATCATGATCAGTGTGACATGTTATAGTTAAAATTTCCTAGCCAAGATGCTAAGGACTGGAAATGGTTTAATATTAGTATATACAGTACTGTGGTTTTAGGCACTAGATGTTTTTACTCGTATCCTTCATCAGTAGCATCAGGGCAATGAGTCCAAACACACAGTCAGCATCATAACAAACTGTCCTCAGAGACAAGAGGAACAAGGAGTCCTGCAACAGATGGTCTGACCCCCACAGAGCCCTGATCTGAGGCAACTTCTCCAAGATGCTGGAACAAACTACCTAAGTACAGGTGTACTGAGGAGAACTGCAGCTGTTTTAAAGCCAGTGGGAGGACGGGGGTCAGAGGAAATACTGATCTGATTCAGGTTTTTTTTAGTTTACTGCACTTTGCATGAGGCTAATTGATGAATACAAATTAATCATGGGATTATTTTTGACAACATCCTCACTTTACCTTTAGTGCTTAAAACTTTTGCACAGTATTGTAAATGAAGAGCAGGTTTACACTAAATCAAAACAGAACAGAGCATTATCCAGACGCTAGCCTCAATGCACATTTCAGCTCCATTAAATGCCAATTTAAATTGCTGTAATTATTACCCATAAGGTCAGCAAAGCCTCCTACAGGCAGGCGACAGGTGCCAGTGACAAACTGCAGCAGCCTCATCCTCTTCTCATTATCCATCTCCTTTATGAACTGCAGGGAAAAGTGGCAAGTTGTTTGAAACACTTAAATGTCACCTATAGCTCATACAAGTCTTTAAAATAATCATGGGTGAGGTAAATGGTATCACTCTAACTAAAGAACTATGAGCTGGGTAAGATGTTAAAGTAATGATTTCTTTTTTAATCTAACCAATAATGTAAACACATATTTAACAAAATAATAGTAGAACAATAATAGTAGAACATTATACCACAAAAAAAAAGAAAAGTGGAAAAGTTTAATTTAAACAGGCCACTGCTTCTGCTGCACACTGACCTGCCAGAACCAGATGATCTGTTTGCTGCTGCGAGCATAATGTCTGTAGATAGTGTTCCTTTGCCAATCTGCAAGGTCAATCTCCTGCATACCACACAGCATTACCTGTAACAGGACACAAGTTATTCATGTAAGTTATAAGTGTCTTTTTATTAATCTAGAAAAGCTTTCACAGCTAAGTATATACAATCCAGAGTTTCTGGTTCATCCACACCTCCAGCTCTTTGGCATCAAAGTACTGCAGGTACTGCTGAGGGAGGACCTCATTGAAGCCTTCAAAGAAAGCCTGTGTCTGCTCTTCTACTCCTCTGGACAGCCTCCACTCTGCTACCAGCCTGGGGGGGGGGGCAAATGCAAACACACGCACAGATATTACACTCCTACCTCGTTAAACTCAAAAAAACAAAAACAGCACAGTAACACAGAGTTTCTCTGTGTGCTAAAGTCTAACCTTAGAGACGTGTAACTGACCTGACCATGTGATTTATGAATGAAGCTTAAGAATCATATGCAATAAAACCCACCTGATGTACTCCTCCTTGTTCTCCTCAGTGACTTGGATGTCTCCTCCTCCTGGTTTCAGCTCATGGGTGGTGATTTCCCCAAGGATCTCTTTGTCAACAGAGAAGAACATCTCCAGCCCGCACTCCTCAATGTCATTATCCCTGAAGAGCAGCACAGACAATTACACCACTAACTTCTCACTGTTGGTCCAGTTACACACTTAATACAATACATTTAGCACATTTAAAAACTAGTCAAGGGCGTCCGACACTTATTGAACGAAATAAAAGATCTTTATGGCAACTGCGACACCACATCTCTACTCACTTGATCCAAATGAGGGAGTTGTAAAACTCAGGGTCTATTGACTCCAGATCTTTGAGGGCCAAGGGCTTGTTAAGGATGCGCTTGTAAAATGGCAGTGAGAAACCAGTGTCGATGAACTTGCCATGGAAAAGAGCCTAAGGAACAGAAGCAAATGTTGTTCCACTGTTAAGTTTCTTTCATAAGTCTCAATGTAAGAATTCTTCTCTGTGCAATACAAAACCCTAAAACTAGTGTCACAATGATCTTTCTTGCTTTACTACAGTAAAAATCCAGTGCACGATAAAGTGACTAACCATGGCGATGAAGCGTCCTATGAACTTGAAATACTTGAGATGGTCAGGGTTGATGTAGGAGGCAGGGTTGATCTGGAGACAGTAGTTATCTTTACCGGCATATTCAAACAGGCAGTACATGGGGTTCAAGACCTCATGGGACAAAAGGAAGAACCACTCCCTGAAGAAGAGTACACAGAGTAACAGAAATGAGAAAAAGATGGGACCATGTGACTTACTAGCTAACACCTAGCTAACATATGAAAGAGTAGGGAGCTTTCCATTTGTTGTAGATATAGTATAGGAACAGACATCAACGTCTAGGTCAGTCTCTTGTAAGCCAAAGTAGGAGCAAATTTCAGAGAAATTATGTTACAAAAACAAAAATCATCATGGAAATGTAAAAAGGAGACTTCTGCTGCAGAGTTTGTGCTAAAGGCAAAAATTGCAGGTGAATTTAGAAGCAAAAACTCTAAATGATTATTCTGAGGAGTGAGTGATGGACCAAAGCGCCTGCAATAAATATAAAAAAATGATGAAACACATGCTCACACCTTTTCCATGCAACATGTGAGCACACATTTACAACCATTTATATTCAGCTGTTTTCTAACCTGGCAACCCCTCCATAATCGAGGCCCTCCTCTCCAGGGAAGATGATCCATAGTCTCCTTCGCAAATCTTGAGCATTAAAGCTCATTATCTGAAACCAAGAGAATGTATTCATATATTGGTGGTGTCATAACTGTATTACACAATAGTAACTAAGCAAGGGATATCACATTTTTTCTCAATTGCTTAAGCTCATTTTGTGAAACACTGCTGCAGATCTCAGAACATTAAAATCAAAACCACACCATTTTATATTGAGTAGCTAAAGTAAATAACTTCATCACTCTGAGAAACTGAAACCAGAGGTTGAGTAAATGATGCACATTTCCTGACCAGCAAACAAAGGCTCAGAGTAAAAGCACATCTTCCTGGAGTTCAGTTTGACTGGAGTGAGTCACCTTACCTGTTGGAAGGAGTCCTCAAACAGGGTTTTTCTGGATACAGTGATCTTGATGTGTTGAGGCAGTGACAGTTGCTGGAGGAAAGAGAAAATGTCAGAAGCAGTTAGCCATCAGGTGCGCTTTCAGTTCCTGACATGACAACACCTGCCAGTTCATGGGTCATTCAAGATGCAGCTAACACGCTTAGTTACTTTGAAAGACATACAACATTATAATCATAGCTTGTACATTAAGTCATTATGGTATATACTTTCTCTGCATATTTTATGGTGATTAGTATATGATATATTATTACATAAATATAAAAATGACAGGCTGTATCAAAATTCTGACAGGGTGAGAAATTTAGGACCAAACTTCCTTCACTCAGCGTAACCTCTGCTATAACTCCTGTTTAACAAGGAACCAATCAAATATGACATGAAATAGTACAGAACACACAGGAGAGCGAGTGTAATAATAATGCTAAAACACATACTTATCTCCTCCTACTCTCGTTCCTTCCTCTTCTCTTTTACTATATGGCCAAATCTTGTGTATAATTTTCCAGCACAGATGGACGACAGCACAGACTGATGCCTCGTGTCTCTTATGCATATTTTTTGTTTTCTAGCTGCATTAAAGTGCTATGATTCATCAGCCATTTATCACACAACCCGACTTGACTCAAAGTTGATATGTACAGTCGGACACAGATTCATTAGATTTATTGAGTGCATCGGGTGGGTGATATAAAATGAGCTTGCAAGATTATTATCTCAAACTATATAGCACCCATGATGTGAGTAGATTAAGCAAATGTGTGCTGAAACTCCTCAATTTTGCTTTGTGGTTCATGGAGTGCCAATCAGTGAAATCACATACTAGAGTCCTGCCAATGGCACATAATGCTAATGCTAATAATAATAATAAAAATAATAATAATAATAACTTAAATTAATATAGCGCCTTACACAAGACCCATGGACGCTTTACATAGACAATGTCCACACAAAAAACAAACAAAAAAGACTAAGTGCCAAAGGCCTGGGTGAATAAGTGACTTTTCAGAGCAGACATGATTACTGATTCCTTCCATATAATATCAAACAATTTAAAACATCTCCTTCTAAATAAAGTATACATTGAAGCAGTCTACTGATGCTTATGGGACATCTTCTGACTGAGGAAAGAAACATGCTTTACTTTAGAGTAAGTAACCAGTAATGTGCACACTGATACACAGTAACTCCTACCTGGCACCAGAATCTGAAGTACTGTACTTTGGCTTTGAAGTCTCGGACATAGGTGATCTGAGGTCCGTTTTCCCTGTGGACAAACACACAGATTCTTGGTATGTTTCAGCATTTTAAAGAATTTTAAGTGTTCCTTTACATGTTTCTGTTTTTTTATGTCTCATCTGAAGATGATATTAGTTGCTGTTTTCATTGGTTGTTATTATGTCTTCTGTGTTGCTGCTGCCATTATTCCCAACACAAATATACTTCAAGAGGCAATAAAATGATCTTATTTTGAAGTTCAGTTTTAAGGATACCTGGCCCATATGTTACAGCTCGTGCTAGTTCAGACATTCTTATCCCCATTCACCAAACTGGTTTTTCCACCACTGTAACCAGACCAAAGTAATTACTCTCAACTTGTGTTAAGCTCACAGGTTATCATCATGAGTCATATGAGGTGTGAGACTGTCGGAATGAAGGCATGAGAGACTTAGTGACACACTAGTCACATCAATATAATACGTCATAAGTTCTAAATATATGGAGGGATTTCCAAAGCAATGACTCATATGGTTATAAATCTGCTGAAATAAGTCTGTAAAGCCTACGAAACTAAGGAATAATTTGGGTTGAAGAAAAATACCAGCTTTATTAGTTCATTTAATGAGTTAATTCTTACAATTATGACCCTCTGTGGTATTCTCTGGCTGGAAAACACACATCACATGTTCATTTTGTGGCATGCAGAAGTGCTGGAAAGACTGAAGCCAGAATGTTAGTGACAGTAGCTCCAGCAAACATGTATCTCAGGTAGAGCTGTTACTAGTATATGTGTTATAATACTTTTTGTTTATTTACCCTCTTCCCCTAAACTGGGTTCATCTGCTTCAACCTGTGGGTGACTTCCTAATTTCTCAGAATGTCCGTTAAGAACAGGAATGTTTTTTTTGTTTTCATGTTTGTAGAAATACTATGGTGCTTATAAGTGAGTTTTTGCTTCTTCCGTAAAAATGGTTAAATGCCTAAAGGCCTTGGTCGAAAGACATGAAAAAAATCTTACAAAACAGTATTATTATAGTTAATTGTATGGTGATACACTTTCTCATGATTAGTTGTTGATTATCTGCACTAGTTTGCTAGCTTGTTCGTGTCTGAAAATTAAAAAAAAGTTGTGTTAGTTGTGTTTTTTTATTTTTTTGAATTCCAGTACATTAGTAACCAGAATCAACAAAGATCAGATTACTTGATGCCTCTAAAATGATAAAGTTATGTGATTTTCAAAAATAAGAAGATTTTAAGTAAGTGGAGAACAGTATGGTGGAGGACATACAGTGAGGACTTTCCAGTGCGAGGGTCGATGTAAGTGGTGGTTCTCCTGTTGTGGTCTACAAAGTAGGGAATACCATCAACTGTGAACCTCATCTCCCAGCCCTCTGGAAGTGGCTTCTCATTGAGCAACCTAAAAAATAAAAACAGATCAATAGTCAGTGATGGATTAATTCAAAAGAAGTGAAAATGAGGTAGCAAACAAATATATGTCATATACAGGTACAGTGCATTCAAAGTTTCCTCTGATATGCATGTTATCTGAAGTGACAGCAGCAGAATATGCAAACAAGCAGAAACCAACCCCTGTGTTCGCGGGTCCTCCCACTGTGTTGACCGTGTAGGGTGGTGTACAAAATAAACTCTGCCATTGGTGTCCGTTCTCTTCTCTGAAAGACACAGTAACAATTCAAGCTGAGCACAAATTTTAAAAACTTTTAAGTACTTTATGTGAATACTACTGAGATATTGGAGGTATAGGGTGACTGTATTACTGCAAACAGACCATCCACAGTGGCCTTAAACTATGTAGTTAAAACTCCATATAAAACCATCTTTTCTGTATGAAAATTCAGTAGTTCCTGTGGTATGTTTGTTGTATAGCAAGTAAATGACTCAATCTTAAACAAAAACAAGGACTCATGCATATACCTAGAGTTTAACAAACTGATATTCAGTAGTGCGGAATGAGTTCTGCGGTAAACCTCAGGAAGTACCAGAGGTTTCCCACAGGACTCATTTGCACTGTTGATGAGTCTGACTATGAGACAAAGAGCCTGCTCAGATATGAACGGGTAACACGTTACTGATAACAAGCACTTCCTGAGGTAGATCAAGATCCAGTGTTGGCCAGAGGGTCTCAGAAAAACATAATGAAACTGGGTAATAATCAGATTGCTTCAAAGATCAAGCAACAAATGCAGTAAATCTTTAGAGTTGTGGCCAAAATTGGAAAAAAATGACTAACTATGAAGCATTTGGCTGTTTGTTCATGGTGCAAAGGAAGAAGTATTAGAAAAAGCTTTCCTGTTCAGTACAAAGACATGCCATCTCTCTTCTGGACAGTGTTCACATATTGTATTTAACCACTGTGTATATGACATTGCACCCTGGTTTACATGGAAGTTTTTGTAGGATCACTGTGATGTTAATGATTACGAAAGCCTTCTTTTTTCACCAAAGGCCAAGTGGACTGCCTGATCAAAAAGGTATCCAGCTACAACTATGAATCACGCAGGTGCTGGAAGTCAGTGTTGAAAACTACACATCTTAACAAACAACGGCCTTCTCAAGAAAACCTTCATAAGACCAGTAACATGGGAGTACTTCAACACGCATTAATACATGTGAATAAAATCTCAATGCTGGTGTGCTAAATATATCTCAGCTATGAAATGAATGGTGAATGTTTACTGTTACAAGTTAAATTATGTCTCAAAAGCCTGTGTAATGAAATTGAAAAGCCTTTATGATCTTACCCCATCCATGTGGCAGAGGCCCGAGAGGATCAAACTCCTTATTCTGAGTGGCTGAGACCTGGTCTTGTAGCTACAGAGCAGATAATCAGAATAGCTCTTAAGAATAAAATATGGCTGTTTGAGAAGCAATAGTGTCATCAACATTAATATCACAAACATAAACAGGTTAGTGACTATGTCTGAAGTGTAACCTTGATTTGCCTATTAACAGTAACTGAGTTACAGTTACACACTCACAGCAGTAAATGTATTGAAGTGTCAGCATTAGGAGAAGATCATCACACACATCACCACAGTAGGATTACTTTATAGGGAGGAAGTCTCACCCCGAATATGAACCTCTGGTTGAACTGCTGCATGGCGCCCTGCAGCTGGCTTCGCTGGTGTTGCCACTGCTCGTAGTTACGCACCGTCTCCATTGTGGGGCGCTGCCACGTGGTGGTTCGTGTGATGTGGTCAACAAAGTAGACACGCCCCATCTGGTCAACACGGCGCTCCCAGCTGAGGACAAATGAAATGAGAGAAGACAATGGGATTTATGCACTATTTATTTCATTTGTAACAGTGATTTGAAATATAGATGGAGTACTGTCTTTCAAAAATCTATACTTTGAATAACACTGGGTAAAACTGTATAATAACCAGCCATGTCAATAAAGCCCTAGACAGAGGGTCCACATTACCCTGCCCTATCAGTTCAAACAGGGAAGTGGAAAAAGCCTGGATAAGTAAATGCGTCAAAGCTCAAGAGTAAACTAAATTATCAGTGTTATAAATGAAGGAGGCGCAGGATGTAGCCGCATGCTGCTCTCAGCAAATTACAAGAGACAGTCCAGCCAAAAACAAAGAGAGAATAATCCAGAGGCATTAGTAACCTGCAGTCAGTGTGCAGAGTTCATATCTCACTCCTATGTAGAATTTGAAAAGACTGACTTAACAGGACAAACAGAAACACTGGCAACCTGTCTGTGAAAATACAACAAACTTCATGATGATACACCTACAGTTTACAGTAACACCCCCTTTCCCACAGGGATCTGCAGAGCAAGATTCCTTTGTCAGTTTAAACAATCAAGCAACATCATTTGCAACTGTGAATTATGCACTGAACTACTGAAGGCAGTTAAAAGGTAACCTGCAGAGTTTTCTTCTATGTTTATATTCATTCTTCTTCTACATTGTGTGTATCATTCAGGCCAGAAAAATATGTTATCTCATAAATATTTGCAAAGCCATTTTTTTTATTATTTTGAAACCTTCCATGTTTACCCGCAAACAGTAGCATGATACCATCATCACACAGGTTCGTCCCTGTGCAAGTGCCAATAGAACATGAGATACAAACAAAATGGGAACTATTAATGGTCAAAACACCACAGGTTACATTTATAGTAGTTACTGTTAAAACTCAGTGCTATCTTCTTCAAATATCTTCACCAACGAAGTCTGACAATGATCATCTGCAGGTGTAGCTAACACAGCTGCTAGCTAGAGGATTTGAATTAGAAAATTGGTGGAACAGTGGACAGCAGCTATTCCATCTACTGTACCAGTATCCAGCAACCATATCTTTTAAGATGGAGAGGCGGTCTTATTGTATCTACTATGCTACTACTACTACTTCATAATCCTATAAACCTTAAAGAAAAAAAGAAATATCTACTACTATTGCATCTGAGAAGAGAAAGATCAAATGAGAAGGATGTTTTACCCAGGAGGCAATGGTTCAGGGCGTTCCCATGTTGTCCTCTTTTCCACATGGTCGACAAAATAGACCCTGCCGTTCTGATCCACTCTCTGTTCCCACCTAGATGAAACATCAACAATAAAATTTAGGACATTGGGTAATGGTGCATGGCTCCAGCCTCTTAGGTTAGGTATAGATTTAAAATAGCTATAAAGATATGAGTCATCGCTCTGCAAAAGCAGCCAGTGAAGGTCATGACGTTTCCACAATGACAAAACTATAACGGCTCAAAAGGGGTGTTTAAGGAATTACAGACAGAAACCAAATAGACAGACAAGAGGAAAAAAATAGTGATGATAATGGGTTGTTTTGGTTACAAGCCCAATTAAAATCTTGCACAGATGTAATCAGTATTCATACACGTTGTTTTCTAAGGGTAAACAAAAAACACATCACTCTTTTCTGTTAATAGTGATATGCTAGCAGTTGAAAAACATTTATATACCTTCACATTTGTAACTCATGCCTGCATGCATAGCTGCTCTCTGTGTGTCTGTGTGTTTTCTTTATGTCTTCATATGGATTTCAGTGAAGGTTTAATGCACTCTAAACTAGATCAGCCAGTAATCCCACTTTACCACTGTCCTCACATTTCCTTGTGCTCTTAATGTGCACACACTTCCACTTCCATTCCTACAAATTGCTTCAGGATTGAAGAAATTCTAAGCTTTACTAAACCTCATTGCTGTATTTTTTTTAGCTGGAGTAAATGTTATCTCAGAGTCTGAGAGACTCTTATTTTAGCTCAAAGATGACAATATTTCTTTGAAACACACTAATCCTCCTCTGAGTCAATCGATTTCTTTCTTTCTGAACTTTCTACTGATGTAGGTGAGGTGTTTTTGTAGCTTGTGCTCCATCTTTGTTCCATTCCCTTTGTCTCAGTTTATGATACGGATCAGCAAAACATATAAACAGCTGTTTGCCTTGGGCACTGTAATATTATTATCACTCAGTGGGACAATGGGAGATCAGATAATACTTGTCACTGTTTGATGTTAATGACATAATAAACCTGTATTAGTGACAGGAACAGTGGACAACACTCTATGTACTATACTATACCATTAGCTGATCTATGCAAAAATGGAAAAAAAAGTGCTAACCCAGGGGGTAACGGCCCAGCGTTGACAGCAGGGACCCTGGGAGTGACCACAGGGGTGATGGTTGGCTGTCTGGTTGCTGTAGCTCCAGAGCTGGAGGCCGGTGTGGAGTTTCTGTCTGAGCCTGCTGACGGACTTGAGTCTGGGGTTGATGAGGGTCCTGAGGCCGGTGTTCGTACAGGTGTATCAGAACCTGACTGCCCATCACTGCCATCAGCTGGTGCAGAGCCGTTGCTGGAAGATGCTGAGGAAAGAATCCAACATCATGGAGAGTTAGCCGTAGATTCTCAGACCAGGACAGGATGATTACAGATAAAGAAACAGGAGTAGGACACATTACTGTTTCATTTTATCAAGGCAGACTGGCTTTGCAGGTTGAGTTGGCAAAGAAACAGTAGTTTCACACACTTAATTAAACATTGTTAATCTTCACAGATGTAACATTGACACATTTTGGCCTGAATATGGCTCATATTTAAGTAAAGTGACCGTACAAACAATGTCATTCAGTCGAGCATTGGTCAAACCCCAAGTATGGCCTTAGGGTTAAATTACATTTGTGACATCAATGAGATTGTGACAGAGTACACAGTCAGTGTGTAGTTTCTCTCCTTGTCTCCTGTGTCTAAAACAGATCAGCTCAAGACCAAACTTCAGAAAATGTCTGACCTGGTGAAGAGGTGGGTCTGCGGGGGGTTGGAGGAGGAGGTCTGGAGGGCCTAGGTGGTCGGAGAGGCTTCGAGACCCCTAATGACACTATGGGAGACCCAGTGCTGTTCACCGACCTCAAGCCACTGGGAGAAGACTTATGATCCACACCATCCACAGCTGGAGAGCTGTCTCGACTGTGCCTGTGAGGAGCGAGAGTGGATGGACAAGTATATCAGGGAAGAAAAGCAGAAAAGCACAAACTAGAAACGTGACACTCATGAAACTCGACTGCAGATGGGAAAAGGAACTGTACTTTGGCATGGCATGATCTCCATTAGGCTGTGATTCCCCATTTGATGTACCTGAAATAAAAGCACACAAGATAAATGTTGATTACTATGCCATATCTTTGAACTTCAAGGAACTATGATTTGTTACTTCTAGTAACTACCAGTGAGCCATTTATAAATGTGCACATTTCCTGTGACTAGATAAGTGATTCCATCAACTGTGTCTTTTAAACATGTAATGATAAATAAACTTTAACTTAGCAATATTCAAACAGGCTTCTTAGACTCACTGTGATGGTCAGCCTTGGCCATGGCAAACATCTCAGGGTCAACGGTCATGCCGTCCAGGCAGACAGACAGATCTCCCACCACATCTGACTGATCTCTGTCTGCACACAGCTGTAAGGTCTGCACCACCTCAGAGACTAAATCAAAACAACAGAAACACATGATGGTCAGAGTATAACAACGATAACTGAAAAATACTACCTGCTATTAATGATGCAGTCATATTAATCAGTAACAAGATGCATTGACCACTCATTCAGAAGTTATAGTTTTGCCTATGAACGTCACCACACCAGCCATCTTTCACCTGACTCAGTATGAAGAGACCTGACCATATAAATTACAACAAATTATCTAAATAAATGGAAGGAACAAGACAAGACTGTTTGGTCTGCTGTTCCTGTTCAGGCTGAATGCTCTTGCTAGGGCTCATTTGTAACATAAACAAAACATGTTCATATCTACAAGTGATTTCAATTACAGAGTTACAGGGATCGGTGTATACG
The DNA here is from genome assembly GCF_001640805.2 of Lates calcarifer. Lineage (NCBI taxonomy): Eukaryota > Metazoa > Chordata > Actinopteri > Centropomidae > Lates > Lates calcarifer. The sequence goes on along the minus strand of NC_066838.1, from coordinate 5,474,790 downwards.
TTCCTGCTCTGACATGGAACATCAATCAGTTCTCAAAATGTGATTCATTCTAAGAGTTTTCCATCATTAGCACTGCTGGACAGGGTCCACACATTAAAAATAACCCAGCAGGGAAAAGTCTGGTAAATCACATCTGTAACAGCTTTAGAGTAATTTAGGGTTGCCTGATTTTTTTGTAGAGGCTTAAATAGCAAACAGTTAAAATAACCTTTTTTAATTTCCACATTATTTTTTGTCTACTGTGAAACAGCACCACAACAAATAGGTATTCACCAAAACCACCACAGGGTTTAGTGAATACCTTCTGATGCATTTCACATTTCTGGCAGCTGCAACAGTGGTTTGAAATAAATAAAAGAAGAACAGTTGTAGCAGTAATAGCCAGAACTGCTGACCAGACAAAAAGATCCACTATCAAAAAAGACAAAAAAGGAACAGGAAAACCAAGGAAATATCCCCATACCACCAGAAAAACCAACACATGTACTGCTAAGCCAAGATATTGACACCAAAAAAAAGGGAAAAGAAAGAAAGAAAAAGAGTCATTTTACAATTCCATGTAGAAAATGAAAATCATGTAGAATCATGTTTGGTGTAAGAACCATAAAGGAACCCCAGCCCTGAGCCACACAAGGTACTGATCTACCTACACCATTTCATGATGACATTTTTACAATCTTTACGTGACACCATGCCTTTGTAAGCACTGTGGGCCTCTAAGATCAAACAGAGGTTGACTGGTAGTGAGCTATGCTTGTGCCACTAATCTCAGTTTGGTTTTCAGTGGAGAGGAGTCAGTATGGATGTGTTAGTCTTAACATCTATGCACTTCACTGCAAAGACAGTTAGTTGAAACTGCCCCACAATCAAATTAAAGATAATACCAAGTGTCTGTTTGTCAATAAAAAGTTTTCTGCAGCACAGGGACTTTGCTTGAATTATTGTAAAAAAGTGAAGTCAGGAGGTCCAGAAATTAAAAAGAATATATAGAACAGCTGTGTGTGTCTGTATCACATACTCACTTTTCATGTCATTAGCCTTGAGCGTGTCACTGATGTCCAGCGTGGCCATGCCCAGCAACACGTCCGACTTTAGGGTCTGGTGGCTCCACACGCGAAACGAGAGTTTGCTGAATGGAGTCACGATCCTAACGAAACAAACAGCTCAGTTCATACATGCAACGCATTTGTACTTCTGAAAGAAAGAGTGATGCCTTGCTTCACCAACATTTTATTAATCACAGTTTGAAACTCAGCAGCCTTTCAGTGACACAGCTTCCTCTTTGCAGATAATCTGCTACTCCCTGACATTTGCATCAAAATTTATGAGCATTAGTCTAAATGATACAGTGACATTAATTGGCACCAAGAATAAGTAATTCACACAGACATCACTGTCTTAACCAATAAATGCTGATCATTTATATCACTGGTAGCTGTTTCAGAGGTTGTAAAGAAAACCTAATTTAGCTGGTAAAGAAGTGAAAGCCATTGTGCCTATGTGAGCAGCAATAGTCTTTTTCTTGTTGTGAAAGCAACCCATAGACAATGAAGTTCAGAAGCTATTCAGGGACAACAAGTGTCTGTAACCATCACTATGACAGTTGTTTGAGCTGGTTTCCCTCAGTGCCCCAAGGAAAAGACATTTGTGGACACATGGGCTAAGGTCCGATTACATCCCATAGTAAACACTTGTTATATAATATTCTAACCCCTTGGGTGCAAGAGAAACTGTAGGAGAGCTCTATATTAAGAAGGTCACTGTGCGCAGCAGAATATCCTGGACAGGCTAAAATTAAGAGGACACCTGATGTGTGAATATGTTGGACTGCAGGAAGTGAAGCGGTGTGAGCGCACTAAATGTACAATACATATATAGAAACAGGATTCCTGTTAATGGAGTGGACACACACTCTCACCACTGTGTGGCATTTTACGTATAAGTGCAGCCTGTTCCATCGACATGGAGATAGCATATCTTTTCTTTATGCTGCACTCACACCATTAACTCAGAACTACACTACAGAAAAAATCCTCCCCAAACTGAGCCATGGTGACTCATTTAGGACGAATGCTGCTGCAGGAAAAAAAAACATCTTGATCAAGATCATATCTTACACTAGCAATTTTACACAACTTTAAGGAAGTCTTTTTTTAAATGCTTACAAGAAACTCTTCAAAGTTTGAACAGTTTTCTGAGGAAACTATGATGTGCAATACTGCAGTCAGCAGTCATTTTCCATGATATGCTTCCTCCTCCACTTTTTTCATTAATCACTTAATTCAAACTCTGGGGAATTAGAACAAGTTGTACTCATTTCACTCAGTGGCACAGACACTGATTGCTACTGTATGTGCCAAGTACTGTTGTATATTTTCTTTATAAGCTTCTGAACAAATTTTAAATAAGTTGATGAGCAACTTTAAGCTGCTTCTTCTGATAAAACTTTTCCCAAGGAACCTTCAGTATTTCTTGTACTGCATCAGTAATGGCTAATCACCAAAAGGCAATAGTTTTAGATGCCTGTGCAATCTGCAATTCAAGTGCTCTACCAGGATTTTAACAAGAAGTGACAAGTGCTAAGGCTTCCTTACAAACCCTTGAAGTAAAACTTAGATTTAAATACTCAATATTATTACTGATGTGTCCTCATTAAACCTTAATGTCTCTGTTCATCATCTGGGATGTGAAAACATCAGATTTCCACACAGTCAGAGAAACTAAAAGTTGGAGTCTTGGTTATAGCTCAGTTATGAAATTGTACCATAGCGCTTAGTGTCTCTCCTGCTGAGCTGCTGACAGCGCTGTCAGCTGGACACTGGAGCTGAGACTATCTGAGCAGCCAACAGACACAATTCGGACTGTCCTGCCTAGCACAATCTGTGTTGCCTTCCCTCCATTTACATCACCTGTCTCTACCTCCATAGTAGTTAGATTTGTGGTTTGGTCATTTTAAGACAAGATTCAATTTGTAAAGTTTAAAGCGAATTGTTCGAGTTCGAGTGAATTGTCGGACAGTTAAAAGAAAGTGTGGTGAGTCAGTTCAAAAAATGCAATATATAGTCAGCCATATTAGGATGGAATTAGGTTAATGTGTCCAAAGCTCAGTAAACTGATGCTTGTTATCTTCTGTGAAGATTAGCATTCACCCTGTGTTTCCTATACAAATAAAATCCCATGCCGGCTGCACAACAGACTTTTTCATTTCAAATAGAATTTGACACAGGTCTTGCTGGAATACTCTATTTTAAGAGTAGCAACAGCATGGTAAAGTTCTGATTATCATAAATATCAAATGTCATATGGGTGTGGTCAAGAGACTGAAGAGACTTTGACTCACACAGTGAGCGGCTGCTTCCACTTGGGGCTGTGGGTGTTGTTGCATTTCTCTGTTTTCTTGGACTGGCCTTCGACTGTCACTTCCACATAAGGACTGGGACCAAACCAGTTTTTCTTGTTCTCTTTCAGTTTTGCTGAGAGCACTGAAACAGGAAGAAGAGACCGCATAGTGGACAGTCAGTCACAATGGAGCCAGACAAAGAAAGACATGGTTGCTGGAAATAAATAGTAAGACAGCAATAATCCAGACAAATTGAGATATACTGTGTGGGGTATACCTTTTTCACTGTTAACATGGTATAGCAGGGTAACCAGGATTTTAAAGCTACACACTACAAGAATTGCAAAATTTATTTTAGTGAAGTGGTGCATTTACTATCTCCAATAAATTTCCCTAATTTAGGGGGACTAAATTCCAACTCATTTAAACCGCATAATGACAGATGTACATCACTGTATGATTTAACATGTGGAAATGAAGATAAGATAATTCAAGTTCTCAAAATCTTTTTCACATACAACATTTTAAATTGTTTTAGTAAAACAAACACAGGTGTTACTTATAACATTAATGATTGCTCTGTTCTATTCAAGTATCCCAGTAAGCCATGACAGTGACAGTGAGTCAACATGCACATACTGAGACCTGAAACTGAAGATGCTAAACAGAATTCAACCATCTGTATTTTTTTATTATTTAACTGTATTTTTCCTGCTGTAATATGTCAAAACATCTTGTTCATAAAACAATGCACAATTATAAAAGACCTGGTATTTTTTGTGAACACTGGGTCCATGTTGACTGAGGACGTACCAATGATTTGCAGTTGTGCCTTCATAGGGTAGCCATTGGAGGTACCCGACCTGGTGACTCCACTGGCCATGACATAGGGCTGGGATGAAGGCCTGCAGCACAGAGAACACATCATTGAAATAGGTGACAAATCGCTTCTTGTATGCTGCAAATTTGCAGCATACAAGAAAGATGTGACCCTTCAGATGAAGTATACTTAGCCCACATTATGAAAGACCTCCAAAAATTACATTTCAAACTATTAATGAGTAAAAAAATAAGCAAACCAAAAAAACCTCCACACACATAGCACAACATTACCTTAGTAATACCTGCTTGAAGCATGAACCAATTTCAAACCATAAAATAAAGCTGTATTTTCCTGGCTGTTTCCACGGTACAGGAAAAACAAGAAAGACAGTCAATTATCTAGTCTCAACCAGGTCAAACACAACTCACTGAGCCTCGATAACATCCCATACAGGTCTCAGTCAAATGAAGTATCACTAAGGCATGTGCAAGTTTTGATGACATCTCTCTCTTTTTCCTTTGGAGGTTACATGCATTTACTGTAAAGACAACAGTGCCAGCCAAACGAATATAATGGAATGAAATGTAATAATGCTCATCTGGGCTGTAAGCTCTACTTGGGTGGCCTGAACCATTAAGACAGAGAAAATCACTTGGTTTCAACTAAGGTCAATCTTACATTAGAACAGCTGTTTTCAAACCAACTAATTTTTGAGCAAATTGTGTGTTGCCACATTTTTGGAAACACACAGGTTTCTTCTAATACATGTTAGGGGCGTTTCTGTCTTTATTTTTTGACAATGATAGTAGAGATAGACAGAAAAGGCCGGGGGGGCAAAGGATACACACAGCACACAGCAAAGGGCACAGGATGCTATGTCAAAGACTCCATTGGCATACCAGTGTGCCCCTGGCCACATACCTGTTTGAGCTGTGTGGGCTGCAGTAACTGAGTAGGGACTAGGAGCTGGAGAGGGGCCCTCACTCAGCTGATTGTCAACTGGGGCTGACTAGTCCTAGAGTATATAAGGAAAAGACCAGACCAGTCTCTCCCCTTTTTTGTTGCTCCACATGGCTGGCCCCCAGACCCCTTAAACACATGTGCCTCACTCACCCAACCACACACCACACTACTGCCACTTGTAACACATATAACAAGGTAGATAAAGTCAAACACGCTCACCACTCTGTCAGAGTTACCTGTCAGACTGTCTTGTGAAACACAGAAAGTGCACCATCATTCAGGGTAATAAACGAAGACTAAGGTCAGGCCTGCAGTCTGTGAAATACTGCAGTCATTCTAGCATGCTCAGTTTAAAACTGATTCCAAAATACAACCTATGCCTAAGTATCTGCTCTGTGTCTGAAGGACACATAAGGCTGACTGCAGACAGAGCCACACAAGCATCTGCACAATTGTAAATAACTGATGCATAAAGGTTATACCATGTGCAGGGTCATTGGGGCCTATCCTACCTTTTTATCTACTTATCATCATTATCATTTATTTTCCAGGATGCTTCTTGGCAACATACTATTAAGATCCATAAATCTGCCACTATAATGTGCTAATTAAGTAATGTGTCAGCACTGAGAAGTGCTTACAATCATGGCTGCTACATGTATTTAAAGCCCAATACTGAAGATGAAACTTACTGAGAAATATGTATGTGTGTTGTATGTTTGCCTTTTCTTTGATTGTTCTCCAGATAAAATTTTAGAAACAGTGTTGTCAACTAGCAGCAAAGAAGCTTTGAAGGACTGTCACTGAGACCTGATGTTATGCTTTCAGTTTTAGATAACTGGAACATTTTCATCAATTTCACTGGGATGGAAACATCATTACAGGAAACACTGACAACAGCATTACATTGTTCTGGAGAAAATTTTCCATTTTAGATAAACACTGGCCAAATAATGTCTACTTGACAGAATATCACTGTGATATAACTGTGAACTCTGATATGAAAATCTACTGACTACTAAGATACACCACTGACAAATGTGTCAATCAAAAGGAGAGAAGGGAAAAGGAAACGCTTGCACAGGAAATCAGTTCCTGTGATCTTTCCTAGAATCTGGTCTGATGCGTCATTGAATAATGCATGTGCCCAAGTCTATCTCGTCCTGTATGCACACGGCAGAGCAGGAGAAAGTGAGGAGCTCCTGGGTAAACTTTCACTTTGGCTACTGCGTTAGTCTCTGTCAATAATTCATTGCAACTGCTGACTTTGCAGTCTCATAAGCAGGCTGACCATGTTTTGTAGATGACGGTATTCGCTGAATATTAAACTCAACCTGCTTGACTTGGATTTTTTTAACCATGCCAGTAAATTGTGTTTGGTGCGTTTGTGAGGCATTTTGTAATGGATTTGAGTTCTTATTGCTCCATTTCTTTGGCCATAGAGCTCTGTATAGGGTTTTGCGCACCTCAACAGCCCATTTTGAACAATATTACCAAAACCTCTCTTAAGATCAGCCATATCAACTACAGGCTAAACTTGTATAGTCCGGACTGTTAACTCCTTTTTAACTTATAAACATACATTGTTTACACAATGACTCAGGATAGAAAACCATGGTGCATATTTCCAAAACATAACTTCACAGTGACCAAACTTAATATGAGTGTAAGATAAAAGGACAAACAGGTTTTCCTGTTATGATTCTGTATGGAAACAACTCAAGAGTCCATTTGATATTAAGTGTTCATCTGTAAAGTTGTTGTTTGTGCTTAACATGTGAAACATGCACTCTATAAGCTAAAATCATAATTTAGGAGTTGTTTCTAATAATCCACCAGTGTACATGTCATGAACTAGGAAATAAAATAATACAAACTAGGTCCCCACTGAAAATTAAACATCATTTATGTCATTCAACCCAGGAGACCACGTTAGATACACTGTGACAGATTATTAATAGTAGTAATATTTCACACAACAGGAGGGCCACCCAAGAAAACAGACATAAAAACAACAGCCAGCTTCCCTGTTCAGTCCCCAGAAGAATAAACACTTGATACTGCCTGTGGAGAACAGTGGCAGACGAGAACACAAAACAGCACAATCAAACTTGCCATGATGCGGATGACTAATAACTGTTACAAAACAAATCATTGTCTATTCCCCTCTATACTTATCTGTCTCCCACATAACTACAATTATGCAAGGAGACAAAACTATGCAGTCAAAACAGCTGCTGGTAGATGACAGTGATAAGCAGGAAACTCAATAAAGAAGTTTGACAGATGCTTGCTGGATATACAAACACTGCATACATCAAAGTTTTCTTACAACTGGGCCACCCAACTCACCTGAAGAATCTTCAATACATAGATGAAATTATTACTGATTAACGTCTTGTATAGGATGTAGCACGTCATATAATATTTTTCAAATGTCTCATATTCTGGGTTGTATAAATCATGTTGGCGACCTTAAACCACCAGATCTTAAATGGAGTTTGGTGTCCTGTTCTTTCCATATGACAACACGTAGCTAAAGTAACTCTAACTACTTGAATGCCAACTCTGCTAGCCAGCATGTCAATTAATTATTGACAAAGATCACTTATTTGTAATCATTATCCCTCAATATTCCCTTACTGGTAAAAAAAAAAAAAAAAAAAAAGATAACAAACGTTAGCAAAGATTATATAATTTAATACAACTAGCAATGGATAACGAGCTAACGCTACCTGAGTTAGCCGTACAGTAAAGCACAGTTTGTCCTCATTAGCTGACAAACTACACTAAAATGGAACATTTTGTATATTAACAGTGGCGGTGAGGTAACAGGACTTGCTAAGTACGTGTTGAATGTCAGTTGTGACAGCCTGCTGCCATCCCAGACCGGCTAACCGCTAGCCTAACTAGCTCATGTCATCATCATGGCTGGCTGGAAATCCCAAAGTCCAACGGCTATTAAAAAACACGACCACCGCTGGTAAGAAACAGCAGTAGCTGTCTCGTATCACTTACCCGGATCCCAAGGGACGATGTTAAACTGGTAAAGGTGCAGTGAACTCCCAGCCCTCGGTCAGCGGGATGTTTGGGTTTCAGTCGGGGCTTTCACTTCAAGGAAGAAGAAACTTCCACCATCTTCGTAAGCTCACGTCATGTGACCGAAACAAGGTGGGGCGCATGCTACTCCCCCATCGTGCTGTGATTGGACCAGAGTTAGAGCGAGATGAACCAATGAACGGTCAGTAAACATGCTGGTGCATTTAAGGTGCCTGCAAACTCGTACAACCGACATGAAATCTCCTGAGTTATTTTTTTGCATCGAAAATATGTTTGTTCTATTTAAAATTAAAATATACATACACTATATACATGCGCTAATCGGTTAAACTATATTACGGTTGGAATTAACTGTATATGCATTAGAGATTCACCTGTTATGGCGTCTGTGATTAACCACGCCAAGACATGTAAAACCTCTTAAAGTTCCCCAAAATTACCCGATCAGCAACGTGTCTTGGTCTTTTCATGTGTCTGCAATGCTGTGGCACACCGTGGGCCATTAAAAAGCAGCGATCTTTACATCCGTGGTGCCTTCATTTTTTTCCCTGCTGTTCTTAGATACAAAGTTTAACGAAATCCAGCACTGAGTAAACCCCACTAATCTAATTTTAGCGGGTGATGCCCCAAATGCAAACAACCATAAACAGCAGATGGCACTGTTGTACTTTTTCAGGTGGCTGCTGCAGACCATCAAGTAAATCAGTTACTGCTTTCTCCTCTCAGGTGCTATTGGCAACTTCAACCCTTTCCTGCCTGTGTGTTATTGTTTGTAAATATTAGAACAAAAATATATTTTAAAAATACATTTTTATGTCCACACTATTGTGTGACATAATCAGACTTTCTCAAAAATGCATTGACTAGGAAATTGAATCAGACAATTGGCGAAGATAGACAGTGGGAAAACTTCAAAAAATCGGTGACTAAAAATAGCACAGGACTGGAAGAAGTTTACCATTTTACAAAAACTGTTCGGAAGAATAAAAAATCAAATTGAAATTATTTCGTTCATCTGAGAGTAGAAGTACGAAATATTTTCCCTCGGTTCTTATTAAAACGAACAAAAATATTAGAGCAGTTCCCCAGTGCTTTATTTTGGAAGTGGTGACAGGAAATTGTGTATTTGGTATTATGTGAGCTTGACTGGTGAAGCTGAGTGGTCGGGGTTGGTCAGTGTTGACAGAGGGGCAGCATGAGACACTTCTCTGGTCGGATCATGCAAGCATTGGAATACTTGGAGGAAAAATGAGTTTGATAGCTCACTCACCGAAAAAGTAAGTCACAACATTTTTGTTTTTACTCGAAAGTCTGGTTTCCAGAGACTTAGACCAGTCCAGACATGACTTATTGTAGTGATTTTATGAGGTGTCACCTGAATTCGGTCGTGTGTAATTTATCCCCATCCATACAATTCAGGATGTTATGCTATTTAATGAAAATGAAAAAAAAAAAAATAGTTATGAAAAACACAAGAAAATGGAGTGACTGTGGGAATGTTGTTTTAAATGTAAATCCAATTATATTAAACAACTTTAAGATGTCTGTAAATTTATTGTTAATCTCCGTCGATACACCGAAAGCTCCCAACCGAAATATTATAGGACTGTGTATCACCATTAAGCAAAACAGCGTCCCTGTAGAATAACAATTTACAGCTTCAGATACACTTAAGATTCTAATAGCACAATATTAAAGTGTTTTTTCTGTGTGGGGTAAAATGTATCATTGAGGATGAATGCAGGTTGAAGGAAGGTCACTCCCTGAACTGGCTTGTTGCCTGCTTCTACAGTTGCAATTCTAAATAGCATATGAATAGAAATAGAAACAGAAGTAGAATAGAATGGAGTGTTGCTGTGATTATCTCTACTAATATGAAAGAGGGGATGACCATAGAGTCCTTGGTCAACACCGAGAGTGAGTCAACAGAGTTAAGTGTCTGTGACAGTAAGGATGGACTGGAAATATTACAGTCATTTAGCCATTTACTGGACTGGCAGTGTTTCCTGTCATTTGCAGAGCTGTGATGCTCAGCCAAGTTACAATCAGCCTCTAATTCAGCAGCTTTTTAAAGCAGGAATTGTGTCAGAGTATTTGAGCTATTGAGGTGCAATAGTTCTGCACATGCTAAGATGAAGATCAAGGTTTTTAGCTTTAATTGAAACCACTCAAAATGATGTACAATTTAAAAGATGCTGAAACATATCTCTCTTCAGATGAACTAAAAAAACAGTGCAAATTAAAATGCAGACCTAACCTTCTCCATTTGACATTCAGTCCACTTTCGAAACACCAACACAGAGACAATGTAGGGTGCATGGAGGTATAGACACACAACTCTACCTTGAACCTGTCCCCAGCAGGCTGGATACACTGGCATGTGCTTTGTTATTTTCTCTGAAGGATTTGCATTTCTCCTGGGTGATTTTCATTCACTTTTACATGCACATTAGCAATGACCAGTAAACCCTGCAGACAGGAGTGGCTCCCTTGATAGAGGTAATTTCTTGTCTTGTTCCTGATCCATACAGAAAAAGAAACCTATATATGCTGTTTATCTGGATATTTCTTATAAGTCCTTAGTTGTCACTCTGTATAATAGATTGATTGTCACTGTTAATGTTCAGATGCCATCCTCAGCCTTGTACTTGTGTCTGCAAAATTTGCAGGGCAGCTTTTATTTCTCTAGCAAAGGCTATTTCCACATTTGCTTTGTGTGTTTCTGTCTATATTTAGCTCCATTTGAGTGGAGTGTCTTCAGGAATACCCTTTACCCCGTCCACTTAGTGTTGCCAAGTTGTAATCCTTGCACCCAAGACATCGATCCCAGAGCAGCTCCTTACTTGACTTTTGAATTCCTCAGAATGATTCCTGGACTGTACAATCTGACCGTACATCTGCCCGTGGGAAACATTCACCCCCACCTCACCAGTGTCCCAGTGTCTTTGACTGGAACAGCCTGCTCTTGCCAGGCAGCTATCAGTGTATTAATAGGTGTTTTGGCTGCTACTTTGGTCCCAAACCCCAACTTGCTCTCCAGTCCCCCCCCCACCCTTTCATAACACAAACAAGCCAACAAGCCCCCCCCCACCAACCTCCAAGTACCAGAAAAAAACTTGGGCTTATTTTAGGCTCAGTGGTAGATGACTGACATGTCAGGGTTGCATACTGTATGTAAATAATAGGTGAAGGGGCTGTAGTTGTAGGAATCATCTTGCATTTTTTTCCTCAAAATTTAAACCAGAACTCTCATCACATGTTTAAATGAACTGTTATCATGATTAAAACCAACTCCTTACGTTTATTTTACGCTGCAACGTTATAAAAAAATCTTTCATGTTGCTCCTTTAAACATTTGCTGAGCAGCCGCTGCAGTCACAACCGGTAAATTTGTATTGATTCATTCTGTTTGGCTTCTGGAAATGCTGCCTCTGTAACAAACACATCAAATTCTGTTTCAAACTGTTGCTATTTTAAAAGTTTACACTGTGAATATTGGAGACAAACACTGTTTTTAATGACTTTTTAATTGTTCTACAGTTTGGCATTACTCTTGAACTTGCTGGGCCTGATTCGGGCAGTTTAAGCCGTTGATTATCGCTCAGTTACACACTTCTCGTGGGAGACTGTACTCACTTACCAAAGTTACAAAGAGCGAGAACAGGTGTTCGGGGTGGGAATGACAGAGGCACCATTCTCTCTATTGCAAGTCAGTGTACCATCAAGATGATTTTGAAGCTGTTATTTTTAAGGTACAGTAGTCACATAATGTTGCTCTAAGGGATTCAGAACTTTTAACAACGGGAACCATTTTGTGGATGGAAAATAGCAATTGCATCAGATTTTTTAATAGTGAGGAAATGTGGGCCATTTTTGTGACCATTCAAGAAAGTGAAATAAATACAGAGCACAACAGGGTTTGTTTACTCTCTGGGGGAAACTGAGGAAAGACCTCACTGAGATGAAATGAAATGAGATGAAAAAAGAATCAGTGTGGATTCTTTGGTGGTGAACGTGATGTCAGGCTGACCATATCTGAGAACTGCGTCAGGGTGTGCTGACTCCCACACTGACTGATAGGTGGGGGAGACGTCGAAGGCTGACACGGTTATTGCTGTACTGGTGATGATATTCATCTTCCCCACCACAATCTACAGGTTTCAATAGTCAGCTGTCTGATGAAAAAGACTGTGCTGGAAAAAGAAGCTAAGAAGATAGGGAGGTTGACCTTATCAAGGTTTGACCATAGTGTAGAGGGACTTTTGCCTTTATTCACTAGTCTGTACTGTCTGTGCAGCATTTACCACGACAGGGACAAAAAATACAAATGAAAAATAATGAGGCACCACATGGCACAGCTCCAAGCTGCAGGAGCTATTTTTGGTCCAGCTATGGGAAAATAACTAAGTCCATAATCACTCATACACGGACAGCTCAGTCGCTGTAAACCCTGGTGCTGCTGGTGTGCAGAGTCTCGTAAGTGATTTACAGGATCAGACGGTGTTAAAAGCCCACTTTCCACAGAACTTGTGAGAACGCTTGGCTCTAACAGCGGGGACAGAAGATGTGCGCTTATTTGTGGCAGAAAACGGGAATAGAGCCGCAGAACTAAATGGAGGATGTGCAGAAATGTAACACTATATCCTCTGAAGATCAACTAAACATTTGTTCGTAGAAGGAGCAGTGCATCCCTTTTCATTCAGTCACCCCCTGCCTGCCGGTTAAAGTACCTTGTTTGACCCGTAACTGAACCTCTTTGTGGTTATTGCATAACACGACCTTGTGTGTTGACTGGTTTTTGCCTCTCATTGTTCTTCATACTCAGTTTGCACACATTTTTTCATGTATTCAAAATAGCTGCCTGTAAAGATGCATCATCTACCTTTACCTCGACCCTAGTGAGGAAGCGACAGAGATGCATCACCCAACTCTGAGAGTCTACAGTACTTTTTAAACATCTTTAAGTCTCTAGAGGTCTGGATTTTACAGCATATTTAATGCATGTGTGTCTCATGGCTCTCATTAATCTCAAATCAGCTGATTTTAACAAAAGTCTTGCTGTTGAAGAAAGTCAAACATGAAGAGAAGCAATCTGAAGACCCAGATATTTCTATCAGAGGTTATTGGAGTTCAAACCAGACTTAAAACAAGAATTATTGAAATGAACACTTATGTTGCTCTTGGATGTGCAAATAAGCAGTTGTTTGCTCAAAGCCTCAACACAGTGCTTGTCAGTCTCTGACAGTGGAATTGTTGATGTCCTGCCCATGCAGCAATTTTTGTAATTCTCAAAGACAGACAATCCCGCTGTCATGCCCCTGGTATGACACTCTGTGACTGGTCAGGTGTATGGAGGTGCAAAAGTAAGACGGGATCTGACTTTCTTCCTCAAATGCTGTTTTTTGAGTGAGAATGCCTTTGAGGAGAGACCGACTGAATGTGTACACTGTTGTCCGTGTTTGTCCAGTTCACAGCGTTGAGACAACAAAGGTATGTCTCACCTTTGCATGTGGCCATTCACAACAAATGCAAACAATTCAGCCTTTACACAATGTGTCATTTCAAGCATACTAAAACCTTGACATATCAGCCATCACATAAATGGACTAGCTGTCTGTCTGTTTGCTTTGGAGTTTGTCTGTGACAACTTATCAAGGTAAAACTAATGGAGGTATAGAAATCTCGTCCTATGATCAGACATCATGATGAAATTGTTTTGTGGTGGCACAAAAGAATGCTAAATCTGCACAGCTTTGCTTCAGATATAAAAGCCTTTCATCTGCAAGCTAATTATTTTCCCTTCCTGACGTTATAGTGACAGCCAATCAGCTTTAAGTATACTCTTATCTAGTTGCCTATAAATCCCTCCCCCCAGCAAGAAAAAATACTTACCAGGCACCAGCAGCAGTTTTCTTTGCTTCATGTTGCCTCTTTTGTGTCAGCTGGTGTCTTCACATCACTTCTCCTTGTGTGTCGTTACTGCCTGTATTTCTAATGAAAGGCCATGAGCCATGAGCGATAATATTTGACCTTGTATGTATGTTATTATTGTTTACACTGGACTATTGAATGTTGCTTCAATAGACCTTTCTCACAGCAGACTGGTCAAAACACAGGTGTAACCAATAATCTTAATGATGGCTGAATTCCATTTAGGTGCTCCAGGTTTATAATGTAATATAATAGATCAGTGCTCACGTGGTTTTATGTTGCCCTCTGGGCTTTAAAACAGTATGTAAACAGTACAGTAAACGCTAACTCAGAGATTTCAGAGTTAGCGTCCTCTGATTAGAGCTGTGATGATTAGTCGATTAATCAAATGTGGCAAGAATTAACTGGTTCCTTCTTCTCAAATGTGAAAACTACATTTTTTAAAATTCTGTAATAATGAACCTGCTCACCTTTAAATGTCTAACAGTGACTTTGTGTTTTCATTTTAAAAGGCTATAAGGGTGGTAGCTGTGTCCCCTCACAATGAAAGTCCCTTCCATGTCCCTTTGTGTACGTGTGACAATGGCTTATTTTTAACCTGTTGGGCTGTTAAAAGTGTAGAGGGGAATGAAGGGAGGAAGTGTTCGCAGGATGACGGAGGAAGATAATAGCGTCCTCCTCGACCTTCATCCTTCCTCCGCCCTCTCTTATACACATACACGTTGCCTCTCTGTGATTCTCTGGAATCCCCGCTGGAATACAAATAAACAGAAGTAATGTGTGAGAAGATGCACACACACACACACATGTTGACAGACACGCACACACACACTTCCCTGCTCCTTGGATAACTACAAGAGGGAGCTCTGACAGTTTGACCTATAAGACAGAGCAGCTTATTAGGGGGAACTGAAGTGTCAGTGTCAGCGCTGAGTTTTAAAGTAAGTTCAACTGAGCTAAATGAGAAATCACTGAGCAGATGAGAAATGCAAAAAAGGTGAAGCTGAATGAGCCAAAATTACTTTACTTAGCTGCTTCATCTGAAATGTGATATGATATTAGCACTGAGAGAAAGAAATGAACTAGTTTTTATGTATTTACACCACCTCTTGAAGCGCTCATACTTAAGCAAATTTACAGTAAAGGTGACACTTTTGGCTTGTGACATAGTGTCATTTCAATGTTTTAGAGTTGTTAGCGGTTCCACCAAAGAGTATTTTCCCCCACTGGACGTCTCAGATGATTTATTTGTACAAGTATTTTAGGCCCAAATAAATGTCAAATTATCCCAAATTTCCCAAAAAGCAAGGATTCAGTCCAAACTCCATAAATACAAAATTTAGCAGCATAAAAAGCATTTATGTTTTTTCTTCTTTCCAAGCCCATTAATCATCTTGCTCCCCCCCCCCCCAGATTTATCTCATTTATCTCAGATTAGTAGATATACAGAAAATTAATCAGCAACAATTTTGAGTCATCAATTCAAGATTAACATTTTTCAATCCAAAAGGCAAAGCAACTCTGGTTCTAGCTTCTCAAATGTGAATATTTGGTGGTAGTGGTTGATGGTCTGCATTGATAATAAACTAAATATCTTTGTTAGTCAGACAAAACAAGCAATCGGAAGTCACCCTTTGAATTATTATCAGCAGAGGATAATGAAAATAGTCACTAGATGCAGCCTTAGTTTGTGTGGGTCTGCAGAGGTCTGACATGTTTATTTTTCCTTTCAACAGTGGCTGTTTACCATGTGATAATAACCACCTCAAGGTTTTAATTTACCCATCCTTTCTCTGCATCACCCTGAGCAATTCCAAAGAGACTAAACTCTGCATATAAATGAAGGTTAAGCCACTGTTTCTCAGTCTTGGCCAGCTCTGGAGTAATTGGCTGTGTATTTTTGCACCCTCTGGTTCTCCATGGTGTTGTGTTTCTGGTACTTTATCTTATTTCTGTGAAACACTCCTATCTGTAGCACAACACTCTGTGATTGTTCCTTTGAGTCATATTTGTTTGGGTTATCTTAAAAGAACATAATTTAATTATAAAATTACATTTTCTCTTTTGTTGTTGACAGCAGCAGAATAATTCCTGTCAGCTATGTGCTCTTTAATTATTTCATGCTACACAATTTTCCCCCTCATTTAAGCTTTTGGTCCAGGCTTTTGTTCTGTGTGTGGATTTTGTCAGATTAAGTGCAGTACATTAAATTGCTAGATTTGTTAAGACAAACGTATGTTGCCCAAAAACTAATATCAAGTATTCTGTCTGAACATGGTAAGAACTCTGCAGTGGTAACTCACACGTTCATAGTTTGAGGTTTTCAATAGGAAAGGTCTTCTTTCTTTCTGCTGCTCATACCTCAAGAAATAACTAGGGTCGGGGTAATATCCTGTTTTACATCACAGCAGCATCTGCAATCCATTACACTGGGTGCAAGGGCCAATAAACCTAAATCTGGTGTAGCAAAACAACAATATTTGGATTTCCCATCATCCCATCTGATGACCCATGATCCCATGAGAGCGGCATGACTCTCACAGAGAGGTTTATAGATGTGGAGTTCTGCCATTCTCTAAAGGAACTGGGATCAAGAAGACCAGGTTTTAAAATGTTGCCAGCTGTTATCAGTTTTACACATTTAGAAGTGTTCGGGTGTACTGTGCCATCCATCTGACAAATCACAAATTATGATTCTTTGTAAGTGATCCAAAGGCATTCTGGGAATTGTATGAGATCATAGATGTTTCAGAGGAAGAGGCAGGAGAAGCAAAGTGAGAATAGAAAAAAAAATACAGCCATTCATCAATAAATAATTCCACAAATGGAGAAAATATTACAGAGTGATGATATTTAAACAGTGAAAGAAGATGAAAGTGTGGGGTGCTGGCCAAGACAACACTGCAGGATTGTTGTTTTAAATAGATACCTCAGAGTCAGGAAAGCTATTTCTAAATTGTTGTGTGTTGCCAGGTGTGGCTAGTCTACTGTATGTCCGATTACATCTTAAAATGCCTCAGATGAGTTATTGAGAAGTACAGTTTCTATCAGATAACATATATGTTAGTAAATGTTATAGTTATAGGACATTAGACATATGTATGTTCTTCTCAGCAAGAACACACAGCTCTAAGAAAGGGTGAAATTACATTCTATATTTAGAACATCTAGCTTATCAACAAATCCTAAGAAATATATTTGTTGTAGGAGAAGTCCCTCCATAATACCGATGACATTGATTTGTCCTTAGATCTTAAGGCATCGAATGAATTCTTGGCTCAGGAAATGTGTGTTTAATTTCCTCAGTTGAGGTTTGTCTCCATTGGAATGTTTCTAAATATAAATAAAGGACTCTGAGGCTCAAACACAACCTTTCATATTCTTTGTTTCTGGTGTGCAGAAGTTAAGAAGCACCATTACAGTTTATAAATATTAAGCCTACCTCCTCTTTCCATTAAATAGGCAGACATTTAAATTATTTGTGTCAGAATTTCTGCTTCCTTACCATAAATCTTTGTGAAGTTGCCCAGCCACAGGAAGCTGTTTTTTTTCTGTTTATACACAGCTTGGCAGCATTTTAGGTGAAACTAATAGGACTGTTCCACCACTGTAAGATGTATGATTCATTCATACAAAAGACACATCCATTACAAACATCACTTACCTTGAGCAGCTTGATTGCCAAGAGACACCTCTGCAGTCTGATGTGGGTTTTTGGAGGTTCAATATATGTTAGTATTTTTTCTGATTAAAGCTGCTAATAACTGATGACTTTGTTCTGTTTTCTGTTGTGTTATTATGAGTTTGAGTCTCGTACACACGGTGTAATCGTGGCCTAGCGTTGTTTCTACAGCTGTTACCAGACAAGCAAACCACGCATTCCAGTTTGACAATGACTGCTCTCAGACCATCTAAACATCACAGTGGAGAAAGAAATCAGAACTCCTTTAAAGGAATACACTGAGCTATTGGAAGATTTATCAACTAACACAGACAGCCAACAATTACCCATGCATCATTTGTAGATCATTGGCTGTGGTGCTATTATATATTGTTATAGTGAGATAGGGAGAAAACTTTTACAGCCTCTGCAACATGGGTTTAAACAGAAAATACAAGAGAGAAATACTAAACCTACATACTTAGTTTTCAGTATACATTCTTTTTTTTTGTTGCTGTCAACACATCCCATGAAAAGACCAGTTAGTTTGTCTCTCATTATTTTCTGTCTTCCCTTATCCGTGGCATTCAGCCCCAAACCCTTTCATTCCCACTGAACACGTAAATTCTGAAAAATGAGTCACAAATACATGCATTATTTTTTACAGCTTCTGTAATTTCCTAAAACAACTAGACGTTGTAGTTTTTTAGGAAATTTTGCATTTTTGTGGACTATTATTTTCAATGGATTTGGTTCACTTGAGAATATTTTACAGCTGCAGAACAGTGTATGTGGAACTGAATCAAAACTACAACTGAACTACAGTGCCTATGTTCATTGCAATGAAAGAACATGTGTCAGTGCAACAGTGTGGCTCATTAATGTGTTTTCAATCAACTGTGGGTAACAGTGGAGCTCCTTGGCACAGAAAAATAAAAAGCGTTAGATACACAGGTAATACTTGTAAGATGGATTAATTCATTGTGGGTTTGGTCTTTTCATGGGTTTTGTTGATAAGAAAAAATATTGAATATCACCAATAATGGAAAGGTGCGTGCGAAAGCTTTTATTCTACCTTAAAGTGAATACACTTTCATCCTCTTAGGTAAATTTGGCTACGTCAGATATCTCACCTGTTGCATTTCTATAGACTACAATAGAAACAGCTGTCTTAAAGGTCATTGTCCTGAGCTGACCAACAGGACAATCTCAGCAAATCCTGATATTTTTCCTTTACTAAAAGCCAGTGTGGCTGAGAAGTGTAAAGGACACACACAGACTGTGAGACAGAGTGACTCAGATAAATGTTGACAGATGACAGTGTAGGAAGAGAAGAAACAGAAGAGGCAGAGAGAGGTTGGGAGGGAAAGACTGTCAAGGAGCAGGAATGAGAGGAACACAAGAGACAACAAAAGAGGAGAAAAAAGGGAGTGGAGGGGAATATGTGTGTATGTGTGTGTGTGTTTGACCCGTTTTTAAACTCCTCTTTTCCTCATGACCCTCTACGAGAGAGAATGTCTGGACACAAAAAAGTAGCTTATCCAGCAGAGTAATGAAAACACAGATACATTTCTCAACATGGAGTAAAGTGAGTTTAAATACAGACCATAAACAGATCCCTACAATTCAACTCACACAAATACGAACATAAATGAAGTCTGTGTAAAGCTGGCTTTATTTTATTGACATTTAAAGCTCAAATATTACCATGGTTAGAATTGTTTGCAAGACATTTTTGTGAGTGTCTCTGTACCTTCCTCACTTGATATTGTCAGTGTGCTTGTGTTTTTTTTTTTTTTTAAATAATATTCTTTTGCATAATGTCTGGTGCTTTCGACCAACTCGATTAAAAATTAGAGGTGATGACCCTGGAGGAAATAAGGGACAAAAAGACAAGGACAAAGGAAGTGACAAAGGCAACAGCCTTTCAGTTTGTATTGTACCACAAAGCAAAAAACCCAAACTACTCTGCAACAGCTCACAGACAGACTGTACGCAGTGTTCGTTGGCGACAATGGGACACAGCGAGCACTGCCAAGGTATTATGAGAGTGTGTGTATCCTTGGATTTACAATGTCCTGATTGGGAACAATGCATTGCTAGAGGCAACTGTGTACATAACAGATAGAAAGACATTCATTGTTTGGTTCCTATTGAATGGAATTGTAATTATAAATGAATGTCTGTCTGCGGGTGTTTGTGAGTGTCTCTGGGTATGGCTGTCATCGCCTACAGAAATGACAGACCAAAGCAAAAGATGCCACGGTATTGTGTGAAATGCAAAAATCAGTGATGAACGCTCAGCAGGAGAGATGGGAACAATAGAAAAAATAACACCTTTTGCTCTTTGAGGGAGCTCTCAGAACACTGCGTAATCCCCACAGCATAAACACTCAAACTCTGTTCAGATGTCAATGTCAATTCAGAGATAGCTAAATACGCATGAACGCTAGATCTACTTTGACATTTTGGGAGGCTTATTTGCTTTTTGGCAGCAAGTTAGATGAGAAGATAGGATTACACTCCTGTGTCTGACTGTTAAATATCAAGCTGCTGCCAGAGCTTAGCTTTGCACAAAGACTGGAAATGGGGGTAAAATTAGCCTAGCACTACAAGATAACAAGCCCCACTTCACAGCACTTCTAAAGTTCAATAATTTGTTTAATCCATACAAAAACATCAGTGTAAAATCAACTATCTGCCATTTTTCAGGGGGGTTGTGCGATATTGTACAGATTAAATGAAGCTACAACATGTTAATTGGAAAGTTTCAGAGGGGCTGTTGGTCAGATTTAGCTTTTTTTGGGACTGAGGCAGGTTCCTGTTTCCCCCTGTTTCAAGTCTTTATGTTGCTGGCTGTAGGTTGGTCAGATATGAGAGTGGAGTTGATCTTCTCATCAACTCTCCACCAGAAAGCAAATGAGCCTGTTTCTCAAAATGTCAGAATACCTTTTTAACATGATCGATATTGCAGTGTAATGGTATGTGTAATACTGAGAAGTGTAAAGTTATAAACACCACCCTGCTGTATAGCCATCTTCACCGTCTTCTCATTTACGTGTTTAACATGGTAGTTAGCAATGCACAAACCTGATCATCTTTGGTTTGTTCTTTGTCCATTGTTAGTCAGTAAATTGCTGTAGCACGTAAGCTAACAGCTTAAACCACAATCTATGCCTTTTAATTTTTTTTACGCATGTTAATATTTCAGGTTTGCTGTTGTTAAATGCATGTTTGGCAGAACAAGGTTTAGCTGTTTTCTCCAGCTTCCAACGTTAGGCTAAACATGTTGGGAGCTACAGTCTCTGATATACAAATCTTCTTCTTATCTTGGTAAGACAGCAAAAAACACATTTCCTGAAGTGTAGAGCATTCTTTCAAGCTTTTTAAACGACTTTTAGCTCCATATTGTGTTTTATATCTGAAATTTCTGCGCCCTTCCAGCATTAAAGCACAAGTCTGAATGACTACTGACAAGTTAGGTACACATAAATATTAAATTGTTGAACACTGAGAAGTTATTTACTGCAAATGTTTTAATAATTACGTTTGTGTCTGGGGGTGAGTGAAAAGAGCTTACTTCTGTACAACCTTTGCACATCGCTCCCTTTGTTTGAGCCATTACACAAAATCACTGAACATTATGCTTTCAATTTAGCTTAAAATGCTCAGTGAAACATAATTAATTAAAATGCTGTCTTGTTTTTTCCTCTTTGAGCTTGTCATCAGTCATCTTTCTGTATGAAGTAGAGCTGGTAAAAAGGAAAAAAAAAAAGGTCCAGAGGAAGAGTGAAGAATAGTTTTCATATTATTCAAAGCACTGGTTCCTGAAGCCTTCACACCACTGACGCATAACATTTCCCACATTTCTTCCTCCTTTATGTCTCCATCTCTCTTTCCTGTACTCTCCAAATGTTTTCATCACTCTGGCCACAGAGAAGAGCTTCTTGGCATGAATTTGAACTGTAACTGCTTTTAACACTCAAACTTTAACCATTCAAACTCTTATGTTTCTGATATTCCATTCAGTTCCCCCTCACAGTTATACCTCCATCTGGACTATATCACTCATTAATCAATTTTCAGACCTTTTATCACTTACATCTACAGAAATTAAAGAACACAGAGGAATGCTGAGGATATTATGTTATGTCATGCTGGCCATTAAAATACACTGTAGCTAGCTCCCTTCCTTGTTGATAAAGCCCATTATGTTTTTACCACTTTTTTGCGCGTCTCTACCACTGTCACTTCTCTGTCTTACGTGCCCCTACGCAGAGTACTTCTTTCACCCTTGTTTTGCTCATTAAAGAGGAAACACTAACGGGAACTTGCTGCCCTTTTGCCCAAAAATAATAATAAACATACATCTGTTTCTGTGACCCTGTCTGGACAGTGGAGAGGAATGACTGCTGGAGCATGAACTTCCTGTCCTGATAGATAAGAAAATACACATACCATAAATAAACACATACATACAAACATAAGCATAAAACCGTGCAGTTACACACGCACACTGGAATCCAAATGTCAACTGTAATACTGTATTTTATACTTATTGCTCCCAGATCCCTCTTCAGTTTTGGAATAAATTTCTTTTTTTTTTCTTTTTTTTTTTTACATGTAATGACATATGATTGCTTGGCGAATTGGCATAAATGTACTGTCCTTGTTCTTGTTTTCCTTTTAGAGACATGTGGAGGACCCTAACACTCTCACTGGTAGTTGCACTGGTGCTGGGCACAGAGGCGAGTAAAACTGTATATGTCTGCAGATGCATAGTCTTCTCCTTATCACACATTAATAGTTGGGAGTGTTATTTAATGTAATCTAAAATAATATTTGAGTCTAACAAGAAAAAGATCAATTACATGTGCATTGATTTAATCATAGGTATTTGTGGAATCATTTTCCAATTGTAATATCTCTAATTTACCTTATCTGTATTTTTGGCTGACTAAACTACCCAGGTGTCCCAGTCTGAGGATGTGGGGTCCATGGCGGCTGTGGAAATGGTAGTGCAGCTGGACAATTTCAGCGACATTTCTACTGTACTAGGAACGTCCCGATATCAGATTCTGGCTGCTCAGTTTGAGTGTTACCTGAAGATAATCCATGATCCACCACACACAGAAGAAGGTGATAACATTGTACCTATTGTTCCATTTGTTCACAGTTGAGCTGATAACAGCTGTCCAACTGGCACTAAAGCCTGTCATTACCGGGTTTTGTTTCTGGCGGATGGCAGATAAATGTTAAACACTTTGCATCTGAGTTGTAATGCTGAGGTAGTTAGATGGATTCCCATCTGTAAATATAATCACATATAATAATAAAGTGAAAAAATGTAATTACAGGATATCCTTTTAAAACTAATCAATTTTCATTGTGCTTAGATGATCTCACCATTAATTTTATGGGTTCCTAGTTTAGCACTACTGTCATGCTGGGATCCACAAAGATATGAATAAAACGGAGAAAAGGTGTGATCTTCATGAAGAAAACAGCAAAAACATTCTTTAGAACATTTAATATTTTGTGCAAAATCCCTTCTATTGTGGAAAATGACTTCTGTCAGCAGTGAACCAATAAAATGGCAGTGTGACAGTTCCATTGGCAGCCACAACAGATCTGTACTGTTTGACAGATGATGTCCTTTGGTTTCCATTTTGAGGTACATTTTTTGTATCATCAGCCCAAAGATCTTAATTTATATTTTATTTTAGAGATACATATTGTAAAAAAGAAATGATAAGTAGGAAAAAAAGACAAACACTTTTACTGAATCAGTAAGATACTACTTACTACAATAATCAAGTAATCACATTAAAGGTTTATGTCAACCCCAAAGCCACTATGTATAGAATTCTTAGCCATCAATGTCAGTCTGTTGATCAGTGATTTCAGCTTGAAATCTGTGTAATCTACCTCAGCTACTATTCAGACATTCATGCACTAAAGACAGGTATTTGAAATTTTCATCTTGGAAGTTTTTTCTCATGTAAAATTAAAAACACAGTTTGGAAACACTTTTTTTAAACCATAAATCTCACCTTTGCTGCTGTTCTCACCAACCTTCAGGCACCAGTGAGTGTTTTCTAGCTTTGGGGCCCAGTAATGAGCACAGTACAGTTTGGTGCACCACAATGAAGTAAAAAACGATGCCGCACTAGAAAACTTACTTGGACAAACAACAGAATTTTTTGATTTTACAAGAGAAAAGACTTGAAGATTGAAGAACATAAACTATATAAAATCTGTACATGTTTTTAAATAAAGCATGTCCATAACTTTTTGCAGATTTAGACGTATGTATTACTGGTTTTGCTGCCTATTAACAATTTCCAGTATGTGCACACACTAAGAGAGAGAGACAGTGAGAGAGAGGAAGTGGGTCTGAAAGAAAGGAAACTTGCCCTTTGTCTCTTTACCAGTGCCTGTTACTCCCGCTCAGTACCTCACTGCCTTTGAAATGTTATTTTGTGCTCCATTTCCCAACACTGTGCAACCTGCTACCGCCAAGTTTCCGTCTATTGTTGACCCTCTTTGTGCAGGCGAGCTGTGGTTAGACACATAGTTTATATAAGTGTAACACCATTTATGTTGAATAGATAATTTATGATTCTTTCAGTCAGGGAGTTTATTAAAAATTTAAAAAGTTTCCTACCTTTATCATTCTCTGTGGACATGTGGGCCACTGAAAGAACAGAATCATTTAACAGATGTTATGGTTATGTTTTGAGTGATAAGACATTTCAGTAGACTCCAGTTCTCGGATAGACTGTTTCTCAAATGTTCTTTTGAAATGTAGTCCAAACCCAAATGAAATACTACAATATAGTCTTGATTTTTAGGATTACTAAGACAAGCTGAACGTTAGTCTGGATATATGTTGCTGAAAATAACCTGATCTGCAATACCCTTATCTTTAATAATAAAACAGCACTGAGAGAGGAGAAAATGAACATACATACATATATATATATATATATATATATATATATATATATATATATATATATGTGTATATAAAGACAAATCTGTTGTTTCTATTTTACACACCTCCTCACTTCAGATATCAGTGTATCAGTGTATGTAACAATATTTCAAGTCAAATGCTGCCCCTAATCATTTAAAAGTAATAATAATATAATAATAATAACAGTAGTATGTAGTATGTACAGGACATCTTGCCTTTTAATGCTATTGTGGCCTCAATTATTGATCAGAGAAACAGCACCACCTACATAAACTTCAACAAAAAAATGCATGTGACCAGGTGCCTCGCTCATGCATTCATCATTTTGAAATTAGAGGTGGAGGAGGGTTAAACAGCACTCTTTATTTCTAATCTTCTACCTGTTTGGGATGTCAGATAATAGAGTAGTTTTATATTTAAAGGCTGTGCTTGTACCAAGCAGTGTTACTTTAAAGTTCTGTTTAAAAAGACAAGGCAAGAGCCAGAGGGCTTCATAATTGAAAAATCTTGTTTGTGCTATAATCATTGTTCACTGTCATGTCTGTGCTGCCTCCTGTAGGCGCTCACTGTAACCGTACATGGGACGGCTGGCTGTGCTGGGGGGATACAGCTCCAGGCACTGTCATGCAGATGTGTCCAGCATACTTTCAAGACTTTGACCCTGCTGGTGAGGCCTTAACACAAACATGCAGACACATACACAGTCTAGCCCATTACATATTTTCTGATCTTTGGGTTCTGTACTTCATTACATTCAATTTAAAATAAAATAGTGGATACCACATTGAAGTGCCAAGTTTCACCTAATACTTATGGTCTGTACAGTTTGAATTGATATGCATTTTTGCTTATATTTTGTATTGTATTCATAATTTGGGGGGTTATCCACCATAAGCCTACAGCATCTTAACTTCTACTGTCAACATTTTGACACTTTTCTAAATCAAACCATATTTGTGTAATTGATAACACTGTCTTCAACAGAGAAGGTTACCAAAGTGTGTAATCCTGATGGTCAGTGGTTCCATCACCCAGAGAGCAACAGAGTCTGGACAAATTACACCCAGTGTCAGGCCTACACCAAAGACAAACGCAAGGTAAAACACAACGCGGTGACAGCACTGTGTATGAGAGAGTTGGAAAGGTTTAACCATGTTTGAAACTATTCATTAAGTCTCTGTCAGTCTGACTCCTCTGACTCTTGACCAAATTAGAGTGATGTCATTGATGTCATTCACTGGAATCAGAAAACCAAAAGATAAGGCTCTTTCAAATGGACTGATGTATAGTAATCATAAAACACAGTTAGGCACAGCAGTGTTTGTTAAAAATTCCAGGATTAATGGCTGTTTTTTCACAACATTGCTTGATGTGCACTAAACCCTATACTGTGAACTATTTGGCATGATTTGCAAATGTAAGCTGAACTAACTACAGGAAATAACACCAGAAGGATTTATGACATCTGATAGTCAGAAGCTACACGTGTTTGAACAGCTGAGCATAATAACATGACCTGACTGCACCCACTGACACATGTGCTCTGAACTGGCATGAACACTGAAGACTGTAAACTACAGCGAACGAGCTGGGTCCACCATGCTTACAGTAGCTAAAGTAACAGTTCAGCTAGTGGAGACAGATTTCTTTAAAATTTTCAGACTTTAAAAATCTCTACAGGATCGAGGGTTAGCATGTGACTTTGATCCATACACCCTGATTCACCTGTAACTTGGCAGTGTCATTGTATCACTATGAAGAGAGATGAGATGATCAAAGTGCAATGTTCAAAATACTGCTGCTAACTATGATTTGAGTGCTATTTCTGTAAAATTCTGATACAGGGTTACATTTGGAGATGCTAAATGTAACTGTAAGCGTCACAGGACTCCTGAACATTTTGAAACAGATATTGAAATTCACACACATCCCGTTTTACATCTTTGGAATTCAATCTCAATGCCTAGCACACAGCCCTGTGTCTCAGTGAAGTTCTGATTTAAATGTAAATGTACTGTGACCTCTACTTTTTAATCTAGGATTGTTTTAATCCACCTCATGTCTATGAGAACAACCTTTAATCATCTAAACATGCATTCATGTAGGATTTGTTCCACTCAGGATGGTGAAGTTCATGGCCCCCTGCAAGTATTTCTGTAGGAATTGACACTATAAAGACTGTCTGAACCCCTGGACATTTTTTTCAAGAATCTCAATCAATCAATTATTTTCCTTGACATTTGGCCAACAGTGATAGTTTATATCTATATTCATGGCCATTCAGGAAACACTTGGCCAGGTCTACAGATCTTTCCTTTGTTTACTTCTTTGCTTTTGACAGTGTACTGTATAGAGACTATGATAACACTGTAACTGCTTTCTGTGCTGGTTTACAATTTAAATTTTAAATATAACTGTTCTTAATAAGTGGTGAATTCTGTATTTCACATAATTAAACCAGTTTTTCCCCTGCAGTTTGCCATCAGTCTCTACTGCCTGGCCATGGTGGGTCATGGTCTGTCTATTGTCTCCCTGGTTATCTGCCTGATCATCTTCTCCTACTTCAAGTGAGTCATGGGAGAGTTTTCTTCTATCTGGTCTGATTGAACACTTATGTGTGGATTTATTTACTTTTTCTTTCCTATTTGTTTCCTGTAGAGATTCACTGTGTATAAGATGGCTTTAAAATGGTAGAAGCTGCTAGTATATCGGTCTAATTCCACACGCATCTATGTATATATCAATATGTCATATGCAAACTTTTTATTAGTCATGCTGATAGCAGATGAAAATGATATAGTCAGATTTCATTTGATATTTAATAACGGTCAAAGAATCGTACAAGCATTTAAAAATCTGGACCTGATAAAGTATTCATTCTCTCTCTCTCTGTCTCTCTATCTTTTAGGAGCCTTAGCTGCCAGAGAATCTCCCTCCACAAGAACATGTTTCTCTCCTTCATCTTAAACTCCATTGTCACTATAATGTGGCTCTCATTCAATATAGCCAGTGACCAAGCCATGAATACCGGCAACCCTGTGAGCCACTGAGTTCATTTCATCTCATTACACTAATGAGTTTCAGTTCACTTGCTTAATTTCTCCATGTCCTAAAAAATGTCCTACACTTAACTTAATGATGTGTTCAGTAGGCATTATAATTAGCTTTGTGCATTACTCAGACTCTGTACTAACCATATTATGCTTCTAATTCATCACAATACATTTTTCTTTACTATTTCCTGTTCATCAGGTGAGCTGTAAGGCCCTGGCTGTGCTGACTCTGTACACATCTACTTCCAATTACTTCTGGATGCTGTGTCAGGGCATCTACCTCCACACTCTCATCATAGTGGCGGTGTTCGTCGGGGAACAGCAGCTCTTCTGGTACTATGTCCTGGGATGGGGTGAGTCAGGAGGATCTGAACTTTCACTGTCACTTACAACTCTTTCCTTGTGATGTTTCAGTCAAAGCTGCTTCCACCTTGTCATCTCTGCTGCAGAAGGCCAGGCAGATTCAAACAATGTCTGCAGAGACAACATTTTATTTACCATACAGCATGAAGCACTTGGCCTGTTGGCACAGCTGCAGTCAACCAGGTCTTATGCATCAAAAATGGATTCTTTTTTATCTCTCGAAGGCTGACATCTTTTGGCATGGCACATGTCCTATATGTCACCTCTACTTTTAACTCCCTGCTGTTGGTACTGTAACTGAAAACTTTGTGGCTTCAGTTTTCTCCAGCTGAAAATATATACAGCAACTTGTTGACCAAGATGGCAACCTGTTAGCTTAGATTAGTGCAAAGAATGAAAACAGGCTGAACAGTTAACCTGGATCTGAATATAACAAAACCCATGTAATGACACCTCTAAAGCTCACTGATTATATCTTGTTTGTTTAATCTGTTTAATCAAAACTGAAGTGTAAAATTCACAATTTACCAGTTGACCCAGTGTAAAAACAATAGTGTGTTGTTTTAGGTTTCAGATTGTGTTTAAATCTTGTGATGCTACTGCAGAAACCTCTGTAGAGATTTCAGGGTGTCAGTCTGATGTTGCTGTCTGTGTTTATGTCCTTTATCCTAAGGTTTTCCCATTGTTCCTGCTTTGATATATGCTGTGGCTCGCGGGCTCTTCTTTAACGACAAGTAAGATGCAGCTACCACGATAATGATCTATTCAGATGTCACCAGTTTAGTTAGTCTAGGCTACTGAAGCACAAGTCCAGATCAAGACCAAGAATGTGTACAGCCTTCTGTAACATGTAACTACAGGTGAGGGTCTCTCCCCCTCCTCCCTCCTGTGATCTTCTTTTACTCTGTTTGATCACTTCCAGCTGAGTGGAATTGAAAGATACTGATTTGTCTCAACAAGAGGAATTTCTGTGAGCCCTTTTTTTTTGCTGAGTCTACTAATGATGAATGAGTCAGGCTTTCACTAAACTCTCAGGCCTTTTTATTTCGCTGTGCATGTGAACAGGAGCGGTGTCAGGAATTTCAGTTCCTGTTTTCTATGTTTGTTTCAGGTGTTGGATCAGCTCACACACTCAGCTGGTCTACATCATCCATGGGCCTATCCAAGTTGCACTGTTGGTGAGTAATTAATGACAGTATATTTTATGTACGTATAGAGACACATAAGGTATTCACTTACTTCACATAAGATTATTATTAAATTGTCAGATGACCTTCAAAATTGCTTTTAAAATACTTAGTGATGAGAAAAAGTAAACTCCACATGCAGTTGCACACTATCATACAGATACAAGTACACAGTCAGTTGATAGATCCTTAAGTACACTGCTGTCAGTCTAGCTTTATTGGCAGGTTTTCACTCAGCATAAAACATTAATGTAATGTTTCATTTTTGGTGCATCAGCCTTCATCTGGAATTTCTGGAAATGTGTTTTTGACAGAGATATTCAATATGCTATTCTTGACTTCAAGTGGTTAAATTCATAGTTATTGCCAGAGAAATGACAACAAAAACTTAATACCATATAGAGTGACGAGCATAGAGTTTAAAAGAGAGACCTGTGTTGTTAAAGTGCCACCATCGGGCCAGTGTCTGACCTTCAAGTTTCAGTCAAACACTTCAGGAATATTAACAGATTTCTGTCTCTGCCTCTCTCACCCACCCACCATCAATTTGTCCAGGTGAACTTTTTCTTTCTCCTGAACATCGTCCGAGTTCTGATCACCAAGCTGAAGGAGACCCACTGTACTGAGTCCACGGCCTACATGAAGGCAGTGAGAGCCACTCTCATCCTCATCCCCCTGCTGGGAATCCAGTACATCCTTTTTCCCTGGAGGCCGGAGGGACACATCAGCTGCATCATCTATGATTTCTTTGTAAATATCTTCAGCCACTTCCAGGTACAGTCAATAATAAACTGCACATTAGAGTTTGAACAAAGTGCCACTAAAATCCACTTAAACCATGGATGTATTAAACAAACTCCTATGATAAAGTTAACTGCAGCCAAATTTTTAACACCATTAACCTGCAAGTTTTTCTTCTGAATATAAAATTTTACTCCAAACACAGCTGGTGTTTGGAACAAAAGCTCTTCAGAGTATTAAGTACCATTAAACCCATTTCATTAAGCAACAACATCAAACTAAAGAGCACTTTTGAACAATTTTCACCACACACCAGAACATGACAGAGCCATTCTCTGCTCTTGAATTTGAATGCAGCTATTTGGTTTCTTGCCGTTCAAATTCACAGGAGTTACAGAGGAAGATGCTACACCACATCCATGGTTTATTAAATACGCTTTAATTTTTTATATCATTCTGATTATTTAATCTATGTCGCATCGCTTTGCAGGGATTCCTGGTGGCAATTATATTCTGTTTCTGCAATGCTGAGGTACGTTAGAACTATCACATTGCATGTTTCAAAGATATTATAAACCATTATATGTTATATACAAGATACATGTAATATCATGTAAATTCCAAACCTTGAGCAAAATTTTAATGACATCCATTTAGAAAAAAATAAACTATTGATAATTTAACTTAAATACTCCCTTGACTGTCACTGTTGACGTCCAGGCCCAGGCAGCAGTGCAAAGGAAGTGGGCTCAGTGGAAGTTTGCTTGGGGCAGACCTGGCAGTGGAGAAACACCCATTACCAACAACCACTTTAACTACCACACCAACTCCTCCATCACCGAAACTAGCCGTGCCACCATCAGCTTGGAGCAGCCTGCTTCTGCACCTTTTGACCATCAGGAAAACAGCCACATCCTGTCCAGGGTGCAGCAGAAAGCCAACGGGCAGCAAAAGAACAACAATACTTGCAGCAATGGGGAGGTAGATATGCTCAACAAGTTGGAGACCACTGACATCTGACTGGATAAAGCACAGAGGTGATGCAGAAACACTGTGGTTGTGGGAAACAGACAGGTTGCAGGTAAATTTTGATCATTAAGGCTAACTGATTGGGCAATGTATTTATGTACATAATGTCTGAAGAGCACTTAAAAAGCATGTGGTGTTCACGCACACACATACACACATTTTTACAGCAACATCTCCAGGCTTTTGGACTTGGGAAAGACTGATGGGAAAATGTATTTCAGTTACTGTTTGTGGTTTTATAATATATTTTCTGTCCAAATGGAGAAAGTTGCAAATCCCAAACCTGCCATCTTGACATCACAGATGCAGAGCTATATGTTTGTGTAATCTGTTGCCTTATGGAGCCTCTGAACACTTCACCCATACACCACTGTGACCAATGAATGTCATAGCCCACTGATGTGATCACATAATATTCTTTCACATGCTTTTAAAGACTATCATCACTGGCACATGGAAAGCCAGCATCCCCACACCAACTATATACTACAAAACTACAGCACACTGAGAGCCATTGTGTTAACAGGCTGAAACAACAAAACCAACATAATAATAGTTCATATTTTGATTCAGATTTCCTGTTGACGTGTAACAGAATTAAGATTTACTCTCAGCCAGAGGAAGTGTGCAGTTGCCAAAGTGCTTAAAGTTTTGAACATACACTACTTCATTTGAGTATTATAGACTAATTTGTCAACTGAGTAAATACCAGAATCTGACTTTCTGACATTTGTTTACCGTATAATAATGTGTAATACTATACTACTAGGGTGAAACAGAAAATGGAGATAATAACCAAACTGTAATGACTACACAACACAGTAGCTGGAGCAAAAGAGCTGCTAAGTTACAGCTGGACGTGGCTAATTGGAATTTTATAATTCACTAATTTTTTATCAGCCCTGTTATTGAAAAATATCAATTTTTGGTAAGTAGATATTGCATCTCCCTCTGTATTCTGTGAAAATTACAGGTATTACAGGAGTATTACAGGTTCTATGGCAATAAATCTTTGGGGTAAAACAACATGATCATAACATGAAGGCAACATGAACTTTCTATCTCTTACACAGTTTTCTGGCCAACCTAAAAACATGAAACTTTTTTTTTCAACCTCACTGCTTCTGTAGTTACTGTTCTTTGTCTTTGTTGGGCACTAATGTTGAAGACAGAAAAAAAACAGAGCTTTGGTTGGTTTTTAGCAAGTAAATATTAAGTTTGGACACTGAACAGAGGAAAGGCTTTATTAACACATTATTGCCGCAGAGTAAGTCTTGTGAAGTTTATGGTCACTGTTTGCTTAAACAAATCGTCATTAACTTTTATGTCAGATAAACAGACCTCATTTGAATGTGGAATGTGCTACGTTGAAAGGGCTTCTGACTGTGATGGTTCATACTCTTTACACAGCTCATGTTGAGTAGGCATACTAATTTACCTCCTGGAAATAGACTATGTGCTGAACATTATGGATTATAACTCTTCTAACTCACACTAGGAGCTGAGCTATGAGTACAGGAGAATTACTGGTGCAGAGGTAATGGAACACTGGAGTGAAGCAGTAATTTCACTCATGTTGAATCTCAGTCATTCTCCTCACTCACTCCATTAACAACATCAAGGGGTAGAGCATTACGGCAAAAACATAGTAGAGCAGATTCAGAAACACCATGGTGTGTCAAATAGTGTATGTAAGCAGTGTGTGCACATGTGCTTTTCACAAAAAGTCCCTCCAACGTTGTTACTGTCACATTATCACTTTGTATCATAACATTCATTTTATTGTAATATGACAGGAAATCTAAATCTGATATGAAGCTGTATTACACTGAAAATATAGAGCTACACATTTAGAATTTCATCATGAAATGTTTCTGTCATGAATACAGCTTTTGCAGACATAACAAGACTGTGCCAAATTAGTGTATAAATTGTTAAAAGTAAGTGTTTTTCTATCTCTTATAAGCGCCACAGTTCCAAAGATTTGTCATGTCTTTATTATGATAGTGTTCTTGTTGCTTTGTAAATTCTATATTATTATAGTGGCTGTTAAAATTGACTGTTTTAGTTTTTCTGAATGTTTGTATAACTATTTCAATATGCTATTTTTCCAAATGTACAAATATAATTTACTGCCACTTCACTAATTTAATAGTTCTTCCATTGCACATGTACTGTGCTGTATGTACACTGGCAGGCTACAGTACCAGCACCATTTCAATTTCCACTAGAATACTGAGCAAGTGTTATGTGTGAGCTCGCAGCACATGTATTTTGGTGTTCTTCCAGGATGCCTCCACGCACAACATACTGGGAATACTAATGCTCCAGTGTGGATACAGCCGGGTACACTGATGCATGAGGAATAAACAACAATTGCGAAAGAAAACAGCTGAGTATGGGAGGGCTCTGTTAAAGAGCAGTGGTTCTCATCTTATTGTGCACAGTGGCCCAGCCTTGTACACTTCTGCCAGTGCAGCCCAGTAGAGAAACAGCTGTCATGGACATAATTATTTGCAAAGAAATTTGAGAAACATTCCAATAAAATGTCAAACGAAATGTTCAATTCAAAGTATATTACTGTGTATATATATTTTAACACTGCCATTTATGTGTGGAAATAAAGTTGTTTGAACATAAGCCTGTGGTATTCAGTGAGTTTTATTTTATAGTGGAATTTATCTAATCTGTGGCACAGTGTGACTGTTTATTCTCCAAGACTGATAAATGACTTTGTCGCAGTTCTCTGCTGCACTTCAGTAAAAGTACAGTTTGGGGGTACTTTCCACTTCACATCTACTTATACTTCATCTGAGAGATTGTTTGTCTCATGCTAGTTGCTTTACAGTTACTTTTCATACAAAGTATGAGTTGCATCATATTGTATAACTTGTGATGCCATGTCAGAAATTAAACAAACTAACAGTGTTAAGCAATAAAATGAGATGTGGGGCATGGCCCATTGTCAGGTGCAATGTCTGTATACAGTGTAAAGACAATAGGGCATCTTGTGAGGAAAACGGTTGAGCCAGGAAAAAAAACAAAACAAAAACAAAGGCAAAACAGTAGTCCACTGCAGCCTGACTGGAGGACGATTATGTGCTTGTTGTTGGTTGTTCGGCTGTTGTTTAGCTGGCTTCAGACACACAGCTGCTGTTTATTAGTCTAAACTACATGGTGTTAGTGTATCTATCACATGTGGAAGAAAAGGATGAGGTCCCACCGAGATTTGAACTCGGATCGCTGGATTCAAAGTCCAGAGTGCTAACCATTACACCATGGGACCGGATGGTACCGCCATGTTGGCTCGTCGACTTATGAAACTTAGGAGAAGCATATGGTTTATTGTATCTGTGGTTGTTTTTTTTAATCGAACCATATTACAATGACACAGCTGCAAACATAACAAAACATAACGGTGAATTAGCAGGCCGATGTTTCATAGCGAACAGATGTAGCGTAGGTGCAGCTTGCTGCTCGGCGGGTTTGAAGTAAAGCGGAAATCTCATCTAACGCTACACCCAAGCTAATTTAAAGACACATAAGCTTAAATGACTAATACTGATATCGCACACCTTATGGTATGAATGAATTATAACGTTACACCACAGTAAATCACATAATACTTTGAGAGTATGTCAGCACGACGAGATCTTACGCCTCATTAGAAACGTTGAAATGAAGCACTTACTCCAACTACAGCCGGTGCTGCAAATGTATTATCAACGATAGGAAAAGGGTGTAGATAAAGTACTTAATGTACAAAGTATTGCGTTAGTTAGGTGCCATCTTTACCACTTAATGCAAAAGTGCTGGTTCTTATTCAGCTATGGAGTGATGATGAATTATGTTTTAAATCATCGTCTTTTTCTTTAAAGTGGCCTACGCATAATATAGTATCCTGAGATTTAAAATAAAATCTTAAGATACTACTCTCCATCTATAGGTTGTAATGGCGTATGACCTATCTTGACACTTGTGTATCTTTGGTTGCAGCAAGTGGTCACACACATTTTAACATTTTAAAAGAACTGGACGATTGAATTATGGTTAAGAGTTTGATTCCAGGAGCACATCTTTTTTTAATGGCATGTAAATGTCAAAAAGAAATATGTATTTTGGTGTTGTTGCTGAGTTTTAATGACACCACATGGGGGCAGCAGAGGATCTATC
Source organism: Lates calcarifer (assembly GCF_001640805.2). NCBI lineage: Eukaryota > Metazoa > Chordata > Actinopteri > Centropomidae > Lates > Lates calcarifer. Next base: position 5,439,487 of record NC_066838.1, on the reverse strand, counting down.
TATCTATCTATCTATCTATCGATCGATCTATCTGTCTATCTATCTATCTATCTATCTATCTATCTATCTATCCTCATTAAGACACTGATAAGGTGATAAGATCATGGTTACTACTGTGTCTTCACACTCATGTTGGTTACCCTGCTTAACATCCCCCAACCTGCTTTTCTTTAATATACTGTGAAATAAATTCAGATTGCCACAGTCACTGATCTCACGCTTACAGCACATGAAGTGTGATTGGTTTTGCCCCCCTGCTGAGCAGACCTGGATAAATACAGAGCACAGTGGCTCAGTCCCTCTGTCTGTCTATACGGCTATAAGCCTGGCCCATACAGTTCTATCCACCCATAGCTTAACATAGAGGTGCTGTGAGGATACGGTACCCTGATGTCCTAAAGCTTAGGCTATACCAACAGCTTAATGCACACACACTCAGCTCTGTCATCACAATCCCTAACACGTGAGCAGACCACTCCCACTTGGCCTGCTGCTTCTTTAGCCCCATTAAAGACCAGCACACACACACATACACATGCACAGATTCACACCGACATTTCACCAGCTAAGAAGGATTGGTGGTTAATCAATGTGGTGCTGGACTTTGGATGCAGGAATGTGAATGAGATCAATCTGCTAGGATGCAAATCTGTCTGACTTTACAGAATGTCATTACTGGTTCAACCTCTACACCATACGCTGGAAGTAGGTCAACCACGCAGAAAGAAATGAATATTGAATGACTATTTGTTTTCAGTCTCCCTGCCAGGGAACAGCTATGTGACTTATAATTTCACACAATGATCTGAAATAATCAGTCCTGTATAAGAAGATGATAACAGCAAATCATCTTACCTCTTTGTTTGTTTGTTTGTTTTTCTGAGTAAAGATTCTTTACTTTTACATCTGCCTCCTGAGGAATGCTCTCTGATTACTTTTCTGGGCACTGTGACAATTGTATGGTTTGGACAGAAATGATATGAAACCTCTATGGTGTGAATATATCATATAGATAAACACTATGCAGGCTGTATAGGCAGTCACACGCAGGAGAAGATGGGCCTTTGTTTTCTTCTGCCCTCCACAATCACAGTCTGTCTAATTTGGTCTTAATTCCTATTTTAGTGATCTCAATATTTTCCTAATTGGAGGAAAAGATGGATTGTGTGGAATGCTTGTGTTGTGGTATAGTAGATCCTCATCATGTAGTATTATACTTCTATAAAAAGTCATTTATCTATACTGCATCTGCTATTGTACCTCTGCTACTGTTACACTTCTGTATTGGCTCAGGGTCACTGCTACAAAGGTTTCCAGAGCCTGACCAGGACACAGTCCAAACAACCCACTGGTCAGTGGGTCACTGGGAGTCAGTGGATTTACCTCTGAACATTCTGTTGACTTAAAATGTTTTAATCAGTTAACAGGTCAAATGTATGAGACACAATCTATCTATCAATATATTTTAAATTGACTTTATTAACATCAAAAAATCAAATCTGATGACCACAGATTTATGCAGATTAGATAAGAAGACACATTCCTTTTCCCTTCTGAACTTAACTGAAAATTACAGCAACACTAAAACAAATACATGAGTGAAAAAAAAAACACAACAGCAGCTAAACATACTGATATGAAACAGAGATTTATCTGGTTTCAAAAATCAAAGTAGAGACTGAGCATCAACATTTGAAAGAGATGTATGCCAGCTAGATCCTTACAAGAAAGTCATCAAGTTTATGCTTGAAAGAGACATGCTAGTCATTTTTCAACCCCTTTAATCAAAGACTGGAACATTTAAGATGATAGCACCAGTCTGACCATTACTGCTTGAGACAATTACTCTGAAAAAAGAAATGGAGAAAGGCAACAAAAGAAATGGGATTTTAGGCATTGCATACAGTATGATAAGATCTGACAGCTATTAACGGGTTTAAAAGCTTGTTAAATGCATTGGGTGAATCAGTTCAGGACGTTCTCTTCTTAACACATTTGGATTTCTCAGGTCAAATTGGCTGAAATTAAGACACCAGAGAACTTTTCAGATACACAATTGTTTAAATTGTAGATGACTTATACCAGTAATGCCAAAAGATATGTTTCAGCTTCAGTGGGAATAAACAGACACCCAGCCAATAATACATCAAAAGGAGCATCCTTGTCGTGTTTATTCTGTTTTTTTTTTTTTTTTTTAAAGTTGTTTGCTCTACAGCCATTACATTTATAAAGATGTTACAGACAGGTACAACATCCTTTAAGGTTAATAATATTAGTGGAAGTAACGAATAAATTAAACAAGACTACAAATCTGCAGCCATGCTAGCTGCAACCATGTTTAGCATCCTTTCATGTTAGCATGCTGACATTTGCTAATGAGCACTAAATACAAAGTGTAGCCAAAGTCATTATGATTTTCTCACCAGCGACCGTGAATGTTTACACCAAACTTCAGGGAAATCCATCCAGTAGGTGTTACAGTATTTCAAGCTGTAGACTGATCAAACAGCATGTGGCAATAAGTATCTTCATGCTGTTAATATGACTCAACAGTAACCAACCTGAGGCTTTTGCATTCTTCTTGGATAGTATTTAGGCCTATATAGAACTGGACGGTGTCAGTGGGTTTTCTTATGATGGCACTTGAAACATGCCTGTGATTTCCCCAATATTATGAAAAATATATAGAATTTTTTATTTTTTTTTAATCATATAGTTAAAATAAATTAGAACAAATGTTTTCAACCCTGTAAGGCTGAAACTGTGCAATTATAGTTTTCACAAAGTTAACAAGAGAACAGTAGCTTTACCTTCCATTTAATTTTACAGGCTATAACCGGCAGAAGCGTCTTGCTGTGGTTTGCCTGGTTTGGTTTCAGCAGGATGAGATTGACAGGCGGTGGTTCCTGAGTTAACCGCTGAGAATGTTTGTTATTGGTTGAAAGATTTATTTTGGAGATGAAAACTGGACACAGAGTGTATCGGAAACTTTAGCTTTAGCTTGTTTTATTTACCCCTCTGGTCTTTTCTCAGCTTACAGTGTTCCCAAACGTTTGCTTCAAAATGAACTGGTGAATGGAACTTTTTAGAAAATATGTTTACAGCCAGCTATCAGTGTCAGTAGAGTGAGGAGTCTATTTAAGGGCCAGGGGTCAAAAAAAAGGAGGGCACATTTGTTGAACACAGGGTTAAGTTTAGATTTACATAAAGGTTTCATCTTTGTGCTAACGTCTCAATAGGGTGGCACTTCAGCTGACCTCAGGCCTCTCAAGTGTCACACTGGGCTAGCATGAAGCATGGAAGGGCCCCATTAGGGCGGTGGCTTAGTCTGAGTCAACAAAGAGTTTTTTTTGTTTTTTTTGAATCACACCAAATAGAAAAAGAACAGAGGCTTTGCTGAACAAAATGATATCTAGCATGTGTAGTGAAAATATTACAGAAGGGAGGCAGTGAGGCAGACATTGTCCTCATCTGAACTTTACACAGCTTGGAAAATACCCCCATTACTATGTCCAGGTGCACTTTACAGTGTCCCCTGAGGTTTTTCTTCCAACTACTTTATAACAGGGCAGCCTCAGTCCTGAAATGATAATACACTCACCCCCTCTTTGGCATTATAAGTGAAGTGTGTCCAAATCCATGCCATCATGCATTTTATCCAAGACCTGATTGTGTGTGGCTCCAGCACTGCTGGTACTGCAGGTGCAACATAGAGGAGGAAATGCTGGCAGTGTCCTTTTAGTCACACATGAGTAAGACTGTTTGCACAAAATGTTTTAAGGGTCAATCAGATGCACTTCTGTGAAATAGTGTACAGACATTCATAGCGGATGGAGCATACTGACTTTGGAGATCCCCTGACTCCTCTTGCTCCTTTAAAATTTGAGGTTTTACACGTCTCAGCAGCTACAAGATGGGTTGGAATGTAACATTAACTGTAATAACCCTGGTGGTCCCTTACTGTTCCATCGAATATCTTTGTCAGTTTTAGTGTTTCCAAAGTAAGGACCTTCCCATCAGCCTCAGCTGTACTTTGTGTAAAGTGCTATTTAGCAAAGTGTTAGCATGCTAAAATGCCAAAACTAAGATATCCTGCTAAATATCCACATTAGTATTGTCATGTTAGATATCAGTTTTGTATCATCAGTGGCTTCTTGTCTTGGCAAAAATGTCACTGACAAATTTTTTTCATCAAATTAATCACCAAAATATACTGACCAAAAGCAAGTCAAGAAACCCAACCCTAATGTGGTTTTCAGAAGACCAGCTAATCCCGTTGATCATACATAAACATATGTGAGCACTTTACAACAAAGGGGCTCTGCTATTAGAGAGGAAGTCTAAAGAATCATTTCCTATCCTTATGGTGAGTCTTTGTTGTTAAAATCACCCCAGTGAATATTACTGGTGTCTCCTTTTGCTGTGTCTCTTCTTGGCTGTACAAAGTAGCCTGGCTGTGACTGTGACCTCTCATGCCCTGATTGGATCCTGCAACCTGACTTCAACCTGGCAGGGAAGCAGGAATAGCATTTATGTAACACGCACAGCCTTAGATTAGCACATTTAGACCCCTACCCCCTTCTCAGCCTTGGTCTTACTCTATAATCTCTCTTGATCTCATTTTGACACCTCTCTCACTCTCTCTTGTTCCAGTGGGCAGGATGTGGACTCAGTGGAATCCACGTCTAATGATTTTTTTTTTTCACTCTGACGCACTGCATGCTGGTCACTTACATTTTCTTATTTCTTCTTATCTAATATTATGATGCTTTCTTTTGGCGATATACAGTATATGAGCAAACTCCAACCCCCCTTCCTTGATTTTTCCTCAGTCCCCCCCCCCCCAGGCTGTGACTGGCCTTTTTTCTCAGTGTCTCCACATCTCCTCCTTGTTCTTTGTTCCCTTCATCATCTCACCCTCCTGCCTTCCTCTCCCTCACTGCTGGTTGACATGCAAAGTTCCCTCACTGCTGATCTGTCACATGTTATCTACTCACTCAGTGTCCTCACTTCACGCCTGCCTAGTCGTGGTGAGAGTCACCCTGTCTGACTTCCGCAGAGGTGACAGCAGCAATGTAAAGAACAAGAACAGTAGGGTGACATCCTCAGCTCTGGTAGACTGAGGTTGTGGTGGATGTCACTGCAACAACACACTGTTTACCATTATTATGAGATATCTATGATCACTAGAAAACATTTTGTGGTATATGAATACATTTTTATTCACAGATAACAAGCGTAAATTATGAGTGTGAGCAACACTAAAATGTGATTTGTTAGCGTAACGGAGCCCTGACACATGCTCTATTCAGACAAAATGAGTGCGTAATGTGAGTCTTACTGAATATTGCTTCTTTGTGTGATATTTCACTTTCCGACTCTGTGTTGTGATTCATGTGAAGACTTTTGTTTTGTTACCATCAATTAAATGTGTTCCAAATGTTATTTTGTCCTTGTTTTATTGTCGTATCATCTCCATCTCTCTACATGACTGCAATTTTGCTGAGAGGACCCCACCAAGGTTTTATCTAATAATCTAATAAAAACATGATACTGGAAACACAACAGTTCACTAGATTTCCCAATACATACTCCCTTCATCACTGTGTTTAATTTGTCCCAGGACTGTCCTTGGTTTCTGCCTGAGTGCTGCACCACTGTCCTGCCTCTTTGCCCTCTTTTGTTACAACTGTCTCATATATTTACTTTCTGTGCTGTAATCAATGTCCAGAATATAAGGTGCAGTGGTACTTGATAAGGATCATTATTAACCTACCCTGACACTTTTCTTTGTGAGTATCAGGGCCTGAAATGAACCTCTGCCACATCAGCTGTTACTATTAAACCAAGTTTCTAAATGGAATTGTAAGACATAGCAACATGTGATACATGAGAACTTACAAATCAAAACAAAAATAGTAAATGCCTCATTAGCTTATTTTGCAGGTTGCCCTCTTTTTTTATTCAAAGCATGCATGTGTACATAAAGGATAAAGCAGCCATTGGGGTCATTATCAGATTATGGTACAGTGTGCGACATTCCTTCTAAGTTTCTCACTGCATACACAGGCTGAGAAGGTTTTTCATGCCTCCACATTTATGGGCCCATTACGGATCCACAAGCCTTTCTGGAGCTAATGGCTCAAAATGTAATAATACAAAGAGTGATTGTGGAGAGGCTGTGACACTTTGAAAAGTGTATTTATTGTTTAACTGCCATTTCTTTTGTAATTGTCTATGGGAAAAATTTTTCTCAGGCCCTGTGGCATGCACCTGACCTGCAATTCAGATCACTGTGATCACTGGGCCAAAATTTCCTCACAGCAGCTGTGGCTCCATGTACTTCATTATACCCAGCACATAACAACAATAGCACAAGAACAGAAAATGCTTAATGTCAGGAAATTGATAGTTACATCTAACCAACATTCAGTGTACGTTTGCTAACTCTAGCTAACAATTGCAACCAGCCATACCCAATTGAAGACCCCTAAACATATTTTATTACTTATCAATTCAATTATGAATTTCTTGTGCAAAGAATTGTAAAATATGACTACTATGTACTGAATGCTCTCATGATGAATATGCTTTACATTTTGCTACCTCTCCATGTGACAATACTACTGACGCTAATAACTATGTGTGAATAGTTGTTTGACAGTTCTCCATCATAATACACACATCAACAATGATACAATAGAAGGTATGTACTAGCATATTTATAGTCACTTTATTTCATGTGTGTGTGTAATAAGAGCATTGTGTTTATCATAAACATAATGCAATATGTAACAATATACTGTATCCAGTTAATGCCATAACATAAGTATAAATATAATCATGTGTCATTGCACTGTAAAGTGAGGTAAAGGCCTACAGTCTGTAATGTTTTACATAGCTCACACACAGTAAATTGTAACCATATGTAATATTATCAAATGATTTAAAAGTTTAATACACAGTATATATGGATATATTAAATTCTACCCATGTGTTAAAAAGGATAAATAATCCACACAAGGTGAATTTTTTATGAGCTACCTGCTTTAAATTTGGTTTCAGTCTTAGTCAGCCTGACTAAATTTAATCTGAGTCACATACCAGGTCCAGAAACAGGCCTGTGACCTATTCTGGATCCTGAACTGTATTTTAAGAAGACATACTGTTCTGCAACACAGACAGCTGCTGAACTCATGGAGTTTCTCTGCAGATATTTTTATTTTTATTTTTTTTACAATTGAGTAGACTGTTTATGGGAGGTACATTCTTTGACTGGGGTCACAGACTATTTAACAAAAACATTAGATAAAATATCATTAAAAGAATCTGCACAAATCAGTGTCTATCCTGCTAATTTTTTTGTCAGTTCTGTGTGTTGGCATTTTACAGATGCAAGACTTTTATCCAACAGCATCATTATGCATCCTCACACTCCAGGAGCCACTTACCAATGGGAGGCTCACTCCAAAAAGAGCACTATTCAAACACCACACAACACAAACAGTGCTCATTCATTCCTGCGGAGCAGAAAGAGCTCTAAATCTGTCTGAAGCTGTGTTTTTGCTCCCAGACTCCCTCCAGGTGGGACGCCTCTGATAAAACCCACAGACTGCATACTGTACCAAGGAGAACTCCCACAGACAGGCTTATACTGTAAGCAAGACTGTGTGTGTGTGTGTGTGTGTGTGTGTGTGTGTGTGTGTGTGTGAAGGAGGAATAGCAAGACTTGAGACAAATAAAACTCAGACATAAGGAAAGGCATCTAGGGCAAAAAAACAACCTTCACTGACTCAGTTTAATGAAGTAGTGTTACATTCTCAGAAACAAGAAACAAAAATTTATATATGTACTACTAAATAAACTTGTGCAGAGACATTTCTTGATTTGGTTATGTGTTGGTAGAGATGGAGGACTTTGCTGTGTTTTAAAACCTCTTTCAGTTGTTTGAAGAAAACAGCTGCTGATGACACAGGATAAATGATGAGCGTAAGATCTGGTCAAATGGGAGATTGCTCTGAAGGGTTCAGTGACAGAAGTCAGCTAGTGTGAACAGTTGATATTGGTTCGTCATTGGTCAGTTTAGTTTCTGGGTAAGGGAAGCCAGTCAATGTTGCCCCCTCCCCCCACTGTGTACCCAAACCATCATCAGTGTGTATACTACTGCCTGCTAATTGCAACAGCCAGGGTTGTGGTGAGTTGAAGCATATTGGACTTTTTCTGTGCAAATAATAAATTTGGATGTACAGTATGTGATGCAGAGAGGCTGCAGACCACTGGGCATGAGGGCGCTGTGTTATGCCCAACTATTTGTGAGTGCATTGAGAATGCATGGCATGAAGCGCTCATGTCGCATTTAGACTTAATTGCATAGAAATGTATTCCTTCTTAGATTAAATGAAACAAACAAAGGCAAACACCCAAAGTATGTCACAGTAGTTTGAAATAAAATCTGTATCTGACTAAAGGAAGAGGAAGAGTGCAGGTGAAACCATTGTGGTTACAGATTGCTCAGTTCCATTAACTGTTTCAGTATGCCATGCCTGTGAGCCAGTGTGCACAATATTAGTGGCCTGAAACAAGCTCACCTGGATGGAATGTAGCCGTCTCTGATGTTATCAGTTACACCTGCGTTGCTCCTGCGATGACAAGCCAACACATTGGAAAGGTCTACAGTGCTGCTACATTTACTCACTTTCTTGCACAGATAGATGTAAAGATCATTGTCTGTATGGTAAATGTATTTATTTGCATAAATAAAAAGAGAATACAAAACTCATTCTATTTCATCAATACCAGTCATAGTAATAATTTAGTAATTTAGGTCACAGCATGGCAATACAGTTTCACAGGGCTTCTTACCTGGATGAAACGCTGGTGTAACAACTCCTCCCTCTTGTCTGATTGGCTTAGAAAGTCTTGGGCAGTAATCCATTCCAGGTTAGGGAAGGTTAAGTGGTTTGCTAACAGAAGATCAGTGTTAATGGTCTCATTTTAGCACTTTAAGACTTGTGCGACCACAAACTGGACTTCATGCTCTCGATTTGCAAGAGATCCTCGTACAAGTCTGTGGTGACTAAAAAGCCCCTGAGTAATGTCAGAATCTCAACCAAGATGAAAGATTTTCTATTTTTATGCTCCCAAATTACAAGAAGTCAGTGTTTCCTGCCGGTGTGGAAAAGCCTCTGGTGCAGCAGCATGTAGACCATCATGAGACATTAACTTTCCACTGAAACCCAGACTAATGAGGTTTCTTTGAGGTCGGCAGCTTCTTAAGACTGGGTGGGTGACCCCCTGCAACCACTCAAAGGAAGGGAAACTATGGGATACTAGATTACTAACTAATTACTAAGTAGACTAAGTCTTGTTTCATTATTTATAATCTAAGGCAGCAGTGATGACTGCCAGCTGAACTACATTCTACATGTGAGTAAGATTACTGTTTGTGTATCAGGGGTTTGGAGCTGCTTTTGCTCGTGAGCCAGTGTCACAGGTTGTATGTGTATGAGCTGAAAACAGTGCAGCTGTAGAGGGATTTCTGCTGATCCCCTTGAAGAGGTAAAATGATACAGTATTTCACATAAAAGCACAGTTTTGTGTAGACACCTGTGTTTCTATTCAAAAGCAGAAACAGAAAATATTTCTGTTTTCAGGATGATCAATTACTTTTTGCACTCTTTGTGTGTTTCTTACTTTGTTTCAGTGAGTATTTCATTTTCACATTTTCTTCTCTTGCTGTTGTTACTTAATTATTTTATTTGCTTTGTCAGCTTATGCATTTCGTCCCAGACGTCACTGCAGTAAATGAAAATGCATTGCTGTTCCATCAGCAAGCAAGTAAGATGGTTAGTCTGTTGCTGACAGGACTTTCCTGTTAAGATTTACTGTACTGACTAATGATTATTAATATATGAGTACAGTAAGTATGTAAATACTTAACTAACAAACTAAGAAAGCACAAAACTAATAAAGTGGGTATGTAGAGTATGTGGAGTGAGTACATAATCTATGTATGTAAATGAATACAAACATGAGCACTCAGTCACTTAAGTACATACAATAAGTGAGCAATACATTAAATAAATAAGTAAGTAAATAAATACATAATAGAGTGAGTGTGTAGTGAGGGCTGGTAAGTACATACAGGAGTGATTATGTAAATAAAAAAACCCACACAAGTAGACATACAGTAAGTGATCACACCCTAGTGAATAGGAGCAGTACAGCTACAGATGATATAATTACATAGGCATCTGGAAAAAGTTCAGTTCAGGTTAATTCTGTGCGTGCTTAACCCCGTGTCTGATTTCTAAGTGACAACAGCGTCTCCTCCCCCTCCTCAGGCCTCCTCTGCACACTAGCTTGCAACAAATACGACAAGCAGGGACACTCTTAGTCAAACATTTACCCAAGGCAGGTCAGGGAGCTAAGAGTGCTGTCTAGGGGGGCCCTCACCAGCCCCGTTCCTGTTCTCCCTCCCAAGACGAATTGTTTGACCACACACTCAAAATGTAAGCTAAATTAGTTTGCATCAAACATTTACATGCAGGAGTTTATACTGTTGCTTATTTCTTTCTCAGCTCTGAATTGCTTTTACCTAAACTTGACTATCTAAAGAACGCCAAAAACATTTACTCACAGACTGACCAAAGCTTGTTTTATTCTGACCTCGCTGTCACTCATGCACGCATGCACACACACAAACAACTCCCTTTCCCCATCTCACATGAAAGATTTAACTTGAGCATGTCAGGGAGCTTATTGCTTTGCCCGAAGAACTCCAACAATACTGCTTCTGCTACTTTTACCTCCAAGGCTTTTTTAAACTCAGTGTTGTAAAAAATTAAAATCGAGTCAGCTTTCGTTTCACAGCAGTTGCGTGGTTACTTAGCAGCAGCAGAAATGCATCAGAGGTGTAAATATGAAGCCAGGATGTAAAGGGCAAACTGCTGCCTGTGCTGATTGTTTGAGTGTCATGTTTTTATGTGTGTGACTGCATACTTTATGTACTTTCTGTGTGGAATATATCTGTGTTTGTGTGTGTCTCTTTGTATGCTGGCGTTGCAGGCTTGAGTCAGGAGGGGTTGGCACGGCAGTGTGTAATTTTCTATGTATAACCCTGGCTCTGAGGCATTACAGTCAGGGTCTTTTTTTTTCTGAAAATGAGACATAAACACACATGACACACAACACAAAAATATGCAGATTATTGCAAGATGCATATATACATGGATACAAACATATATCCTCGCTTGACCTTAGGGAACACATACACACTGTATAGTTTCCTCCAGCATGCAGCTGGAGAAAACCGACACTTTTTCAAGTCTTCCCTTCCTCTTAAAACCCTCCCCCTCTCTCTTTCGCCCTCTGGGGAAATTATGCAGGATAATGCAGAAAGCAGTTGAGCTTATACAGATTTGCACCTGTTGTCTTGGAAGGAGAACAAAACATTTAAAACAGCTTGCACTTTACTGGGGTATACCCAAAATGAGAGAGGAAATAATGTCAGGACAGCAGGGAAAACCTATAGGGAGATCACAGCAGTGTACAGCCACACAGACATCCTACAGAACCATTCATCCATCCAAGTGTATAGACATGCAGCTGCCATCTGCTTGCACACACAAGCAGAGGCTGAAGAGAGGAGAGGACAAAGTTGGTGGGTATAATAAAAATGGCTGCATGTTGTGATTATTCATTTGATTTTTTTTTATTATTAAAAATCAGAATAATGGGGAAAATTCTTTTCGCAGAGACCAAGGTGACTTCTTCAAATTGTTTGTTTTTTCCGGACATTTTCAATTTACAATAATATGACACAGACAAAAGCATCCTCACATTAGCGAAGCTGGGACCAAAGAATGTTTGGCTTTTATGCTTGACAAATTTTAAACTACTCAATGACAATAGTAACTGTGTGTTTCCTTCCGTTAAATGTCTTATGCATCTCGTTTCGCGTGATAAATTTGTGACAGTTTCAAGGTAAAACTTGATTTTAGATAAAAAATTCCAGCAGTACCATACAAAATGAAACATTTTGGCAAAACAACCCAGTATTAACACAAACTGCATTGATTTTTAACCCAGTTTTTAGTGTGAAGCTCATTTTCAGAGTTGCTGTTGTGTCAGCTATAATGAGATTTTAGATTTCTTGAGGGCCTTTTTTTTACTGAACTGCTGTGCATAATGTAGTGAGCAAAACAGCCCCAAAGCATGTGCAATTACTGTGGAATCTCAACTCAGGACAGTGAAGTTAAATTTAATTCAGTTCAGTTCACTTAAATTCTATTCAATTTAGATAAATTTGGATCACTTAAATTCAATTCAGACTTAATGGAAAAGAACCAAAAGCTTTTTTACCTATGGAGTTAGAGCAGCACAATTAATATGTTAATGACCAATCGCCACAAGTAGTATAATATCATGGATACAGATTCAATAGCAACCCTCGTGTTTTCTTATTCTCATGTATGATCCTACAGTCACATGCTCTGTGCTCCCTTTAACCCCTAGAGCTTAGCATGTGCTTTGGGATGTTGTGATCTGTGTCACATGCGTCTGCTTATGAATGGTCTAATGTTCATGCTAGAAAACAGAGCCATGCATGACGAACAGGGGTGGGGGGTGGTTTGTGCACGGAAATGTCCATATGGTTGAACTGAAACTGTCTCAGTGAGGAGAACTTGTTTGTGCACTCGTCTGAAAAGTTTTCTGGCCACAGTGAAATAGAAAATCTTTTAACAATTCTGCAGAAAACAGCAAGGTCATCAAAACAACTTTGCATATGGGTTGTTTGGGACTAAGTCTGTGGTATAATGTGTTTACTTTGGGGTCTTTGGACAAAAACAAATAAAAATGGAAAGAAGAAGTCAGGATGAGAAAACGAGAAAATGAGAAGTCCTTAAAATATCAATGGGGTGAGACTTTTCAGTTCGTTTGGAGCAAGAAAACAGATGAGAATATAAGTACTCGGAATTAGGATGAAGACAATGTTGACAACACACAACCTGCAGTGGAAGGAAATGCCAACCAACCCAAGGCTCAGTGTCAACAAAAAATAAAATAACCAACAATAGTAGGTTGAGGACTGACTGGTTGAAGAGAGAATGGGCACTATTCTGTTATTCACAACCTGCTGCCAGTTTCCAGCTGTGGGGAGCAAGTGTGGGATGTGTGGTATACTACATAAAAAGAGAAATCTTTGTGGTAGGAAATTGCCAGTATGGAGTGAAAGTGTATGATTTCATAGTTCACTGAAATGGAATCAAAAAGGGACAAAAATGCCACAAAAAAAATCCAAAATAAGGGCCAAGAAATGCACTCAGAAAAAAAGCCTTACCCTGTTGGGCAGCTCTGCTCGCTGAGTGTTATAAAAAGGCACTCCTCATCTTTTATACATGAAGTTTATATTATAGCAGCAGTTGCTGAGCTCGTTCTGGCTGGGGATCCTCATGAGAAAGTGTGTCGTCTGCATACGCTTCTAGCGCTGGCACCCCTGTCATGTGAGGATCCATTTTGGGTTCTGACACAACGCGGGAGGAGCATTACATTACACTGTTGTGTGAAAGATAGAGGTTGTGTGGTTAATAAAGGGCAAGATTGAGACATTTATGTGAAGAAAAGGTGCCAATCAGACTGGGATTTAAACAGTGTTTTTAGAGCTCTGTCGGCTGTGGGCGGGGCTCTTCGGTGTTTCCAAACACAGGCAGATTCATTTGAAGCTGTGATTCGGGCTTCCTCCTCGCCACTCGTGATGAATCCCACTAGGGCAGAGGTCACGAGGGACTGGAGGGATAGGGAGGGGTGGCAGGAATGAAAACAGCAAGTCTACAGAGAAGGGAGACCCTGCATTGTCATTTCTCTTTAAATCTTTACCCAAATGAGAAAAAGAGAGTGAAATAAATGATTCTGTAGCAGGATCAGACATGCAGAGCACACTATAGACAACTGGAAGCAATTTGAATATTGATGAAATGATCCATTTAAGATTTTTTGAATCATTCTGTCCTTATTACCGTCACATTGTGGCTGCTTTTTCCCGCTGCTTCAAAACAATCACTTTTGCTGTGTGGACTGAGCAGAGCCAGAATCTGAGAAAGCATGCAGGGCAGCAAGAAATGAAGCAAGAAGGGAGGACAAAAGCAGAGGGGGGTTTGGTGTGTTGTGCAACAGTTTGACATTGATCGGGGTTGTCGAATGATGACGCGGCAGTCTATTGTCTCATCCGTCTGCAGTGTGCAGCCTCTCCCTCTCTTCTGTCTTTTCCTTCGTCCAGCCTGTCAACTCTCCCCGCCCGGAAACATTTCTGTTTATATTTGTTTACACATTTTAGCTGCAGAATCAATAAAAATTCAAGACTGTGGTGGCCAGAAAAGGAACATATGTCAGCAGTCTGTGTTACTGTTGTAACAAACTGGGTTTATTTTCCTTCGTGCAGCTAATTGAACACATATGCCTCGTTGTATACAGTATATTTTATTGTAAAGTGTGGTAAATAATTCCAGTGAAATGAATTTTGAGGACTATTAAAAATTCAATACTTGCTGCTGAGATTTAACTTGTAGATATGAATAAACAAATAAAAACAAATAAAAACACATGTTCATACATACCAAGATGAATCTAAATCTGAGGAAAGCTGTAGTGGAATGTTTTGCTACTTTATCTACGATAGTTCCACCACACATTCAACGGAAATAATTTTCTTAATACACCACTATATTTATATTGACAGTTACAGTCATTTTTTTTGACTAAGATTTTACACACAAAATAGTTTTATTTGTAGCTAAGTTTATAAAATACAATGCGTTTTTATTTTTGATCTTAAAACGGGGATTCCCTGTCTTTTCGGCATGTGACACTTGACAAAACTATTCTGTCTATCTTTGGCTCCTTGTTGCATGTTTCACAAATCCATATGTTGTTAGCAATTACACCAAAAAAATGATTTCCTCTATAAACTTCTCAGATCATTTGTCTCATCAAAAACAGCTTGAGGCACAAAATGGTAAAAAAAAATAAATAATGAATCAATAAAAAAAATGTAAGTTTGTGTTGCTGATCTTTTTTTCTCTCTTCTGTTTTCTTCTTTTCTTTCCCACTAGAGGGGCCCAGCCCTTAAATTGGACCACTGGACTAAACCACCTAATTCTATAAAAAGTAGTTAAAATCAGTTACATCGAAACAACAGCCACAACATTAAAATGCACTCACAGATTCAGGATTCACCTTAAATTTAATAATGTAACATGAAATAACAGTCACAGAGGACATTTTTTTCTTCATGCAGTTTAGTGCAACTCAAAGTGATTTACATACGATTGACAAGCTAATAATAATAAGACAGTTCAAATGTAAATAGTAAAATAATTTTAGATTGATACATATGTGTAAGAGTATAAGTAAAACCCAGAAAACGTTTTTAAAATAATGATAACTTCTAAAAATAATGAATGAATACAGTTAAATAAAACTGGTTAAAATAGATAAAAGACCATTATATGTGTTGCCTACTCTGGACAAATGTCTGCCACGTAGGTCTGTGAAAGACCATGAAGACCTTTAAAATCAGTCACTGAAACTGATGAAACACCAATTTAACAATTTAAAAATAGGCATACTATAAAAAGTACCTCTACTTTTGATATTTTAAATGCATTTTACCTGCAATGATTCTGTGTTTTTACTTAAGTAGAATTTTGAATGAAGTAATTTGACTTGTAATGGAATATTTTATATTGTAATATTACTTTTTTTTTATTCAAGGAAAGGATCTGGAATTTTTAATAAATGTATTATAGTGCTATATGTCAGCAATGAAGGAACGCAAATATGCCTTTATTCTGAAAATAAAGAAAAGGAGCATATATTCTTCCATTTTTTCTTTTCAGAAATAAAACCTGTTTTCTCCTATTCATTTCTAGGGACACTGTACTGAAAGTATTTTGGCTGACACTTGCTATACACAGGTGGTGTGTTATGATAGAGCTAATTTATGACTGTAGCTGTGTGCAGTGGGCTGCACTCAGTCTGTCTGAAAGTGTCGGTGCTGGGTGTGTATCCTCTCCAACCCAGCCACTTCACATTAAACGCTTCCTGAAGAGCTGAAATGAGTGGAAATAATCCATCAAATACATTTCCCCCTTCGCCTAGTGGATATAAAACAAAACATATGATGGTATTTACTCAGATTTTAATATAGTTCATCAAATATTTCGATTTTATTATGGCAAAGAAAAAGTGGAATTCTCATAAATGCAACAGCAAGTGTTTTGAACTGCTCAGAGGATGCACAAATATAATGAGTTTTAGAGGCACGGTGACCACACAGCATATTGTGTACAGTTGATGCATTTCAAGCTGCATCACTTCCTCAGGAAATGTCACATGTACAGAGTTATTTGCCCCAAGAAACAGGAAAGACATAAGACTGACATTAGGCATGTGACTTTTGCATTTAATAAACAGAAAGAAAACAAGTACAGGACGTAACAGAGAAGATGCAGTTAATTTGTGCTGAGGTACAACAGGACGAGCGCAAGACTGCACAAGCTCAATACTCCTTTGTTTATATTACATTTAAGTGAATTAATGGACTGTGCATACTTACTAAGTTACATCCCTAATGTATCCACATTCCTGACCAAAAATTTAATTCCTGTGCCTTTTGGATGTATTCCCTCTTGTAGGAACACATACAGGGCAGAAGAACTGAGTTGGGTGGAGGACCAGTCTTCTAAGAATTTGGGAAGTTATGATGCAAACAACTGAAAATGTATAATATCAACCAGAATGGTTTTCTCAACAATTTTAGATGTCACATCTATTTAGTTTTGCATCTAGTTTTTAACTGTTTTTCATGACCAAATGAGGTTAAAAAAATAAAACAACAAAAGCAGTCCATAATTTGTTATTGCATTCAGTTTCATATAAATGTGTGTATATGTAGTCCATACTGGAACACTCTTCATAATATCGCAATGTGAAATCTTATGGGTTTTAATCAAAGGGGACTGTGTCAGCTGAAAACAGGGCTTCCTGTAGGTACAGTGTACTGCATTTCCTGACTTACTGATCCCATGTTCCAGTTTTGCTCCGCTATCAAATTCCCTCATTTATTGATGTTGGAAGCTGATAATGACATTGTTAAGGAGTTGGAAGATGAAGCAGAGCTGAGGAGCTTGCATGTTTAAAATCGGGACAGAGGAAAGGCCTGTTTGTGACTGAGACAGCACCCTCCCTGGACTGTGTGATCCTCTGTGTGGCCGTAGCTGCCAAAATATCCTTGAGAAACTTGTGGCACACAAGGATGACACTGCTACCAATCTTCTTGCCGCACACTGCAAAGTGGATCAAAGAGTGTGTTTGCCAACTGCTGCAGCATTCCTTTAGGTTTGTGCAATTGCGCCATTCCTTGTGCTTTTTTGACTGCAGCTGAAAAGCCAGTGTGAGGACTGCATTCATCCAAGTAAAGGTCCAGTCATTTGTGAGAGCCAGTGGGCCAGAGCTCGGCCTGCTTGTGACTATTTGCTTTTCCAGCTGTTTCCTAGACTCACCCTGTGAGTGGGAGAGAAAGTGGTGTGTATGTGCTGGGTGTGTGTGTGTGTGTGTGTGTGTGTGTGTGTGTTGGTTAAGAGGTGGGGGAGTGGGGGCGTTGAAGTGAGATGGAGAGATTCCGAGAAGGAAGATAGTGAGGAAGAGAGGGCAACAGGGAAAGTGTGTGTGTCTGTGTTTGTACACTTTAAGTGAGAATGTCTCCTGTTCCTGTTATGCTGTAGTGTGTATGCACAGTGGAAACACCCCTTGACAACCCAAGTACCTCATACAGTATATGCTGTCTCTCTCACTCTCTCTCTCACATACACACACACACACACACACTGGCGGATGAAATCCTGTGTGCGCATGCCCCCACACAAACACGCCCATATGCCTGGCTGCCCTTCATATAGACTGATCCGCCTCTCAGACACAAAGCCACAAGGGATGGCCTAGATTCCAGCACATGCACACACAGGCAGGCTGCAAAGGAAAAATATCATGCACGCTTACACATGTGAATATCACATATGCAGGTTGACTATGCTCACATGCAGTTACAGTTTCTTTTTGTATACTCATTCTATAAAAACTAACTGATTTATGCTCAGTTTTTCAGTTCTAGTGTCTGTGTTATACATTAGACCATATATCCCTGTATACAGGGAGAAAAATATTACAAGGGGACAGTAAGGTGTGAGCTGTACAGAACCATACTGCTTTGAAAAGAGATTTATGCATGTATTGGAGTTACTAAAAAAGCTTTCTTGAAGCTGTAATGGCTCTTGGTCTGATCACTTATTTACAGTTGTACGATTATAACATATTTGCCCACAACCAACAAGCAGTTAAGTTTGACAATCACATTTAGGCACTTAGTGGTTAGTCTTATAAGATTAACATCATAATTATTTCAGCAGGTCATTGCCAGAAGAAGTAACATTAAAGCAAAGGCCTGACAGAAAAAAGAAAGTAGAAAAAGGTTGTTTCACTCGATTAAATCTCACGCAAACATTTGTCATCTCTCACTTGTGGTATCTAGTCTGAAGGCTTTATTTGATCACGTTAACCTGCCTCATAGATTTTTGCCATCACAGTACAACCTGGGATACATTAAACTGTGTTCATGAGTGATTATGTATTATAGTAAATAAGGCTATAATAAATTATAGTTTTGTATAGTATAGCAGAGAGTATAATACTGTAAATCAGTATAATGTATAGTATAGTATAGTATAAAAATACATAGGAATTTGAATAACACTGATTACAGTGAAATTGTAGCTGTTAGCCAGAGTAGATTGTCTATGCAGCCAACTGTGATAATTTTGCTGATGAAACTGTAACAACATCAAACTCCATCTGTGATGGATACATTTCTGCTTCTTTACAACAACCTCATCCAAGTCAGCGAAAATGTATTCTTAGACATGCAGCAGTACAAGTTGTGAACTCATTTGCACCGCCTTTAGAAAATGAAGACCTGGACTTAACATGATGACATGGTTGTTTTTAACATGTAATAACAGCATGTCACATATCACGTAAATAACGAGGGTGTTTTTTAAAACCTCCTTTCACCCAGCACAGAAAAGTTTTTTTTAAAGCTTTAAAAAAAAAAACCTAGACCTTTCGCAGAGAACAGTTGTCCTTTTTCCATCTGGGGCTAATGTTGCGTGTCTCATTTTTGTCACTGCCTGATATGTGCAGTAAGTTATGGATTACTCTCTGGCACGTTGCCAGCAACAACCTTCTTGTCCTGAAAGGTCACTGGTTGAAAAACAGCCAAATAACCTAAAGTCCAGTTTGTGTGCCCTTGATAAAAAAAGACACCCAAATCCAGCTCCTCCAGGCTGGCGCTCTGCACTGGCCCATCCATGGAAATGACAAGCGATGGTTTTAAGAAGAGAATGACTACTAATTAAAGATTGGGTAATGTGGTGATTGAAGCGCTATAATAAAACCTCCCAGGGGTGACACAGTATAGCACCACAGGGCCCTATCATTCCCTCTGAATTCTTCCACCAAGTAGACAAATTATCTCTGCTGTGTCTCCATATATACACTGTGGACACATGCCAGTTGTTTGGTGGGTCAGTGAAAATGTTTTCACCAACTTCCTTATGGTCTTTGTGTGTGTAAACTATCAGTTACCACTGGTTTCTAGGACAGAGAGGTGAAAGGGAGAGAAGAGGTTGGTGGAACTTTCATATATTATGTATAGGTAAATTATGAATAATTCATGACAAGAAATAACTTTGACATTCAAAATAAACATTTCTAAATACAATTTTTGCTACATAAATATGGCAAAAAGAAAAACCAAACGAAAAACAATAATTCTAGTGACATTTTTCACCATCTCTTCAGTCCCTATAAATTCAGGCATGCAAAGGCACGGAGCGTCACAAGCTCCAGAATATAGTTGTTATCATTTTTATATTTAATGATGCATTTTGATTTCTTATAGTTTGGGCTAAATTGTTTAATACCTATCGGGCTGTCTGCTACGTCACGACACACCCCTATATGGTACAGAGACAGCTGGAGACTCAGCGCGAGACTGATAAGCCTCTCAACCAATGGGCGCAGACACTATCCCAGAGTGGAGAGCTGTGATTGGACACCGGGAGGATTATATATATGTATAGATATGCCTGACTGCTAAACCGTGGGGGCGGGATCATTGAGAAGTGCGGTCCATCTATGTTGATACAGATCTAAAAAACTGGACTAACTGAGAGTCGCTTACGTTGCTCTTCGCATGGATTAATTGTAAGTTATTTCCTGTACCTTTAGGTAGTGAAAGGTGTTGTAACACCGAATTAGCTCTGTAGTGTTTGGCGCTTTCACGTTTCATTCTTGCTGAGAAGTGCTTTTAGGTCGAGAGGCACACGCTTTTTAGGCCAGTAAAGTGAGCTGCTGGTACTGTAGCATTAGCTGTTGTTAATGCTTTCTAGCGGGCTGCAATATTTTGACATGCCACTGACTCAAACAATGTACCCAGTCAGCCTAGGCGTAATGCCATTGTAGAGAGGCCATTTCGCAGCCGCTCCGCTACTGTAAGACAATAATATACACGGTGTGTGAAAATTATAGGACATTGTCGTATTGTAACCGCTGGTACTGCGTGTGGGGTTTTTGTTAGCTAGTGTCCGAGCCCCGTCAACGTTCTGTCCGCTCGTGTGGAGAAGAGGGGAACGGTGAAACTCCCTTTAAAAATGTGGCATTTGAATATGGCCGTGCATGCTGGCATATGAGCAAACCTAGTGACATGACTTGAGACGTATCATACATTTTGAGGAGCCGGTCTTTAAATCGGCAGAAATCATACTCCCAAGCAAGCGTAGTAAAGTCACTAGACATGCTAACTTTATCGTTGTGATTGTGCTTTTTTGCCTCCCACGTTTCCTTAACAAAATATGGAGTGAGGGAGGGCAGCAGGCAGTGTGAGGAATTATTAAACTTGAAACTTATTTTGGATGAAGTGTTGCATCATGTGTAACTTGTGTGGCGAACGTCCCAAACGATCTGAAATGATTCGACTAAGGTCTGAAGTCCTATTCTTGGAGGTGTTTACCTCCGCTTGAGCAAGGCAACTATTGAATTGCCAGATTTATTGAATGACGTTTGGCGTGACAGTGTGTCCATGCAAGAAATAACGGGACGTCATCGGGGCTCTAACGTTACCCAATTCCCAGCCCCCGACTGACCGTTAGATAGCCCTGCCTAATTCACTCCTCCTTTCTTCTCTGTTGACAGTTTTGTTTTATACCGAGGAAAAAAGTTTTTTCAGCGTGGGGACGTTGTTAAAAGCCGCCTTCAACTCCACTGGCTCGGAAAATTTGGCGACCTGGCTCCAGCATTTGGGCCCCCCTCCTCTGCTACTGCACAAAGTGAAGGTTGATATGCCACATCAGGTAAGAGAGAATATACTCGTTTGGCTTTGTGACAGAAACGCACCAGAGACTCGGGTTAGCATGCAAGTTATGAGCTAGCCGCTGCACATTAGCAAAAAACAAAACAAATAAAAAAAACATCTTGCAGCTTTTCTCTTTGTTTCCTCGCTATACCGTGTTTATGTGCGTTGAGGCCTCGTGGTATTTCACACTGCAGATTCATGTCGCATTTCAGCAAACTTTCAACCAGCCTCGTCCTGGTTATGTTTTGTGTGTGGTGTTATTGTTATAGGCGGGTGCTTCCCTCCACATTCCACATGTGTATGTCTGCTTGCAGCAGGGCCAGTGCGCAAATCCCTGCAAATCCAAAAACGCCGATATAGGAAACAAACCGAATTGAATGGTATTACACCGGTTTACATCAACGTGTGTTTGTGGCTGCATGTGTAAAGTGACAGGCGGATGCGTGTTGTGATGTGGTTTTTGGACGTGTACGGTGGTGTTGCCCGTCCTCATTCCTGGAGGTTGTCAGTGGCTGATGTGGAGGGGAGGCTGCTCCTCTTAAGGCGGGGAGGACAAAGGGACAGATTAGCGTGGAGCCGAGTGGAGCAGAATGGACATGGGTAACCCTCAGCCAGTTGCTACAGTTGAAATAAAATAAAATGTTGTGTGACTTTTAGTAACCATAGACAGACATGGACAGTACAGCATGGTGAAAAGTTAACTTATTCTATTCTATATTGTATCCAACACGTGTATTACCAGATAACAGCAACTATCAGTGTCAGTACAGCATGCAGTTCTATTTTATTATTCATAATGTAGACCAAACTGCCTTGCTGTATGTGCAGTTTGTGTGGATGATGATGATCTCAAATCATCTTTCCCCTCAGTGGTGACTGCTCATCATTACGTGTTACTTCGAAGTGAATTTTCAGCTTATGTGTTTCACTTTGAGACGGAAGTCTAAACATAACCTTTAGTGCTTCAAATGAGGGTTGATAATTATTTAAATGTTATTTAAATAGCAGCATTGTGATTGATCTCCGTGAGTGGTTCTTTTGGCAGAGGAGAAATGAAACATCTATTTGATCATAGCTATAATGTGATATATAATATAATAATATTATATTATAATACATATAATTTTTATATATATTTCTATTTGGACATGGAATGTTAAAAGTAAAACATTGTAGCTGTACTGCTCTGTTTGTAGTGCTGTGCTGGAATTGCAAGGACTGTTCCAGCCTTTTTTTTTTTTTGGTAGTGTTGACTACCCTGAATATGATGAAAGACAATGTAGCTTTGGTAACTTTGATGCACTGACCACCAAGAGGTTAGAAAGTTAATGTTCTGTTTTTGAAGAATGGGAGTTATTTTGCGACATTGTGGTTTTGTTCCGCTATTCGTTTGTTTGTTTGTTTTCGCCTTGTTTTAGCGCCTTTAGCGTCAGGATTTTACAGTGTTTGCTGCTCTCCTACACTGTGAGTAAACACACATTCTACAACCTGCAATAACATGATTCACTGACCACTTACCTCCCACTGTTGTGAGGCCAAAACCTTTTATTTCCAAGAATTCATGGTTTCATGTTGCCGGCTAAGAGGCACACAGTACACCATGCACTGAATCCACAGAGGCAACGTCCAGTCCATCACAGTTCTGAGTCTGGAAAATGCTGGAAATTGAGAGGTTTTGTCATGAAAGGGACAATCACTCTGTCACTTTGCTGTGTTGATTCCTTCATTAAAGGTTCCTTCCACCTACCTATTACCTCAGTGGGACCTTTGTCTGTAATGAGGTGCTTAGTGGAGCACATTGTGCTCAGGAGGTTTGTATTCTGCTGAGTTACAGGCAGGTTGTAAAATGATAACAGATGCATGGGGGCCTCAAGGTGCAGCACACTATTTTGAAACATAAGCAAATTCCCGGCAATATGGAATGCTTGTGTGCATTTGTGAGTGTACACACACCCACTCACTCACACATTAACACGTTTGCACCAATAGGCTTGCACACTCACACACTTTTTTGCTATGAGTTAAAATTTTCCAGTGTCTTTGTTCAGTTCATGGAGTTTAAAGTCAGAGCTGCTTCTTATTTGCTTTTAAAGTGATTTTTTACAGCAATGTCTCATTACATCTGAGATACAACAACTGCTAGACCATCAAGACTGTTTCTTTCATCCTATAAGATCTTAGAAGCAGACCTTTAAAAAAAGATATAAGGTGAGCCTTTACCCTGATTTGGATAGGCATTTTAGGTTTTGTAAACTGGTTTTACCAACACCTGACAAAGCAATAAGGGCGGATGATGTTTTGATAATTTCGACTTGGATTGCAACTTGGACTAGCAGAGCTGCTACTAATAATTATTTTCACTATGGATTAATCTTCTGATTTTTTTTTTTTAAATCGATCGATCGATTAATTGATTATCTGTCTGTCTGGTCTATAAAAATAGGTTTTTTTTGTTTTTTTTTGGTCTAACCAACAGCACCCCAAAAAGAAGACGTTAGATAAAGCAGCAATTTCAGAAGTTACACCAGAGAATCAGAGTGACTCTCATAACAATTCCACCACAGCCATAAAGCATTTCAGTGGTTTACAACATTAATCATATATCTAGAGATATCACAGGAGAGCTACTGTATTATAAACAGTATGGCAAAATTATATTGTCTGACAGTAATGTAATATTGTTCTCTCCAGTACAGAATATTGTGGTTTTCATTGTCTGCCATTGCCATTGTCCAGTCTGTCCTTTAAGCATCAGCTGTAGGATTTTTGTGTGGAGTGTGTAGGTCTTTTCTGTCTGATACAGAATAGAGTTTTGACAAGTGTAGGGCCGATAGATGATACTTTTGTTTGTCAACTATGTTCAGCAACAGTTGGTGATTACTTGAAGGTATGTTTCTGACAGACACTGGTTTATAGTTATTTATATTTATATTTGGGAAACTGGTGATGGTTTGGTGAGGTCTGGTCCTGAGTCAAGTTCAGACAAATATTTGGATACTGGTTCTGGTTAAATCTGCACTCCCATTTAGATTCTTGTAACAATCTGTTGTCACAGACAGAGGCTCATGCTTAACTGAAGGATGTTTTAAAACAGCAGGTAATGTGTCCCGATCAAAATTGGCCCAACCACCTAAATTCTTAATTGCTAATATTTGGCCAATTCTGAATCTGATCCAGTACTTTTTTTTCACCCAAATGCTAAATCTGACACACCTAATTTATCACAAGCTTCTTTCTACCTCCTACAGAACTCATCTCAACAGAAAGCAATAGTATTGTCTATCACAGATTTTTAAGTCCGTACCCTTTTAACAGAGAGGACATGACCCATGCCTAGCACAATAGCATACAATTGCAGACCCATTGAGATAAATTTGAAGTCGTCATCCAAACAGCTCAGTACTCTGTTGTGTTTTCTCTTGAATTTTCCCTTTGTCTGTTAAACCATGGTGTTCATACTGACCAGTTTCTCCTCTGCTTATTTCAAACAAACCACATCACCCCCTGTGTGGTAAAGGTTTTTCCCTTAGGAAAGACCTACCAGACACCAGGTGCTGGCAATAGCAAAATGTAGGAGGTTAAATCACTGTTGTGTGGAATAACTCTGCAATAGAGAGGAGAAAAACAGACATTTGTCTGCTTTATGACATTCATATGTAACAGATTACTCCTTTTTTATTATTCCTTTATTCCTACAGCCACAGTCTCCTTCTCTCCTCCTCCCTCCTTAATGTGAATGTGCTAAATAGGGGCTAATGGATTCCTTATGAGAGGTAGTTGTGTAGCTACAACATAAATGTAGCAAAGGCTCTGGTGTTGTGGCTGGTGTGATTAGGTTTTGTTTGAAGCCCCTAAGGGGTTTGGCGAGATAAACGTCAATAGTGGCTCACCTCACAGTTTAAGGTCATAGAATACCATACAACCCTTGCTCACAGAATTCCAAGTTCTCAGGGTTCAACATCTGAATGGATTGGTGGTGGTAAACAGTGGCATAGACCATAGAAATCACAGCATGATGTGGTCTAGGCTAGCTTAACACAACACGAACACTTATGGGGTTAGAGTTTCAATTCTCATGAAGCAAAAATGTATTCACCATTGGAAGTAAAAGGCTGTTTGGATAATAGTTTCCCAATCAAAACGCTGCATGCTGCCTCTGTGTTGTGTACAGACACATATAGTTTTAGGTAGTTTATTGTTGAAATTCATAGCCTGGTTGGTTATGGAGTGTTTCTTCAAGAAGCATTGTTATATCATGTAGTTTAAAGAATACAGGATGGGATGGGTTGAATATAAGTAAGCCTGTGTTTAGTATTTATGCTCTTTGGCTTTGAGCAGTACATTTAACACACACAGTAACTCTAGGATTGCATTAATCCATGCAATGTGCCATGGGATAGTGAAAATATTAGAATACTTATTTCCCTACTTTTGCCCCTAATCAATTCAACCAAATCTTTACAAACTAAATTGGCGTTAAGTCTGCTGATCATTTGCCATGGTGGCCAGGCTATCCCTTCAGGCACAGAGCTAAGACCAGTTAGCCCTTCAGATAATGTTCATCAGCACCCATTTTACCTGTCAGACTGACTTAAGATAAAGCAGAGGCCCACTTTTCTTTTAGCAGGGCCCTGCAGGGCTTAACGTGGCCAGAGAACAGCTTAAATGCTTAACAAGAGACTAAAATCACCATCAGTCTGACTTTGCAGAGGTAACTCAGACAGCAAATCTGAACTGTTGTTCAGGTGACAGCGACATACTGTATGCCAAGTCCTAAATTAATAGATTGAAGCAGCACAACAAAGACCTGACTTATTGCCCCAGAGAATTTTTTTTTACCTCTATAAATTCAGATAAGATGCCTGCTTTTTTTTAGATAGTGGAGATGAGACAGGAAACAGAGCAAGGGAATGACACGCAGTAAAGGTCCAGCCGAACCAGGAGTTGATCCGGGGACCAGCTGCTTAGGGCACTTAAGCCCACGTGGTACGCACCCCAACCATTTGGCTACGGGGGCGCGCCAAGATACCTGCTTCTTAAACTTTAGACAGCATATTTGAAGTGGCCAAGCAAAGAGTGGAGCAGTTGTGTGTAATCAGATGTGTTTCTGTGATTCGCTGAAAGTGAGTTTTCCATGCAGCGTAGGATGTTGTGCTGGCACAGGCTGTTGGAGAATCAAGCTCCAAATTGCTGCTTCCCTTGCCACCCTTGATGCCAGGCAAATTACGCTTTTAGAAGTTCATTATTTGCATCACATTTAATGCTGTGAATACTGATGAGGCTAAAATATAGGGACATGGATTTTAGTTATTCAAATTGACTGGAAAAAAGTCCACCAGGCATGGATTCAGACTGTTGATGATGTATTCTTTCTGTCACTTCTTCAGTAGTCCTGGAGAAGTAAAAGAATATATATATCTGAAAGGTTCTGTAAGAGTCAGGAAGGTTTGTTTGTCACCCTTGTCTCCTGACGAGAGCAATGCAATTCTAAATTTGGCCACAGGTTGGAACCAACCAGGTCAGATTTTATTCATGCAGTGTGCACTGTATGACATGATGTCATGGGAAAAAGCCTTACATTTTGCTGTAACAAAGAAACCTGAACATTTTCTCATGTCACACAAACATAGGCCTTTAACAAGAAGCAATCAAAGTCTGCCTGTATTTCCTAAAACGCGCAGCTCGTTCAGTGACTTTGATTTGGCTTAATTGGAATCAGACTACCAAACTCCAGGCTAAAGATATTTCCTTAAGCAGCCAAAAGTCTATTATAACCATCGCTGCCTTCTGTGTTGATAAATAGACTCAGTTTCCATTGATTTAAACTGAGGCTTTTTAATTAGACTGATGTGAGACTTAAGTTGAATGTGTTTTACTGCCACACTAAAAGCACGGCTTGCTCATTAGCGCAGTCACTCATTAAACCTGGAAGTACGTGTGTGCGTGTATGCGTGTGTGTGTGTGTGTGGATATGTATAAGGTGGTCTCTGGACTTGCTCTGTGGGCGATCTAAAAGAGAAGAGACAGAGAGAGTGACAGACTGTTCTCAACTCTAAACCTTCAGTCTAGTGTGAAAGCTGTGAGATTTTGAACAGCATTTTTGCATTTTAATCATGACTTAGATTCACCAAGTGACCAGAAACACTACTCTATCTGATCTGTATTTTGTAACAATATGTGACAATACGTAACATGTACCTCAATTATAGCAAGAATAAAAATATAGGATTCTGCTGGCAAGTTAATAATACAGATAATGATAGACTAACATGGATTTATAACATTTTGACACATAAATGTGTCATCCTTTAGAGAGCACATAAATTAAATTCTTAGAAACTTTCCAAGAAAAGTTATTTCCCCTAAAACCACAAATAATTGTTTTTATATTTTTGTTTGTATACAGTAAATTAGACAAGTAAGATGCCTCTTGCTAATTTGGGAGCTTTATTTTCAGACTCTGGAGAGAGCCAGCCTAGCTGTTTCCCCGTTTCCACACACTTAAAAATAGGAAATAACGTCATCTTTGTGACTGTCATCATTTAATATTATTCTCCAGAAAAAGGGAGGTGTTAACATTTCTGAACATTTCAGGGAAATGCCACTGAGTGAGGAGGAAACATTTGCAAATGAGATTCAGCTTCTGTCTCTGTCTTGCTCACTCTTTCTGTGTCTGTCTGTTGAGGCCCAGTGTAAGGGGCTTTCAGTGCACTGCTAAACCTCCTTCCCAACCCCCCCCCCCCACCTCGGTTCCTCATTTTCTTTTTCCTGATGCTACTATAGCACAGAGAGGGAGAGACAAGCCCACTGAGGGGGATTGGTTGTAACTCAACAGGCCCCCCACAGAAGGCTCCACCCCTTTCATCCTGTTTGTGGGACAATTAGTCAGCCAAAAGTATTGCGGACGACTGGGCACTCGGCTGTTCACACACACACACACTAAATGCAGATAATGTCAATATTTTTAATTACTGTTGGCGTAAATATTTCATGCTCTGCTGTCTTTCTTGCATTTCTTCCTGCCTCTCTCTGACACGTGTACATAAACACCATGGATCCAGTATAAATGCAGAGCAGCAGGCCAAAGCCGGCAGGACAGGACAAGGCATGCTTTGGCTTAGAGCTATAACACTTTCACTTTTGCTTTCTCTGTCTTACACACACATGCACACACCATTTCGTTCATGATTATATTGTATAGAGTCCAACAATGTGTCTGTGTCTTTGTATAAAATCTGATTCTCAACATTAGGTATCCCATTTTCACCATGAAATCACCAGTGTTATTGTACTGCATACACCCACCCAGATATCAGATAACCTCAGAAAAGACTTACTTTTACTACTACAGGACCCAACCTCACAAAGAGCACCAGCAATAATACTTGTACTTCAGAATTAAAATTCATAACACTACCAAAAATAAAAAATTAAAATAAAAAATTCAATTTGTCTTGTATTTTGTCATACAGTTAAAGCTGTCTCTAACTAAAGGATGGCAGACTGACTGTTAACAGCCTCTCATTTTTTTTCTTATCCCATTCATTTATAGTTTCATCATGCACTGTCGACAAGCTACATTTGACAGCTTTATGTCTGGTTTTGGATTTATAATTGGTCTTAAAGTCAGGTCCCGGTAGAATTGAAAATGTCTTGGAAAGGCTAAAAATTGGCTTCCTGAAACCTGAATGTGTTATCCACCCTGTAAATCTGTTAAACAAAAAGAAAGATGGAGTCAGTCTCTCTGTCTCAGTCTCTGTTTTTATGTATTTCATCTCTTCTGTTCTGATGGACCTACCAGTGTGTCCATCATCGCAAGTACAGAACTCATTTATAAATCAAAATGACTAATCATAGATTCTAAAGTTTCCAGAGATGCCAAACGTGTCCTGTAAATGATATAATGCTTCATATATCAAAGATTTGATATTCTAGATGTCTTGGTACCATTTATTGGTGTCATGATGAAGTCATAAAAGAGGAATTTGAATTTCCAGTCAGTATATGCATGATATAATGCTAAACAAGTGTGTAATAATGTTCAATGATTTTAGTTTTAACCTTGAAGCTAGAGGTTGAAGACCCAGTGAATTAATTTAAGTGTACTGTTACACATTTTCTTTGCCTCCATAACATTTTTCTTTTTTATATTAATAAATTTGTACCCCAGAAGTTCCACTTACTCTTTTCCTTCTCTTTACCTCACACTCTGCTCATCTTCTACATGTCTCTCTGGTGCAGTCCCTGACCTCAGGCAATGTGTACGTGTGTAAGCTCTATGATTTATTAAAGGATAGTCCAAACTCCTGCTCCTCCTCTTGGTTAATGTGTCATGCCATCCTCCACGTAGCATTATTAGCGAACACAGTAGCAGCGTGAAAAGTGCAGGGAAATAAAGCTTTTCATATCTGATATTCCTGCTCAGATTTATATCCCTGTTGAGTCAGAGTTTGGTGCTTGGATCCAGGACGCGTTTGTTTGTGAGTGGAATGCAGTATGTACATGCTGTGCTGTTTACAGTATGTACAGCAGTGTTACATAAAGGTTGACCTCAACAATCTCTGCCGTATTTATTGATATTCACAATTAAGATGATGTTAAAGTCAAGTCTGCAATATTGATTATACACTTACATCACACCAGACAATATTATATATAACACTATGTTTTTTTTTTTTAATGTTAAAGCTGTTTGGCAGATATTGACATTTATTTTCAGTTTTATCTGGGTAGAAATAGAACATTCAAATGCATGGATGTTTATTTAGAATGAAAAGCAAATGAAATAAGACAAGAGATTTCCACAAACAGACGAGAAAGGGACGTGCAGAAATGTTTGTCTTTATTGCTTCATCTCAGGTGGTCAGAGTAAGTTTTATTTGCATACTTGCCCACTGTTAAATGAGTACAGGATGGGTTTAATGCAACACAGCTTTCTCTGTTTTTTGTTTTTTTGTTTTGGTTACAAAATTGGTCTTAAGTCAAATTCCTGGTAGCAGTAAAGTCTTAATTTGCCTTTAAACATGCTGTGTCTCATTCTTCTTACAGTCCGTCTCTGCCTCATTTCCCTCTGTTGTCGTTTGTCCTTCTTCCTCTCCTCCACTGCCAGCATTTTACGCTTGTTATTCTCTTTCTCTGTTCCACTCTATCCCTCCGTCTGTCCTTACTTTTGCACACTGCATTTTTTTCGTGTTATGGTTTTTCTGTGTTGCTCTGTCCTGTTCCCTTTTTTCCCTCCCGCTGTGTGCTGTATTATGTAGCGTTTAAGACTCTATTTGCTTTTGGCAGGAGCTGGAGTCTGCTTGGGTCAGATTTGTTTTAGTGCTACACTGATCGTGGCTTGTAGTATACTGTATGCCCCAGAGTATGCAGCACAAGAAAAAAACATGCTGCACACACACTTACATGTAGTCCCTCTTTCTCCAACATTTGCATACTGCATCCTGCCAAATGATGCAAAGTTAAGAACCATAAAACAGATGAAGTAGGTCTACTTAGTATATTATTGTGTGTGTGTGTGTGTGTGTGTGTGTGTGTGAACTCTTGTATGTGCTTCTCTTTCATTAGACTAGATATGCAATCTTTCACACACCACGGTTGTTTTAGACAATGCATACATATGTGTTATATATTTCATCACAAAATTCTCTATATATTGACAGTGTTAATTAAAAACATTGCATTGGATTAAGATTAGGATAGTTTGTATGGCAGAATAACGTGACTGGCTGATGGTCTACTCTATGTCACCAGAGGAGAGTGGCACTAGTTTATAATCTAATGAAATGATATAATGATAATAAAGTGCAACAGTATAATGGATTTAATTTTGGTGAAAGCCTCGGTGAGCCTAAAGGGGATTTAAATTATTTAAAGTAGTTTAAAACCACATATTGTGGGTGCCCCGTCTTTCAGAAATGTAATGCTAAAATTAAAGTAAGTAATGAAACACTTTATTTAAATTGTAGCCTGATCTTATCAAAGATCTAATAAAACGTATCAGCTTGTTTTTGTTCTTTTCTATATGAAATAAAAAGATCAAATATGCCCGTTCACAGGCATATCTAATGTTTATGAAATCACTGGATGCATTTGTTGCTCAGAGTAGAGCTGCCAAGATTAGTTGATTAATTTATTATTAAACTATCAGAAAATTAAAGTCCAGCTATTTTGATAATTGATAAATGGATGTGGTATTTCTCGAAGTAGAAATAGGTTGGCTGCTTTTCTTCATGTTTTATAGTAAACTGAAAATCTTTGGGTTTTGGGCGGTTGGTTGAATAAAACTCCTTGGGCTATGGAAAATGAGAGCAGACATTTTTCTCAATTTTCTGACATTTTATGGACAAAATGATTCATTTAATGACAACAAGACAAAGTAATTAATCTGCAGGTCAATCAATAATGAAAATAATTTTAAGGCGCAGTTCTAGCTCTGAGCCTCAAGGATCAAAAATTCATTGGCACATCTAATCAGCATATCTGACACAAGTGAATTGCAGATTTGTTTATTATGCTGTTCTGGTTGTGTAACAAGGTTGGACAGAGAACATAGCCACAGAAACACACACACGTACATGGAGTTGGCGTGGAGCGAAACAAACCAGTGTTATTAAGATGAAGAGTTAAAGAAAGCTCAGGCCACCAAGATTGATCTCATAAACTAAAACTCACACTGACCATCATCTTAAAACTGAGCCGTCTATGAAATGCTGTGTTTGCTGACAAGCATGCTGGTGTGTGTAGTTGGCAGTCTTGTGACTCCAGCCACATCAAAAGGAAAGAAAATGTTTTTCTGCTTTTTATTAACCTCACTGCCCCCGCACAGACAAGATTACAGTATATTTTATCTTCTGCCTGTGGGGGCCCAACAGGTAAAATCAGCCCATGTGCCTTTTAAGTGATGCTACTGTTACTTACTTTGGCAACATTGGTATTACTATTCTACCTTTCAGGTGGCAAGGCAGCCTGAAAGGTAGATAAAGGTTGTGTTGATATTTGCAGTATATAAACTGTGATATGGTGATGGAGCAAAAATTTAGCTTTTAAATAGTTTAATCATGTAAATGGCTGTAACCTAGTGCGATCTTCCTCCACCTAGCATTTGTGTCAGGTCAGATCTGCACTGTCCAGACTCCCTTGTCTCTCTGACTACTTGCAGGAGTTTTGAGTCATTTCAACTCATTCCCTGTCTTTCTAAACTTAGATCTGAGCAGTGCAGATGGTCTATTTACAAGGCTGGCTCTCACAACACTCACTTTCACTCACCCGCAGCCCATCCTTTTTTTATGTCACATTCTGAGTATTTAGTCAGACTGGGATGGATGGATGAATGTATTGTGCCTGCTGTCCATGTCTTTGCACAACGTTTGTGCTACATACTTTGTGAGCTGTCAAAACAAAATTGCAGCTGACACATGGGAAGTGTTTGTGGGTGATGCTTGGTGGCTGTGGGCGTGTGTAAGATGTGAACATGCTTGGATCTGGCATGCTGGCCATGCTACAATGTGAACAAGTGTGTGTTAGTCACTCTGTGTCCATAAGCTGTGTGTTACAGGGAATATTTGATTTTGTCCATGCTGTGTCTGTGTGCGTGTGTGTGTGTGTGTGTGTGTGTGTGTGTGAGGTGTCCAGTGTGTATGCTGAAAGCTTACACAGCTGTTTCACAGTAACTGCACTGTTTCTCTACACTATCTACAGTTTCACTTCCTGGCTCTCCTCCAATCAGCTCCTGCCACTTCCCTCTATCACTCTT
Organism: Lates calcarifer; assembly: GCF_001640805.2. Classification (NCBI taxonomy): domain Eukaryota; kingdom Metazoa; phylum Chordata; class Actinopteri; family Centropomidae; genus Lates; species Lates calcarifer. The sequence goes on along the minus strand of NC_066838.1, from coordinate 5,406,266 downwards.
TTTCTCCATCTCACTCCTTCTCAGATTTTCTCTTTCTGTCTTTCCTTCCACTCCGTTTCACAGATTCACTGTGTGAATGTGTTTCTAGTGTGTTTTGTTGTGTTTGCACATGGTCATTATTGTGTCCAAGCCTGTAAAGCTTGCTCATGCGTAGTGTATTTGGAGCTCTGGAAGGTTCGTTTTGTTTTTAACTCTGCTCAGTTCACACTGTCTAACTTGGTACACTACAGATGATTACATAGAGCTTGATCACAGCATTTTCACAAAGTTGATAAATTGTTTTTCTTGCTGTTTATTTATGCCTGAGTCCTCTTGGATATGAATATATGCAATTTAGTCATGCATTATAGTCCCAGGATTAAATATCAGGCCAGGTCAGAAGGGCCACCAAAATGGGTAACCTAAGCTATAGAAAACACATGAGACTTGGTGACCCAAATTAATATCAAGCATAGTTGCACGGTTTGTTTCAGTACATTTTCAAGGGATAGTTTGGTTTTGATCAGGCTAAAAAAAAAGGAGAAAAAATAAGGAGAATAGCCAGTGGAGCCTGGTTGCAGTATTTCATCGTGTTATTTTACTGCCCATGAGCACAGCATCCATTTCTAGTCAAACTTTGCATTTTCAAGTCATTTAATTTTAGAGCCGAAGGCCATAAGCTGTTGTGGTGGAAAAAAATGTAACAATTCAGCAGATTTCCAGTGTCCCTTTTCTTCAGCCATTTAGAATTTGAAGCAGCATTGGAACAAGTGGGTTGAACTGGTGAGCGTGACAAAGACTGGACATTGTGAGGAGACTGTAGGCGTGACAGTGATATGGAAGGAAAAAAGTTATCAACTTTGACAGTTCATCAGCTACCGTGCGCCAAGAGAGAGTGCTTATACCCTGTCAAATATACTGCTGAGTCTAAAGCTGCAGCTTATCCAGGTAATACACTCTCAGCCAAATGTATATATTACTGTGAATTTCTTAAACAAACATTTGAACTGGTACAAAAACAAGAATGTAAATCAATTAGTTTCAATTAGATGCAAATGAGAAATAAATTAGTTTTTGTACTACATATAATGTGGATTAAGTAGTATAGAAATACATTTGCATTTAATGCACAAAAGCATTAAAACACTTACTCTGAGGTTTCAGCTTTAACAGTGTGTTAGGCGCTTCATGTGCATATTGGGTAAACGGTGTAGAACTTATAGCCCTTTGATTAGGCATATTTCTGAATTTTATGATAGTCTAGCAGGACAGTAATATTCAACAAGCAGCAAAAACAACCAGTGAGTTTTTTTTTCTGTTGTGGCCAAACAGTGGAATGTTTTGACTGGTCAAGTTAGGTCGCCTGACCTCAGTCCAACTGAACATGTTTTTCACTCCATAAAATGAGACTGAAGACAAAAAGTACTAAAGCAAGCAGGGAGTAGAGATGCCTGGCATAGTATCACCTGGAGGGATTAACAGATTTCTGAGCAGATGTATCAAACAGATTACTTATTTGACAGATGTTTTTTGTTTTTTTTAATCAACAGATATGATGCATTTGCAGCACACCGTGCAGTGTCTTGTCAGTTCAAGGTCCCTGTTGTTTTACCAAATGAAACTGAGCAAAAATCTTCTGAAGGAAACCCAGTGATATTCAGTCGTGTTAAGATAGAGGCTTTCAGCCCCCATCATCCAGACTGAGAGGCCCCTCAGCTGGCTGGGTGCCAGGGGCATCAGGGAGGTGAGGTATTTTAATTCACCTTGGCCAGGAAAGGAAATTGTTTGCACCAGAGTGAAGCAAACAATGGAAACAACTTTTGTGACAACGTGGGTGCCATCGGACAGAGCTAATCCAACAGAGGAAAACAAAAACAGTCCGAGTTGTCTCATAAAACCTGTGTGCACTGAGAACACGTGCAAACTAAACATTTTTGAGAAATGAATGAACAGTCTAATATTGACACAGATTAAATTGTGAAGTTATGGCAGATGCACTACTTTGACTCGTACAGCAGTGCAGCACATAATTCTGCAAATCAGCTGCTTGGGATGCTACTAGATCTAAATGTAAACCCAATTTTCTCTTTGATAATTTCTGCCATTGGAGAGCAGAGTTACATAACTTTAAGAATTACACACCAAATCAACTTTTCCGTTCTACCCTACAATGAAATTTTTGCCATCATAACTTCCTCGTCCTGCCAATGCCAGAATCCCACTGGACCCCCGTTGTGGAGGTCAGTGTATTTAAGACAGAAAGACCTGGTGGAAAATCAGGGCAATGCGCACTGCTTTTGCTTGCATAACTACCTGGGAGAGTACAGCTGATCTCTCTATTGGAGATAATGGCCCTACTCTGCACGATATTGCACTTTTGTGTTTGGTGTGAAAGTCCAGTGTTCAGAACTCATCACATTGCTGGTGGACATACTATTAGGGCTGTACCTCAATCAGAATTTTTTAAGTCACTCGGAGTAGCCAGTTCAGGCTAAACAAACAACATTATTTTGTAGATTCGATGACACAGCTAAAACATCTGACCAACAAAATTAGATTTAACTCATGAGCCTCTCGACTGGACACTTGCCTAAATTATGTTTATGGGACAGGCCCGCCAAATATGCTTGTAAGAAACCCTGTTTGTTTAGCATTCTTTGTACTGAATTTTCTAGCTCATTGTATTCTATATGATTTCATCATTTCAGTGCTGTTAGTTTCTGTCTTAAAATATACATTGACCAAGTAAAATGAACAACACCTACACCTGCAGCACAGCCAGTGTCTTCTCCAAGATGCTGAGATGAGAGAATTATAATGGACAGGTTTGCTCTAAAAAAATGATTGCTAGTTATCACAGTCACAGTTCCACCTTCTTAGATGCCTAACTTAATCTCATAATTAAACATTTAATGTGTGAAGGTGAACCTCTATTTTTTCCCTGTGGCGTTGCTTTGCAGCAGCTGTCTTGCTGTTTAGTATGCTCTTATTGTGGTGTTGACATCAGATGCCAAAAGAGTGTGTTTAGATAGGAAGAGGAAATAAAAAATAAATATTTCCTTAGTTGTACTTTAGGGGAGAGGCTCTTATAGTAAGTAGTGAGGCCAGACATGTTTTATCAACAGCAACATGGAAAATTATATTTATATCAACAATTTTGCAAGTTATATGCTCACAAGTGCAGAATGAATGTGAAGGTGTGGCTGTTGGAGGCCGTACTGTGGCAGTTACTGTAGTTTAGATATGAAAAGAGCGGTATTCAGCAATCTAAAGAGGTTATATACAACATACCACTTTGCTGTAGTACTGAGAGGTGGTCTCATTGGCACAGACACATTTTTTTCCCCTTGCAGTACTTTTATTGTGACCACATGTACAGTATGTGTGTTTTTGATGTGTAATGTGTGTGTGCATGATGTTAGTGATTTAAATGTAACTTTTTGAAATATGGACTCCTGGTCAGAAACAAAGTAAACAATTTTAATAATGAAAACCTTTGAAGAACTCAAATCCCGCTCAGCCTCAAATTTCTTTTCTATCCAGCCACCCCTCTGGCAGCTTTGACTGGATTCAGCATCAGTTACATAACGCTGTCATTCCATGAATACCTTGTAACTTAGCTGATTTTTTTCTCCTACACTTTTGTCTTTAAATCACACATTTAGTCCCTTATTTTGAGGAGTCACTCTCTATAAATATATGATGCCCTGATGAATCACCTTTCTGTCTGTACTGGCTGATAATACTTAATTATCATCCTCAACTGGTAAACAGTGGCGTAGTCCAACTCAAGAGCAATATATTGTAATATACATTTACCTTTTCTTGTACTGGCCTAAATCTTATCTGCATTTATCTACTCAGATTCCAGGCTACTGAAAACCCTCTGTTGATATCCATAGGCAGTGTGAGTCATTAACACCAGGACTCAAGGCAGTGATACACATTTGTGGATCCAGTCCAATGCAATTAGCAGACACCTGGTGGCACATATTGGGTTCTCTGTCTGTGGCTTCACCACCCACAGGGCCAAAAGTTTACAGTTAGTGGAGATTGTAAACAACCTCCTAAGTACCCCCATATATTTTATCTTCAGCTGGTCACTTTGGCATAGAAGTGACACACTCACAAGTGTTTGATCATAACGTCTGAATCTGAATCAACTGACTGTATTTAGTTGCACAGCAGATGTCAGGACTGGTGTTTTGTTTGTTTGCCAAAGACAACATACGGCTTCATTCCAACATAATTCTGTGTGTGTTCACGTGCCTGTGCATGCTCCTATAAGTGTGTGTATGTATACATGGCTGCTAAAACCAGGAAAGAGTGGTTTTGTTTTCCAAGTATGTATGCTAGTTTACCCAGAGAGGAAAAACCAAGCAGCAAACAACAGCCACATTAAGTCTAAACAGAGGTAATGATATGATTTGTACCCCTTCAGTGTTCCCTCCCCTCTCCTTTTCCCTTGCTGCTCCACATGGAGTTGGTTGGTTGTGGTTTTTGTACTCTTCAGCTGTGTGTTTGTAGTGATTTGGTGAAGACCTCATGGCTGGCTGGGAAATGGGGGGCATTCAGCCTCTTTGGTACACGCACTGTACACATGCATGTGATTACACACATAAATCCATTAATTCAGGCACATTTGCAGAAGAAAACAGATGAAAGCACGCCTAAACGTCTGTACACACACTTTGCTCAGCCTGACCCCTCCTTTATTCCACTTGTTTACAGTTGTGCTGGTCACCGCAGAGTTGAAGCTGTCACTCAGAATCACATTCTACTTTCACATGTGGTGATTCAGACCGCCTGTTTAAAAAACAGCCATCATAATTGACTGACATGTACTTTATGGCTTCACCAGAGACTTGATTCTCAAATCCTATTTTGACACTTGCTTCTACTTCTGATTCCGTTCGGGCTTCTGTGTGACTAAGGGTGTGTCATTGTCTGTAATGCCACAATTTTCCCTCTCCCCTTTTGTTTTTCTGTCCTTGGTCTGCTTTCAAGAACAGCAGAAATGCCAAGGAAAATAATCCATAAAAGCAGTGGCAGACTGAACAGCTTCAATGACATCTCCTGAAAAGAAATGAGTATTTTTAAGTAAGGCATGGCTTCCACAGTAGAGGGAATGTCATTCGAAGATGAAAAGAAATTCCAGTCGCCCGTAATTCTGATATTCATACACAGGAAGTCAGAATTTGAAACAAACATTTCTTCTGTCCAGTTCAAAATAAATTATAGATTTAGAGAACTGGAGTAAAAATAGATGCAGTCATAGCACATAAAAAGACATGTTTACTTTGCATTGAAAATGTTGGATATTGAATGTTATGACTGGTTGGTAAAGCACAGTAGCAGTGACTGATTTTACAGTATGGATTTCAGAGTTTTTGAAATACTAATATTTTCTGTTGCGTCCATTTTTGTGGGGACATGGTAAAACTGCATGGGGCATCTTTAATGACAGTGTGGTGTAAGAAGCTGACAAATGTTAAATGTTAGTTCTGGTTCACCTCTTTTTCTCTTTTTCTTGTCTTTGGGAAACAACCTCAGCCCACACTGGATAAAAATGTAGTATCTTGTATTCTTTCTGACGTCATCACGTCATTATAAACATCATATTGATACATTGAGAGCCAACGTTAGATAGTAAATATCTTGTGTAAATTCTTTATATATTAAACCATGGGCACTGAAAATGCTGGATTTTGATTGGTTGGAAGGTGTGGATTAATCTTTTGTAATTAGATGGTTTAACTGGACACATATGGTGCAGACCTGTTGAATAAACTTAAACTAAATGTATAAAGTTAGGACTGTACCAGTATTAAACTGAAGGTAAAAACAGCAACAGCTGAGCCTCACCTAAAGCGACTGCAGTGATTTGTGTGACCACCAAAATAACCAGAAAAGGATAGGCAGAAGAAAGAGGACTTAAATAGAGGACTTAATGTTAGCTGGTAGCCTGAGGCTGAGGGACAGCTGCAGGAAAGGAGAGGAAACCGGAGAGGAAATGTGACCAAAATGCACTGAAAATAAAGAGATGAGAGATCACAGGTAAGCGTGAGGGAGAGAGCGAGAGCGTCAGCATGCTGTGACGGGGAAGAAAGAGAGGCTGGTGGTGTAATAAATGAGAGAAAGATGGTGTGCTGTGTGAAGTTATCTCCACTGGACAGACAGTTAATAATAATATAATAATATGTCAGAACACATTGTTTTTCTCTGTTCTTGAGATTAACAACAGTCTGTGAAACTAGTCAGGATTATAAAACTTGTACACTTACTCTATAGTATATTATTATCAGTGTGTAGTGTAATATTCAGCACACACTAGTCCACCATGTCTCTATCATTAGTCTCTCTTCTATTTTGATTTTATTCAATTTATTTCAATTTATTTTATTTATTTTAGTGGTTATTGTAATTCATCTGTAATTTGTATGTTTTTTCCTACCTCATTGTTTTTGTGATTTATGTGAAATGGCTGCTGTAACACTGCAATTTCCCTTTCAGAATTTGAGAGATGTTCCAGTGGTTGAAAAACTCAACTTTTTAATATCTTCACACAATGTAGCCAGTTCTCTCTCTTCTCTCTCTTTCTCAAACCAAAAAACTAAACTGTGTTAGTTGGACAACAGGCAACAGTGCTGACAAAGACAAAGCAGGAGTTATCAAACCAACGGAGATTGGAGTTGTGTTGCTGAGCAGCTTTCTCTGCAGGAGCCACTCACACATACTGTGCATGCGCTTGTAAACACATACACACACAATCAGTGACACCGTGCTGGAACTGATCTAATCCAAGTAATGAATCAAGAGAAACAAGCATCTGACAAGTGTTCTTTGCACACACTCTAACATGTATATTTTTCATTCTGCTGACTCTAATATACTACTGCATCTTAGTTCAAGAATAAATTTGTTTCTAGAAACCAGAACTGTGAAATGTGACCTTTTGGGTAGAGAGCAAAGAAATTGAAAAGATTTTTATAATTGCAATTTAATACTGACAATATTCAGCTTTCAAATTTATATTTAATTGATTTCTTTTACTCCTTTGTAGTTCAGTGCCACTTGACTTGTTCTAATAACAAAAAGCAAATATTGCTTTTGATACATAGGTGGTTGTTACTTTTATTTGATACCAAAGAAAATATGAAAGTTACACCTGTGTCTTCTGAACTTGGTATAAGAAGCCTACAAGGAGAACTTGAATACATTAGGCAGTTGTTTTCGTAGAACCAGCTTAACAGGCAGTTTGTTTTTAATGTGTGAATGTCCAGGCTGGTGGTCCTCAGATCTGTAACCACTTTGGTGCCATTTATATGGACAGTTAAACATGTTTTCTCTTGCAAGATTTATTTTCCTGCTCGGTGCTCTCCCACATGTCTACGAGCACCAGAATGCAACACACTACATCATCTTCTCAGTAGTCATCTGATCTATTTGTTTCTTTCACATTATCATTTAATAGCTGTTCAGGCCTCTGACTGTTACTCACACTGATTTCTCCTCAGTAAAACAAAACAACAAAAGCTGCAAAATATTCATGGTGAAATTCACTGTAGCTCAGTATTAGAATTGGAGCTGAAGCTTTATTACCCTGGCGAGGTTGGCCCCAGCAGCCTGGGCCTGCCTCTGCTGCAATTCCTTAGCAATCAACTGACAACATATTATGAAATGTGTGTTTATTCTCTACATTTTTTGTTCAAAATATGTCTGAACCTCAGTAGCAGACTGGGTTTGAGAATGTATCCCACAAGTCCCTGATTAGAGAGAAGAAAATCACTCATTCCTCCATCATCCAATATTGACGTCAGAATACACCAGATGATGGCAAAGGCAAACTCAGCTGCCACAGCAACATAGACAACCTTGGCAAGTAAAGTTGGCGTTATGGACATCCCACCCTCATGACTACATGGAAATAATCTTTAAAATTGGTATCCTCCTCTTTTCCCCTTTTGCTCATTTTCTTTTTAAAAAACAACATTTTGAAAGCAATTGTACATGTTCTGTATATTATATCTCATTTGGACACGGTTTATTTCTTGAACTTTTATGTCTGTCAGCTCCATCAGTTCTTGGAACAGAGTGTAAGTGTGTTGTGCACAGTATATTGGTGTCTATGTGCTCATTCAAGTTTAGCTGTGTTTTTATGCACAGGATGTGCAAGGGAGAGAGCGAGAGATGGAGGGATGGAGCGAGAGATGAGTCATTTTCTCTGTCAGACACTGTTGTTTTCCACCAAGCCCTGTTATTTTCGCTCATAAATGGATGCCAGGTAGTGGGTGGAAAAAGACTCCCTTTTTTTGTTTTCACATTTGGTGTAATTTTATAATGGGGGCAGACTGTGGTTAAACTTGAAACATTTGCATGGACTTGTCCCTATGTAACCCTCTTCTCCCTCTTTATATAGACCAAAACATGTATTCTGAAATTACTTGGCATAAGATTAAAATACGTGGTTTGTTACACTGAAATGGTCGTAGTTCTTCAGTATGTTGTGAGCTCCGAACAGTTTGTCTCTGTAAGTGGTGATGAGTTCCATCTCTCTCCTTAAACCCACAATAACTGATCTTTTTGGCCACTTGGGGGCAGTAGAAACACAATCCTGGCCTATTATCGCCATATAAAGTTGATATGGTGAAGAGTTGACTCTACATTCAGCAGATATATAGCTACATTAGCATTAATTTGTAATTTCAGCAACCCGATGGAAATGGCATGCTGCTAAATGCATCACTATGTTCACATCTAGTCTGCCATTCACAGTTTGTTGGTCATTAAGTGTTGGACATAGAGTGCACAGTGGATTCTGTGGGTGAAGAAAAAATTGCTACCAGAGTGGTGAGATTGAACCACAACAGTGAAGTTGCAGGCCATTAAACCAAAGAGCTGAAAGACATTAAGAACTGTAACTGGTGTAAAACTGAGGGGGAATTTATATCTACATAATTATCTGTAGGTTAATTACTATGAGCAGCTCTTTTCTGATATAAGTAATCTACTGTTAGAATACAATATTGATTATAGCAATCTAAGTCTTATTTTCTTAGCATGTGGCTCATGCTAACGACTAGCACCTTGCCCATGGATCTAAGATTGATATTTGGTTGCTAGCAGTTTTAGTAATTAAAGTATTTAGGTCTATTCTAGCATTACACCAACTGCACCATTGATTTCCTGGGAGAAATTTAAATACCTACAGTGTAAAATGTGATGAACAGTATACAATATAGATAAAAAAGAAACCAGCCTTTATTGGTACACAAATATAGAGGCTCAAGTCCATGTCATATGAAGAGGAGATAATGAAGATTTTTACTGTGAAGGTGTTTCTAGTCATTTAGGCTATTTCAGCCTGTGCTTGTGTTGAAGTTGAGTGCAGCAGTGCTGCAAGTTTTGTATCATGCTGGTGTGCTGCTTGATTCATTGCATATGAGGTGGCAGGTATGATTCTGAATATCTGTTGGTTGATAATCAAACAACAGCAGCTTTTCAGTCATGTCAAGCCATGGGAAATATGTGGTAGTTAGTTCGAAGCATTTGCTATTTGTGTTCCAAATTAAAATGGGGGTGAAAATCCACCCAGCTCAATCCAGCACTGCTTTGCTCAAGTTTTGGAGTGACCCCTAAGATCACCAAAATCCATGTACTAAAAAGGGTGTGAAGGGACCTTAACCATTTTGATGTTATCATGTCATATTGTACATAGAGTTAGCATTAAAACAAGTTGCGTGATCCTAGAATCTATAAAACCCATTCATAATGTATGACATTCAGAAAAGGAATTTCCCTCTGTTTGAAGGCACAGTGTGATGGCTCCTCACACAGGATGCTGTAAGACTGTAATCTCACATTAATGAGTTAAAGCTGAGCTCAATTCAAACTTACCTTTATGATCTCATGGAAGCAGTGAATATTTTATTTTCAGGTCTGTGCTTGATGGTGTTGATGATACCAGCCTTGAAAACTCTTGTGAATAGTTCTCTGACACTGAGTAGTAAAGAATTGATATAGTATTAGACTAGTGGCAAGATGTATTAGATTGAATCAAAATACTGATGGAATCAAACTGAATTAGATAAAAGAGGTTGAATGGAAGCTTATGTTTGTGTTTGGGTCTGAAGGAGTCCTTTCAAGAGGCCATTTGCACTCCGTTAAGCTGCCTGTGAGAGTTTCTTCTTTTATCTCAGTGGCTAATCTCTTTCCTGGCTGCTGCACTGTAACCACTTCTTTCCCCACCATGACTCATATAAGATTATGTGCATGCCTCTCACAGATGATGCTACTGTACAGAATTCATCTGTATTTGTCTTTTATCTATCGCAGTGTATTTCCAATAGCAGTATACCACTGCTATTAGTTATTACCAGGAGAACACACACGTTTAAACAGATATGTTCAGACTCAGTCATTATGAATGACATACTGTCATGTATGTATACACACACACACACACACACACACACACACACACACACACACACATATGTGTGTGTGTTTATATATATATATATATATATATATATATATAAACTTCACTACTCATTAAGGAAAGACTTTGTGTGTGGATACTAGTGGATACCACCTTCTTTAATCATCATCTTTCACATGACACACACACATATATGCCTTTATTTGACAGGACCTCTATGGAGAAACATGAACGCACTTATCTCTAACAGCTTATATTACCTAACTCTGTTTAATTTTTCTGCACTTACCTGTTAGCTGAGGATATAGGGATTGATGTAAACAAGATAACACCTCATCTAGGACACATTTATTTGTGACCTCAATCCACCACATTACTTCCTCTGTTTGTTTTTTACTGTTACTTTCACACACTGTATTAAAAAATATATATATATTGTTTTTATGCTTTATTCAGTTCAGTGTTTGAATTAGGATACAGTTACCATACATTGTTTTAAAGCATTTCAAAGCATTTCTGTACCACTGCTTTAAATTTTTGTCCCACTTGTTTAATTCATTAACCTCATGCTGCAATTCTCTGTATTCTCCTTTCTGACTCACCAGCTTGCACTGTGACACTGTAAAACATAAGAAAGGCAACAATAACAAAACAACTACTTAATATTGAATTATTGGTTTTACTTCAAATTGCTAAAAACTACAAAGTAGGGGAATAATGTTTGGAAAAATTTAGACCGAAATATAGAACAATGAAAAATTCAATACAAACCAAATCAGTTTTACCATGTATGCAAATGATGATCTTTATTATTTTTACTTTTTTAACCTACCTTGGGACCAGAGATTTAAGGTGTGGCTGGCTGATCCTCAGTCCCTGCAGGACCTACGTGTTGCATGGATGTGTGTGTGTGTGTGTGTGTGTGAATGATCAGGTATCCATGTGCTTAGCTGTGATATCTTGCTTGGATTAGAGTCATTAAAAATTGAGGCCTGTGTGATTACACCTTAGAGTTGTTGTGGGAAATCTGAAAGTGAAACTTGATTCTGCCTCTCCAAACACAAAGCAGCTGTCTCGTATTTCTGCAACATAGTGATGAAACTTAATTGAATATGGTGCCAAAAAATAGTAAGTCATTATGGCAGATAACCCCAAACAGTAGATAGCCCAAACTTTGCAGTGCACCTCTGTCTGACTTGCATCATACAATTGAAATTCTGTGTCCTGCATCCCATTTGCAGCATCCATTCTCCATTTCTATAAGCAACATTCTGCTTTAAGCTTTATGTCTTACATTCTTTAATGTGTGTTAGTGTACAGTTAATGTTTATATCAATGTTTTTATGTCCTATTATAAAACTGTAGACAAATTGTAGCCAGTACTTGAAAAAATCTGGTTTCAACAGTTTTAAGTGAAATTATGAGAAAGAGTGGCTGGATATTTAACACTCCCTATTATCTTGAAAAAGTCAGGCCCTTCTCCTTCAGTAAGAGGCCCTTCTGCTTCACTGAGTGCCAGGCCCTTCTCCTTCAGAGCTCCTCTCCTTTTAACAGCTTGCCAAGCCACATCAGGGAATGTGAAAGAGTCTGTTTTCAAGCACAAACTCAAGATCCGTCACTTCAGTTTATTATACCCTAACCCCTAGCCTGACCCTGAACCATGTCCACTATCGCAGTCACCTGGTTTTTATGAGGCGGCGCTCTTACATCTGATAGATTTCTGTCCATCCAGTGTTATCTATTTGTTTATTTTCTTGTCGAACTGAGTGTTTAACTGTTGTAAAACTTGCTGAGTACATGCTGCTAAATACACTCCAAATTCCAGTGAAGTTTAAATGTGAACTCATGAGTGTGTGTGCGTGTGTTGGAGATGGACTCGGGAGGTGTATTGATTTACACCTGCATACTTGGCAGTCTAGACAAGCTGGGAGGAGTCCCCCCCCACAATACTGTGGTGGAAGATAAAGTGGTCTAATGTTGCTATTATAACTATTATTACCTGCTCAACAGTGATGCTGGCAGCTGTACACAGTGTCATGTTGCAGAATGACAGGAAACTGCAATTGGAAGAGGAAAACATGGGAGGCGTGAACATGTTTTTCATGAAGTTGTGTATCTCTTTGGGAGGATGGTCTCTTAATATATGGTTGTGACATGACACTGAGTTTTAGACTCTGTTTTGGCACCTAAGTGGTACACAGCAAAGGGTGGCTGTGTTTACCACTGTATCTCTTTCTCCTCAATCAACCACTCACTGCCATTAACACGTGGAAATAATACACAAAGGAATTCATCTTTCTGCCTTTAGAGATGGTGAAGGGAGCTGTGGACTAGAGTTGCATACCGGGCAGGCTTATCCTCTACTTTTGGCTCAAAGTGGTTCCTACACAAACGACCTCCCCGCACACAAGGCACAGTACACAAAGCCTTCAAGTTAGGAGCGAACAGGGTTGGATTTCCCTCTAAAGTCCAAGTGAAAATCGGAAAATTAAAGGATCCTTCTAGCAAGTCCTAATACAAAACGTAATCTGAAACTTGCTCAATAGAGATTTTATTGTTTTGATTCCAAGAGCAGGGTGATAGTTCATTTTTTCTCTGACAAGGGTGACTGCTTCCCCACTGTGGTTCTTAAAAGTGATCTTACCGTTCAATTCAACCACGATAAGTAACAGTTTACCACCACATGCTTGTCAGCTTTTTTTAATCATCACATTTGTTATCTATTCAAGCAGTGTGGCTTTAGAGTCTCTGTCTGTCAACTGGTCAGTCCATCACTTTGGCCTAGACTGAAATGTCACTACACAACTACAGGATGGATTGACATGATTGACATGGATTGACTTTTTCAGATTTGTTCCCAAATGGAAATGAACAATAAGAAATGCCCCTGGGTAGAAATGGTCTGTGTGTTATGCGAGTTGTAGGCATTTGTCCTACCAGAGAAACAAACTACAATTTCAGATATTTTAGATATGCCACACAGACCTCAGCTAATGTTGTAATTATCCAATAACTATTTGATATTACTGAAAGGAAACTATTTTCCTATGAATTTGTTTTGGATACTATAAAGAATGTTAAGTGAATGTAAAGTGAGAGAAGGTTCCTTCAGAGTGCTGCCTGGGCACATTGAGCACCTAACATGGCAGTGAGCTAATATGTTAGTTTTGGACTGTTGCCTTTTTTACTTTGACATGGAGATTTTGGCAGAGAAACCCTCACCCTTTTTTTAAAAATGTTTTTTCAGGGGGGACTGTGACAGTGTGATGAAATCACAAGGACTCTTGTGTCCTCTCTTGGACTTTAGTGCAAGTTTGATCAGCAAATGGGTTTAATTTCACACCAGCATAATGGTATATCTGAGTTGGAAAATTTGTTATCTTAAAGGTATGCAACAGTATTAAAAAAAGGTCTTAAAAACTCAACAAATGATTGCCATCGGGATTTTAGGCATCAGCTTTTATTTAACAAAACTTTAAATCTCAAATGCTGTCTCTCTCTGTCAAGACACTTAAAGGTATAATGCATAGTATCTTCTGAACTTATTTTGATATCAGATTGACCATTAGCTCAGTGTGTCATTGCATCCACTATCAATTCACGCTGTAATTCACTGTGGCAGGTCTTAGGTGAGCTCTCCATATATCAACATTATTTGGGAAAGGTCAAATACAGTGGTTGAACTCAAAAGACCACCCATTAATGATACATGAAACTGTTCGGTTACTAAAATGGTTGAATTTGATTTAACCAGAGTAAACTGTGGGAGTTCCTAAATTATTCAGTTCCTGTGCTTCTGAAGTAGTTGAAGGTGCATCAGAGTGTTCTGGTTGGATTTGTCCATCACCATCAGATGTATGTACTCATACATACATACATATACCTCTCAACTATTTTACCCTCCATATGCCCTCTTATTTTCAGTATGTCTTAATTTAAAATGACTTATCTTGGTATGGACTTCCTTAGGCTATTTGAGGCTTAGGAAATTCCAAGTACCAGACGTTCACTGCCCTACAGCATTCCAGTGTCATGTGGCTTCCACCATTAGGCCAATCTTACTAATATAAAGGAGTCACCAGACCTTTCATCCACCTCATTATTTAGGTCGTATGTCTCCAAGGGAGACTTTTGGTGGTTGGATGTCTGATTACTAGTTGTCTCATGTTGACATACTGTTAGTATTCTTATTGTTCAGTATCAGATTGATGTAAGTTTAGCTTGGCACTGTTGTTCAAAAGCAGTAAGGCTCAGAATGGATTAAATAAGGCCATACAATCCTAGTTTGTTTTTTATGGACTAGAGTAATTTACTCATACCAGTGAGAATACAGACAGAAGTTATGCTTGTTGTATTAAGATAGTTGAACATGCTTTAAAACTGCTCTAATCAATATTTATATGAACAGTGCATCAAATGGCTGTATATAACCTTGTAGTGATGAGCCTACAGCAAATATCTCTCATCTTATACACTTCTCTTCAGGGTTACAGAGAACTGTACTATTGCTTGCTTACAACTTTACTGTTTACTGTTACTGCCTTAACTAGATGCTGCAGAGCTATTTTCACCTCTGATAAAGCTGTACACTATGTGCCCAGCAACAAACTGCAAACGTACAAACTTTTATTAACCTAGAATCTTGAGAAAATGGCCTCCAACTTTGAGTTGGATGAGTAACACTAAATCAAAGCTGATGATTATCTTCAGTGTAGATCTAAATAAAAGATGAGTCTGCTGTTTTATTATCCATCTCACTATAAACTGGAACTTAGTACTGGCTCTATTAAAGGGTGTGGTACTGCCAAGATGCAGCAGTTCATAGCTTATTTATCTCAAAAAATCAAAATGGCTGTAATAAATGCTACATCAAAGACCTCCATCTGCATTTGAATCAAGCCTTTGTGTTGATGCCTAACACATTTTTCTAATTTTAAATTTTTGGAAAATTAACCAAATTATAGGTTGTAAAACAGTTGCTGACAGTCTTATTGAACTCTCATAACCTTTTATCACGCTCCCTTGATTTGACAACATCATATATGCACTGAGATTATTGTGCAAGTCAAAATGTAAAAATGTTTGCCCAGTGGTTCCCGTTGAGTTCAGGGAATCCTTCTTCTTTCTTTTGTTTTTGTTTTTGTTTTCTCATTTCTGCTTCCCTTCTTCTTTCCTCTTTCAGTCCTGCCTTCTTCCTGCACCTTGTTTTGTGCTTCTTTATTTTTCAACTTCATTTACATCTCTTCTCCATCTGCTTCCGTCCTCCTGCCCCCTTCACTTTCTTACTTTACTGAATCACTGCCTTTTACTTCTTCGCTGTTCATTATTTACCATTTATTGCATTTGCATTTTTATCTTCTTAACTTTCCGAATTATTTGTCCATCTGTCACCCCTCCTACTCCCATCTTCTCACCCCCTCCTTTCATTCTCTTTCCTGAACTCTTTCCTCATGTCGGTGATGGCTTGTGCTATATTTGTGGAGTTTGCTCTCACCCTGCTGACCCCAATTATCAGGTTAACCATTAACCCTCAGGTTTCACCTTGCTGGCCCTTTGCCCTCACTACTTGCCATTGCTGACATAGCTACAGGCTGTATTTGTTTTTGCTGCATCCAATATGGAGGCTCTTGGTAAAGGGAAATAAAGGGATCTGATGTGATGGGAGTAGTGGGAAGAAATAGTCAAGGTGTTAAAGGAGAGGTAAGGCATATACGAATAATCGTATCAGTGATTAACTGTATCACTGAAGCAGCTAGAATTAGATGGGAGGAAGGAAAGCAGAGGAAGAGCGTGAAGTGGGATTTATACCTCTGGACCCAGAGGGATTTTGTCTGGAGGTGTGTTAACTGTCAGCTACTGTGTTTGGCTGCTGGGAGGAAAATGGAGGACGCTCTCTCAAGCTAGTGAAAGGTCAGTTGTTGCTGCCAATGCCTCTGGACTGGGTTAGATGTGATGTTGTTTCCTTTATGTAAGATATAATTTTTTGACTTTGTTATTTATTCCTGGCAAGTCTGTTTATTCCTCTGGGGTCTCAAACAAAGGCAGCTGAAGGTTTCATCTCAATCAGTGTCAGTGTTATTTTGCATTATGCCAAAGCTATGATTCAGTGTTAAGTGGTAATGTTACAAATATATGCATGTATATATACAGTACATACAGCATAATTTTCATTATAAGGAGATTGGGATGTCACCTACAGCATAACAACACACTTACAGAAAGTCAAAATAAATAGGAAATGATACTTGAAGAGAATTTCTTTCCCCCCGAATTTATTGTTGTTTTGTTTTTACTAAGGAGTTGTAAACCTGTCCTTCATGAGTAACGTATGAGTCATGACAGGATATGCCAGCAAATTAATTTAGTATTCTTTAATAGGCATTTTCAGTTATTATTACTGTTTGGTAATTAAATCAGCATGCATTTTGGAGAACCAAACAGAATTAACCAAAACCAAACCAGACGAGGACTAAACCAGACAATAAAAACAAAGAAAACAGAAACTATGGAACAAACAGCAAACATTTCATTTACTTTTTTTGGACTTCATGTTAGCAGTATTAACCAAGGTATACACTTTTACTGTCAAAATTATGATATTTACACAATAAAAAAACAACAGTTCTGTCATTTTCAATTTTGGTCTTCTGGTCAAACGATTTAAGCAAGCTGTAGACACCTTTTCTTTTTGGACATTTTTTGCCGTGGCAACCAACTGAGCTATAGTGACACTATATGTGAATGAGGGGAATAAGCTAATTAACATTGTGGGGCTATGTTTTGTGGTGTGTATGCAGTGTTTCAATATGCTGCAGAATGCTTTCTCTTATTTCATCAGGCCCAGATCTAATGGTAACGTACTGCATTTTTTGTGCAGTTTAGCATGTTTATCCTTAAATGACTGGGAGATTATGGCTGTGAGATAGTAGAAAACAAGCTTTTCAATTTTCCTCATTTGATTTTCATTGAATGTAATTAGAGTAATAGAGTGTAGTTAGAGTAATTTTCATTACTCTGGGTGGTTTTGGTATATTCTTATCCCCCATGAAAAGATGAATACACACGTCCAATTGCTTTTGCAGAGGTGGTCATTGAAAGCTGCTGCTCACACACACACACACACACACACACACACACACAGACCACACAGACACTCTCTGTCCTGACAGCCTCACTGGATGAATGCTAAGACAGCTTCTCTTGCCTGAATGAGGCAGTGACCTTCGCCATTCCTCTGGTTGTTAACAAGTTGAAGCAAGAAACAGTGAATTGGAGGCACACGCAGATCCTCAGAGAACTAATAATTAGTGTTGTTAGAAATTTTTTTGCCTAGAGTTTGACTTATGAATCTGTTTAGTATTTGTATGCCGCATTTTATGTGATGGAAATGCTTGTCAGTAGAATTAGTGGGTGGGCTTTTCTCAGTAGGACAAGGTCATATTTGATGTTGTTTATGTTAAATATATCTCACTGGAAACAGAAACTTAATTGATTGAATGTGGAGTTTTTGGATCTTGTGTAATTAACCTTATTTTTAATACCTCAGACACATTTTTCACCTATGTGGACATACAAAATCTTACATAAACATTCCCACTCTGCTCTGCAGCTCCAGTACTCACTACCACCTCTCTCTGCTGTCCACCAGATCACAGTTTACGTCATCAGAGATCTGGTCTGAATTACAGCCTGTTTTAATTTGTTATTTGTTTCACTTGGCCCACCTCTGAGGGAAGGCAGAGGCATCCTCAAAATCAGGCGGCCATTGTTTCTATGGCAAAATCTAACATAGAAAACACTGCTGTTATACAGAACATTAGGGAAAATGGTTCCTCTGTGTGGTTTGTAAGTAATGACAGTGAAAATATAAGCTTTGTGAATCAGCAACCAGCAGTATGACATTAACATTATGCTTGATACTTTAATCAACCTTACAATTATAGGAATTACATTTTTTATATTGCAAGTCATATACAGCATTAGGCCAGAGGAACAGTCACCCCATTAAAAGTAGGTTATCTGGCAGAGTTGCATTGTGATAAAAGGGGTCAGATCTGAATTAATGAAGCTTTGGCAGGGAACACAAGGTACAGTAGGACCAGCTGAAAACAGTCAGACATTGTCTGTAAACAGAAAAACTACTTCAGAAATGTTTGGTCTTTTAAATTCAGGTAACAGTTACAGCCATCCATTGTAACAATGGTGAAAATTTCTTGTTCACACAGAAATATTATAGTATAATATTATTATTATATTAATATAACTTTGCATTGGATTCCTGTATTGCTTTATTATCGGCCTGTCTGTGTGAAGCTCACTTGTACACGATGTTGCTGCAGGATTCCTACTTTGACACTGCGTGATAGGATAGGAAGTCAATCAGTAGGTGTCCCGTCGCCCTTATTTACATATTCTGGGTCAGTAATCAATAAGAATGTATTGATTGATGTAGGAAGAGAGATTTTCCTCTCTGTCCTAGTCAAGCTATAGATTTGGTTTGGGAAATTTAATATTAAGCATATTTAATGACATGTTGAAACTATAGGCTGCAAATGATAATTGGTGATAAACAGGAAGCATTGTCAGCTTTCTGTCCCACGTGTTTGCGTATATCTCCCATCTCTCTATGTTCTTTTAACACTAAACAAACAAAACACAATGAAATGCACTTAAGAGATGAAGAGCTCAGTGTCAGAAATATGTTGACTGTTTGTCATTGTGTACACTTTGTACTCAGTACATTACAGCCTCAGTTCTCACTAAGCCATCACAACTATGCTGCCAGTAGCAGCGCTGGCCAGATCATGTGACACCCTCGGGCTCAGAAAGACTTCTGCTGTACACAGTCATTACAAACAGCTGTAAAGTATGAGGACAATTTCCTGAGTGTCACATTTGAAAAACTACAAGTTGTGTGCAAAACTTGACATTTTGGCCCAAGGGTGGCACTAGAAGAAAGCTCACCCAGTGTGCAGTGGAAAGAGTTGATCATCATTTAATTTCCTTCATCCTCACTGGCTTGCTTCTTAATTTTCTTATACCTGTATGTCTTCAGCCATCCCCCCTTCTACATTTCTTGTTTCTTTCACTAGCCTTCTTCCCTGTCTGCCTCCTATACTTTCCCCCTTTACCCCTTCAGTCCCTCTCTTTTCCTTTCTCCTTTCATTCCTCAGTTCCCGCCTTAATTTTTTTAAATTACTTCATTCCTTTCTTTACAAGCTCCTCTCTGTCTCCCCCTCTCTTCCTCTCGCTCCTCCCTCTCCGTCTCCTTGTCAGTCTGCCAACAGGCTGACGGCCTGTACGTTTTCATCCTCTGCCTAGAAAACAAGGTCTAAAGTTCAAAGCTGCTGTTGTGGATTGGCGGCAGAGGAGGGAGCACAGAAGGAGGCCAGGCTTGGGTCAAAACAGATTTGAATATCGCCTCAAATAGATGGAATTTTAATCTAATCAGACACCATATTTCAATTTCAGTCCACGTAATCACTTCTAAATTAGAGGAATAAAACAGGGATTTGTTTCTCATAATTTTAGGAGTTTCATGACAGTAAAGATTAAAATTACATGTAGACTTTGTGTAAGTGTGGCAAACAGCTTGTAGACCATCCGGTTATTGGCCAGGTATATTTCCAAACATTCGTATTGGTATTGGTCAAGTAACTCTGGTGAGGAACACAGCTCTTGATTATCAGCCCACAAAGTGGAGACTCGTGAGTTTCTTTGATATTTGCATGTATTTACACACACACACAAATACAAATACAACAGTTAACATGTGTGTGTGTGTGCATGTGTGCATTTTTTTTGAAATTTTGAAGGAGGGAAATATGTTTTAACGGACAAGTCATTTTCATGTTCCTGTGAGTGCTGACTTACCACAGCATTTAATTACATTGACATATTCTTTGTTTGCACAGCTGGGTTGTTCTGGTCTCTTCCCATGTTAGAATCTGTGTGTGTTTGAGACTGCGGTGTATGTATGTGCTTGTATTTATGTGTGCCACCACCTGATAGAGGGAGAGAGTCAGCCAGGGTTCCCACCTGTATTTAGTCCCTGTTGTTATAGTAGCTGTATTAAACGCCCTCCCCCTGACTTGCACATTCACTGGCACACCATAGAGGCCATTAGCAGCATCTTCAGCACTTTTCCTGCTGGTAAGTGGGCGTGTGTGAAGGTGTGAAACCCTGATCTGGTTTTGCTGTGAACGATAAATGTGGTTGTATGCTGTCAAAAAATGAAAGCTCAGCGCCTTAGAGTGGAGCCTGAAATTATACAAAAGGGCATTGTATTACATGTACATTAGAGTGTGTTGGGGATGTTAATAATTTATTAATGATTTATTACTCACTGTTAAGTTTAAGTTATAAAATTACTTTTTTGGTATGGGCTGGTTATATTCTTATATACAGAGCTTGGACGGAATCTGAAAGCTGTAATCAAAGACAAACATGCATCTTCAAGTCAGTAGAAGCGCTTCTGGATAAAGAGAGATTTTTCATATTTTATTTGTAATAGAAACATAAAAGTATCTCTTTGGGTTGAAATATTTAGTATAGACTGCAGACAGAGTTGTGGCTGAAATCCATATTGAAAAGTTTTATTACATTTTGTGAGTTTGTTGAATATGATGCAGCAAGTGCATGGTTGTTGAGACTTATGCAGATTGGTTGAAGCAATAGCTTCTCAATTGTGAGAATGTTTATGTGAGTAATTGGGCATGTGTCAAGGGGTGTGCCACATACAAACCAATCACATTAGTCCCTCTGTGTAGCATACTTCTGCAGCCAATTGGGACACACCATTAGTATCTTTCAAACAGACTTGGCACACACACATAAATGCACATACATGCTCAGAACCCCCCATCCTTTTGATGGCTTCAGGCTCATTTGTTCAACATACAGGCATCTGGTTGAATAAAATCAGAGTGCTCCCTTCTCTCTCGTACATGTTTCATATTTTGTGACCCTGCTGTATTGTATGGCACTGTACTGAGGCCCAGTATAACCTATGGATACTATGTTGTTTGCAGTGGTTTTTTTTTTTTTCAGCTAAAACACAGAAAAACAGTGCCACAGTTAGGGCTGGGCGATATGGGAAAAATTGGTCAATATCGATATATCTTGATATAAATAAAATCACTATATCTGTCGAACTCCTTTTTATTCCTGAGTGAGATGTGAAGATACCATAAGGTCAATTTTAGGGCTGCCCCCTAAATGTCGACTATTTGATGAATCAGTGGGGAAAACCTTAATGCAACTCAAAGAGAGTCAATGTACGAGTTGTTACACTTTTTTTTAACTGCCTGATAGTTCACACAGAGAGCACTGCAGGAGAAACAGAGCATCAGGCTCTTAAAATGACCCAACTGCAAAACTAACTGTGGAGTTAGATACTTGATGAGTATGAATATGAGTCGCTCCGATTCTCTCTGCTCTGGTGTAGAGCTGTATGCTAGTCGTGAGAGCGGACACTGGTGTTATGACGGTGATACGACGACTTTAAAGAGACTGAGAGAACTGAGCTATGACCAAGACGCCAACTTTATGTCTGCAGCGTCTCCGCTATATACACTTTATGGTGGCGGCCCACCGTGGGACAGTTGTTGCCACTGCTGCAATAGCCTCGGTTGAGCTGAGAGAGAGAGAGAGAAAGATGAGACAAAGAGAGCAAATAGTAGTTAACATTAAGTCAGATTTGTATTTGTATTTTGTATTTTCTATTGGCACAAATCCCAAATCCCGCAGTTTTAATCACCTGTGTGTCTCTCTACCGGCTCTCTGTACCTGTTGGTCCTCTCTCAATCAGGGCTGTGTCCGTTAGGGCATCTTCTTTGGTAACGCTGTCGCTCGAGTTTTTGTGAACATTTTCTGTCATCATTTTCTCTTTTATCTCGCTCCTACTCCTGACGTACTGCTGAGCACGGCTGCAGTATCCAAAACATTAGCACATGTGCTGCTACTCCTGTGTTACTCCTGTGCTCTGTGCTGTGTGCGTCAACCTAACCTGATGTGCCTCTAACTCTGCTCCAGCCACATGATTGGCATGGCGCTATTCTCATTATCATATTTTCTGTCAGAACATAGGTGGACTGAGTTCTATCGACGTAGTCATCGACCATGTCTTATATGTCTCTCGAGGAGAGGTTCTATCGCGATATATAGCTCAGTAAACAAATCTAGTCAAAGGTGACAGAGCCAGAAGTCTCTGTGTACCACCATGTGAGGAAACATATGGCATAGCCATTGGGTTTTTGAGTGGTGGGATTTTGAGTGTGTGTTTGTACATGTTAAGCTCTGGGCCGAGTGCCGGTTTTGCTGTATTGTATTGTACTTGACTGGAGTTTATGGCAGTTAGCTGTTAGTGAGGCCCGCTGAGAGGCAGCTGGTGGTAAAAGCCATGCTCCCTGTTGTGCCACCTATAGAGTGAACCCCTCTATATGAAACAGATTCCATTTCCTATGGTACGCTCCTATACTGAGTCATGTACAGGACTGGGCACTCTGTATTTATGCTGTTTTTTGAAGAGAAACTATGTGGAAGGAGAGTGAGGCCCCTTTTCAAGTCTCACAACTTTTTGCCTGCCGGAAGGAAATGTTGGTGGAAAATATTTTTTTCAAGTACTCAGCCTGACATTCTTATTATGAACCGCCCACCAGAGAAAGTAGAAATGAAGAGAAGACTTGTCTCAACTTCAACAGAGATAAAACAACTACAGAAAAATCTTGTCAATGACAGCACGTTTCTAATTGTCAAAAAACCTGTCTGTAGATTTACAGTGTGCAGCTGTATTATATATAGAAACATGAATGAATAAACAGATATTGGTTTAGACTTGATTATTACAGGACTCAGGGACTCATATCAGGACACCCTACTCAATAAATGTGGGTGGTCTTTGATTCATCAATATGATGATCCATCTATTGGTGATATCTGATTCATTCTGCAGCTACAGTGTTTGCATTTGCACCAAATCTACCACAGAGACATTGTTGCAACAGATGTAGATTTATGTTTTGTTTTTTTTTTTGTTTTTTTTTTTTTTTTAAACTAAGCATTTTTTCATCCCTGTCTTTTCTCTTGCCGCTTCCACTGGAAGGTCAGAGGTCAGGGTCAGCCACAGAGCAGCAACCCCACAGCTGGCAGGGGTTTGGGTGCATTAGTTCAGGGACACTTGAGCAGTGCAGATGCTTGTTGATATGGTGGGGTGAGCTCAAGTCCTCAGTTTAAGGACAATCTCTTTAACCTCCATGCTTCCCTGTTGCCAAGTTCAAACCACTTCAACAACATGTGGCCACTCTGTCAACATGTGATATAAAAAGTGGACACCAGCAAAAACAAGACAGTCTTTTACTGCTTGTATGATACAAAATTTTAAAGACATTTTCAGGTGACTTTATCCACTCTGCTAGGCCTATATTTTAGTTAAAAAATATATTTGCAGTATTTTTAGAAATTGTGGACTACACCAGCTACAGGATGTCAGAAATAACTCCCTTTTGGATTCTAAATGGTATATGCCAGTGGTTCATTTTCTTCTTTGGCTTTGCACACCATTTTCATAGTACTGAAATACAGTCCAATGCTGAACAGTAGAATCTCTTAAAAAGGGGAGAAAGATCATTGTGTTTCTAAACACACACCTCTCTGCATTATGGCCAATTTTTGCAGATGTCCTCTATTAGAGCATTTATGGAGACAAAGTAGAAATGGTCAAAAATGCTTTATCCACTGTAGTTAAGCCTGTGCCATGCTGATTTGATCCAATTAGTTGTCCAGCAGCGTCAACACTTTTCTCTCAACAAAATATGGAGTAATCAGTTTTGTTGGGCTGTGGTTTCCGAAAGCATTCTCAGATAGTCAAAACAGCACAGAGAGGCAAAGGCCACCAGATCTTCATTAATCATCAGACTCTGTCTCAGTGTTGTAGTGACTGAATGCTCAATCATGGTGGTGATATTTGATGGTACAGGCACAGTTTAATCAATACATTTATAAGTCCACCTTATTCTCCATTTAACGGAGAACCTCACACACACACACTCACACAGACTGACAGTCCAAGCCTACCTAAAGTTTATTTCGTACTATATACAGCACACACTAATGGTCATTATTCAGCATGCAACCTATTCCTCTTTCCTGCTGGTGGTCTTATTGTTTTAGCAGCTGGTGGGTTGTATAGGTTTTGCAAACTGGGACATCAGATTTATGATGGGAAGCATGAAGACAAACACAGCTCACAGTTGATCGGCCTCCAAGGGGCACAGAAGGGGCTAAAGTGAGAGAGAAAAGAAAAGCAGACAGAAAGTCACAAAAGAACTACATGTTAAGTCTGACGTGGTAAGTAGCCTGGGTGGGCTTTGTGTACGTCGATGCAGTAGGGAGTGTTTATTGGTCATCAATATGGCAGTGATTTTAATACTGATGGATATTTTTGCATTTTTATATCTTAAAATGTGAACATCCTTACCCACTAATTCTAGGGATTGTTTTAAGCCTCTGAAAGAGATTTGAGACCATTACATTACATGTATTTAAATGTAATTTTCTTAATACATCTGATCTCTTTTTGTTGACTAATATTTGTGTATTTTAAGGCAGTAAAAGCTAAATTCACAGTCTATCCTAATTAATGTGCAGTGGGAAAGTACAATTGTTATTATCATCTTTTCTATATTTGTCAGTTTTCAGCTACATAATGCATTTCATAATTTACAAAAGAACACAAATAACTAAAAACATTTTTTTTACTGTGGGCTACAAACACCCTCTCTGTAACCTTCATAGGTGTGCTGCTGCATTCTGTTGGCTGTTACAGCCTAAAATGGCTGTTGTTATATTTGAGAGCTCAAGTGGTCTTGCTGCTTTTAAACAGACTTGGCAATATTTTTAATGCACTTTCTGAATTAAATACTTCAGCCATTCCAGTGTAAATAAACTATGCTCTGTAGTGATTCATTAAGGAATGCTGAACATCATTCAGTGAATGTTTCTTCCACATGTTGCATGGTGATAGGGTCCTAATGGCCAGCCTCATGGGACCTTCTGTTTACATGCTATGAGGAGTTTATGAATTTTAACATGACTAGATGGCACTCAGCTGCACTGCTCATCGCTGCAGAGAGGAAAATAACATCAGCATCAGCAAAAACAGACAGAGGGACTCTGATGTAATCCGGCCTGATAATCCCTCTCACTAAATGTTTCATCTGTTGACATTAGGTGTTACTTGTAGCCAACTCTGTATAACTCTCAGATGGAACATGGACAAATGTGTTTACAGATGAGGAGGGAGAAACAAAGAGTAAAGTGCAACATAAAGGGGGGAAAAAGAGGAATTAAATGGAGAGACTTGGGATGGGGTGATGGGCAAACATGCAACAGCTGTCTAGTTAGCTCTGACACCAAAAGGTGATTTGAGTACCTGTGTTTTACATATTATACAGCAGTTCAGTGGTTAACAAGAAGCAGCACTGATACGTCTGTACTGGTGTCAAAAATGAGGAGGACTATTTGTTGCTTTTATTATATTTTCAGTTATTTGACTCCAAATGTTGTCATGCACAACAACGATGTAGACCTTGTTACTTAAGCATTTTCTGTTTTACCTATTTATACCAGTTTGCAACTGTACGGTCTTAGGGCTTGACTTGAGGTGGGAATTCATCTTGTGGATTGCATTTAGTCAAACTTAGCAATACTGTCAGTTTGCAAAGGCAGTGTTCAGTATTTTGTAACACTATTGACATAGCATTGAATTTTGTTATTGTGTCAACACCAGCAAGGACTATTGGTAGAATGAGTGACAAATGAGGGCAGGGGTTGTATACGTTGTGCTTGTACTTTTGTGTCATGTAGGGAGTAAGACTGCAACCAGTGATTATTTTCATTATCAGTTGATCCACCAGTTCCTTTCTTGATAAATCATTTGGCTGATTCTGCATCATTAAGCAGTGAAACACTGTACCCAGTATCATCAAATGTCTTGTTTTGTCCAACCAACAAATATTCAAGTTACTATGATAAAAGCTACACATTTCACATCTGAGAAGCATAACCTGTTAGCAGACCTCCCCATTTTTGTGCACAAGCCCAAAAATAATGTACCCAAAATATAAAGTCCTGCTCTTCAACCCTTTTGTTTACAGTCATAACCTGGATCTTTATTTTACAAACAAAGAGACAGAATGAGTAGAAGAGAACATGATAGAAATGTATTTTTTAGACCCACTAGTTAATCATCTATTTATATTGTTATAAAAAGAGAATATAAGGGCTGTGGTAGCTCCTTTTGGGTGGAAAACACTTTGGAGCTACAGCCACAAGTCTAAACCAATTCTGTGTCGACAGTGATATCAGGATCCAGTACTTAACACAGAAACAGGAAGCTTCAAGCTTTCAAAACAATTAATTCACAGTGGTCCCTGCATATTGATTAAGCTTATGTCAATCGACTTATCAGTTTATCAACTAATTGCTCCAGCTCGTCCAATGTCACATATTATTAATTACAAATTGCTGTCAACTCCTACTCATAGTGTTTTTAATTTTGCCATGGGAAACAAGTAATATTAGAATCTTGGTCAGTATATTTAATTGTTTTTCTCATGCACAGAGTGGATGTGACCTCAGCTGTATAACATGTTTAATAAATCAGTTCACCAGTGCTGACTCACTGATCCTTGAAGAATCCATCATCCATAGCTGAGGTCAGCTTTATGTAATGATATTGCCCCTTTGACTGTCCCACTTTAATTACTTTGTTATATTGGCATGAATGTCATATTAATTGCCTGTATCTAAAAATATCCAAATAAACTTAGAAATTGAACTTATCCAAAGAATGAACTCAAGCTCATATTTAGTGAAATTTAATTCATTTCACTGATAATCATACACTCATTCTCTCTCTGCAATTTCTGCTGTATTTTTGTACCTGACTGTTGTCTCTTGACGAAAAATAATATATGATGACAATGATGTTGAAGGTACTAATGAATTTGCTTAAAGTAGATGTAATTAGATGAAAAAATATACAGTAAAACTGTATGTGTGAGGAAAAACAGCACAAAGGGAGAGATGGAATTACCTGTCATCCTGACAGCTAAAAAGTCTGCCCTCCTTTTCTCTACCAATTAATCCTGTTGACTATAAATAAATAAAAATGCTAATTATTAAGCAGTGTTACAAATGAGAAAACACATGAAGGGGAAAAAAGAGAACAAAGAAAGTGATCAAAAGAGAAATAACACTGCAGTTGTTAATTACAGACCTGGAGCCTACTCACAGTGTTGTTAATCAGCACCACTAATGAAACTGCATGTTGTTTTGCAGTTGTTTTTGCAGAGCTGCTGAGATGTTTGACTTGCCATCTCTCCAGTTTGACCTCTCCAACTATTTCATTATTCACCTGCTGCTGCATTAGAAAAAAACTGTTTTTGTGACATGATGACTAATGGAGTGTGTCTTGTTTTTGTGTGCACATCTGTCTCACTGCACTCCTCACCCATCCCAACACAGTTGGAACCTGAAATTACTGATATGGTTGCCAATGAGATAAACCCCTGTTACATGTGAATCATACACACACAAGCATCCACAGGTACACACAAACCCCGTGTAGATGGTCAACATGCACTAAGTAATGGGTGTGTGTGTTGCTCTCCTGGTGTGGTGTGTTCTGGGTAATGGGATTGATGCTTCACAGCCGGAAGCTCCTGGCATCATGCGTATGTCTTTGTGTTTTCCTGGGAACTGGTGCTGAAACTTTTAGAAAGCCAGGATGTAATGAGAGCTAATGGACTCAGACTATGTTTGTCTCTATCTTTCACTTATGCTCTCACCTGCCTCACACTCTCCAGTCTTTCAGTATTTCTGTCTCGCCATCCATCGCCCACCGCACCAGTGCCTCATATCTCGTTGTCCTAGTTCGACATTATCCGAGTCCTACTTCTATGCACGTCAACTCCCCGCAGGCTATATTCTGCAGCCACGTGACTGTTTTTTCCGGCTGTGCTTAAGTTCACTGCATGCACCCCCTCCTCCTTTTGTTCTCATTTGGTCATCTTCCTCTCACATGACATCTCCCTCCCTCACATGTAGGATTTCTCTGTGTTGTTTGATCTCGATCACTTTATTCGAGCAGAACAATACCAAAAATATTCTAACCATGGTAATTGCATTGGACACTCCCATCTCTTGTTGCATTTTGAGCCTTGCCTTAGATTTCCTACAGTTTTTACCCTTTGATTTTGCTTCTTTCTTTCACCCTTGGACCTTTAAGTTTAAGTCAAACATTTCCAACAGCCTGGCAAACCGTCATGTTGTGGAAAACAGTGAATCTTTAATAGAAAACTTTATCAAAATAGACATTTTTACTCTCACTCTAACACTGTTGTGCCCAGTTACAAAAACCATAAATCTGTTTCTGTGTCTGTGTGCCATCTGGTCAGTCAGTTAAGGCTAAGGGTATCGGTTTGGTTTTATCTTCGGCAGATACATTTTCTGGCAGACAACCAAAATAAGACTTGTGTAGGTGTACTTGTTGTCCACCTCTCTTTTTTTCATTCATATGCACGTGTGAACACACAGAGACATAGAGTCTGACTCTGACCTGAAACTGGACTTGTATCAGATTTTAAACAGATGTTATACAGTTTTTAAATTCATATAAATCTGAGACAAAATAGATCTAGATTGATGTGATTGATTTTCAAGAAAATGTCACAAGAAAAAAGGGGTAAAAATCTTTAGGTTGTGTGCTACTCTATTTGAACCGTCTGCTGTAAGCCATGTTCAAATCTCATCTGATCTTTCAGTGTATGTAAGTCAAAGAATTTTATGATGGGTGCTTACAGTTCACTTGTCTGTTTGTCTCTGTGTGACAGAGGCTGCTGTTGACAGGAATTTCAGGGTAAAATAATGGCAAACAAGGTGGCAAGCTTTGGCTAATTAACTTATAAAGTTCATCTCTTGATAACCTATATACAGTCATAACTCTTCTCTTGATCTACTCATTCAAGTGGGAATGATGGCATTAAATATTAAATATTTCAGACAACATACATGTTTGGGTTCAGTACACAACATTCTGATTAGCTATATTCAGCTGTTACTTATACTCTGGTTCTTCTTTAGAAAGGACTGGATGTCTTAATTTGATTTGGGAGGCATTTTCACCAACAGTAATAAAGGTGCTGCAGCTCATCAATAATGCGTAGTACAATATAGTACAGTTTGAAATTGAGAGCTGCCAGGACAAAGTCAAGTATCTCCCATATCCCTTGTCTCTTACACTGTGTATGATAATTACCAATGTGTTGCAGTAAACACATAAACCTGGCAACTCTGCATAGACCTTACTGGTAACATTATATTGGTTTATACAGTTAACAATAAATATTGGTAGGGATGATTCAGCAACACCTTTACATTGGTATGAACATGTGCCAGCTGTCCATAACCAAATCTATGCCCGTGCTTCAGACTGAGGCGCCTTCAGAAAAATATTGATGAGGATTAGTTTGCACACAGTTAGCTGTTGGTGTGTGTTACTCTACTGCTGTTTATTTCATAGGGAAGGCCAGATGGTGTGAGTGTGTGTGCGTGGAAAGTAGACAATATTTCAGCTTGGCAGTATTAAATGTATCAGTCATTTCTTAGCCTTTGGCAAGTGGCCCTCTGTCTGTCATTAATTCTCTTTCCCATTAACACTGAAATTTCCTGATTTGCAAGATGTGTGTGTGTGTGTACCTGTGTGTGTCTGTGTGTGTCTGCTGAGTCATTCAGCCAATAGCTGCAAGATGCAGAGTGTGGCTGTCAATGGTTTTTGCTAAATATGCTAATAGCCCGACACCTGTTTGTATAAGAAGAGGAAAACACACACCTCCCCATCAAGCACACACTCAAAGCACTCCCACACAACACAAGAGCAGGGGGTAACAAAGAGATTTTTTGGCTTCGTTCGAGGTTGGTGAAATTTATGGCAGCAGAGTGGACATTTCTTAGTTTCTTATCTTTTTGTGTTTGTGTTTCAGTCAAAACAAGGAGCAGGCCAGCAGTGTCAAAACAAGTTCTCATATCCTCTTTCTTTTTCTCTTCAGTGATGGAGCCCATGACGGTGACGACGTCAGTGGTCGGACCGGATGAGTTCGACCGCAACGCCCCGCGGATCTGTGGCGTGTGCGGTGACAAGGCCACCGGCTTCCACTTCAATGCCATGACCTGTGAGGGCTGCAAGGGTTTCTTCAGGTGGGTGTTGTCCCTGAGTTGATGTGTGTGTATTCACATTGTGTATTTTTATGTGTCAAATGATGGCATTATGGGAAATGTGTGAGAGTATGTGTGTTGTATGTGAGGTGTTATTAGCAGTCTTGTGGACGAGGTGTTCTCATTATACATCCTATTTGGCATCATTTATGTTTACAGTGATTTTTCTGCCAACTTCATTAACTGTCGGTCGTTACGGCCAGTTAGATATCAGATGTGTGTGTTCATTTCTTCTCTATATTTAGGTTTTAGAATTAGGCTTATTTTCACTTTCAGGCAGCACTGAAAGACTGAATTGAACTTAAAACATTTGTTTTTTAAAATTTTTTTAGAGCTAATATTTTGTTGACTATCACCAATATTAACATGCACATATTGCCATTAACATTCAAAGAGGAGTAAATGTGTATGACTATCTAATGTCAGTATACACTGACACTTTTTTCTGCGAGAATATGCATGTAATGTTTTCAGAGAAAGATACTTTATTCAGTGCTGTAATCCTTTTTACTTTTGCCCCCTCTTTCTCACTCACTCACCCACACTCACTGATGGACACACACACGTACAACACATCTGTACTTTTTCTAAATTATCAAGGATTCTAAATAGGATTCAGAGATATGAAGTATTGTAATTAATTTTAATCCCACCAGCCAAGGGAAGAAGAGTAAAGACATTATCCCTTCAAACAGGGATTTTTATTATGAAAGGAATGAGCTGGTTCAGGGTTTAGTCAGTAATTACAACAAAACATTTATGTAATATGTAAATTTATTGGCCAATTCAAGACCATAATACTTGATTTTAAAACTTATGCTAATGTATAGAAAATATGAATTTAAAGGAGAATTCATTTTAGAAGAATTAGAATTTATTTCAGTCTTATTTGCAGTTAATACATAGTACTGTGTCTGTTTATATAGTTGCATCTTGAAAGGGTTTAAAATATTTGTATAAGAAAGTGTTTTTAAATGAAAGTTGCACCAGTGTCATCAGTGACAGTTGTTTTCCTTCCTTTATCCCCATGTAGCAGGAAGCATGACGCCACCTCAACCGGTTGCTGCTGTATATTTTAAACAGTACAGGGAATAAATGATTCTAAATTAACAAATGCTTCATTCTGAACTCCTGTAGGCGCAGTATGAAGCGTAAAGCTTCCTTCACCTGTCCTTTCAACGGAAGCTGCACCATCACCAAGGACAACCGGCGTCACTGCCAGGCCTGTCGCCTCAAACGCTGCATTGACATCGGCATGATGAAAGAATGTGAGTTAACCTTTTATGATTGCTTACATCCTGACAATGCTGCTGATTCGTTGGAGTTGCCGCTTGAGATAGGAAAAAATGGGCGGGCGGCAGGCAGCAGGCATAAGAGAAACAAAGGACATTTTAGCAGTTGCAAGACAGCTCAGCTGTTACAGTTTTCAGGTGATTTCCCAAACTTGGTATTGATCCTTTGGCTTATCTGGCAATCGGCTTTTTGGGGATCATCTTATTAGATTATTCCAGACGTTTGCCTTTTTCCACATCTGTCATGTGGTCACATATCACCATCTCAGTGTCAGTTCTGGTGGTATGATTGTGTCATGTGATGCACACAACTTCATTAAGATTGAATGTCTTTGGAATAAGTGATAATAATTACTGTTGATGCATGATGAATAATATTGGATTATTATTTATTATTTCATGTGTATACTTTCATGTGGTGTTTGGGATTTTTGTGGTGATGTATAATGATTATAATAATTTATAAAAATAACAAAGCATTCAAATACTAATTTGGATGTTGATTGCAAAGCTTCAGTGCTTTGAAGCTTTTGGGTCAGCCCCAGTGTATCGTCACAATTTCAGAAAGTTTGTGAAACAGGAAATAGATACTTTAAAATCACGTCCTATTGTCTTTTAGATGGTATTTGATAATAGAAATGAGTGAAATGCCACAGCTAATTATCAGCATGTTATGATCATGCCAAAGCAAAACAGCGTCTCTTCAACTATTTGTGATGGGCAGGTTTTTACAAATATGAAACAGCAGTAGAATTAAGCTTCATTGGATCAGGTAGATATAAACTTATAGCAAAGGTGATATTAGGGCAAGATTTACCAACTTTACCTCTGCTTGACATTTCTTTGATGTAATATTCATTCAGGCATGTGAGGTACTGCAGAGCAGCTGCTTCTGATGCTGCCTCAGGATTGGTGCATAGCTTGAAAACCACCGCTATTGCTGCATGAAATACACTCAAGTTTTTGTTTTTATCATTTTAGTTGCCAAATTTCAACACATTGCCCAGCTTGTTACAGTTAAAGCAAATTAGAGGATGGTAGCCTACAGTCTTCAACATATTTTTTTCCCTGTTTTTGGCATGTTGGCTTCCAGTCAGGACAATTAAGTAAAAAATCTTCCACTAGAATTTAAATTAATGCAATATTGAAAATCAACTCAAAATAAAACCCTCCTAACTCTTACTTAAGTACTATATTGCAGGCAATAATATTTTATTTTTAGTCATTTGTTTTACTGTTTTTGTTTTATTGATGCTTTTTATTATGTTATCATCATCATTATTAAAATTATACTTAATAGACAGTGATTATACTATTTTGATTTGTTTTCTAATGCTCTGTGTGAGTACAAGAAAATAGCAAAGCAATAACAAGCTAGCTCAGTACTAGCTGCCTGGAGAGATGAGCATAAGGCTGACTGGTGCTCACAGTGAACTGGTTTCCCGTTTGCAGAGAATTTAATCTGATATTTAAAGACAGCAACCAGCAACCAGCAGAATCAATGGTCGGTGTAAACTGATCTGATTTGCTACAGAAAGACAGTACTGGCTATGCATAAGGCCAGCTGTGCCATATGACAAACTCAGGCCTGGGTCAAATTGTAATTTTATCTTGCCAGATGGAGCTTCTATTATTACTGCAGGTTAGATGCTGTTAATCACAGTATAATATTATAGCTGAACCAGATTAAAATGGCATTGTCTTTTAAGGCTGTTTGACACAGCTGTGACCATGTTGGTTATGCATATAGTGCCGGGGTGTAATACAAGTAACATGCTGTGAAAGGAGAATGAGACATCACCTCATCCCATATTAACACAAAATGACATTTTGTCTCAACTGATTCATAGTAACTAACACAGAGGCATATCTTTAATCTGGTGTTGGCAGGTTATCACATTATCCAGTGTGCATCTGAATACTAACCCACCAACAGGAAGTGCAGGAAGTAGTAGATGACAAGAGGAGAATAAAAGAGAGAGGAAAGGAAGGAATGATGCCAGCAGGGGTTAAAGTCCTGTTCAGTGATGGCTTTCTTTCTTCTAAGAGATACATAATGGTCTTGCCCACATTTCACTCACAAATAGACTGATGTGTGTGTTTGTGTGAAACAGAGATGATGCAGGGCAGGGTTCACACCAATGATAACAACCATGTTGACCACAAATTGCCACATGACACTGGAGTGTCTGTGTTTCATTGAGAAAAGATGAGAGAAGAGCGCACTGGAGGAGAGAGAGAGAGAGGGAGAGACGTTTATCAGTATAAAATGGTCTCTTTGTTTCTCACAGCTAGTGTACACAGGTTCGTGGGGTGAAGGAAACCCACTGTATTCGCTACTGAGTGTTACAGCTGCTCTGCTTGTCTCTGCAGTGTCTGTGCGTATGTGTAGCTAAGTTTTTTTTTTTTTTTTCTACACAGAGAACTTAGTGGCAGCTGTGTTGTTCAGATTCTGTACTGGTTGCACAAAACACAACCACTTCTGCAACAACAAATCTGTTTCAACAATGTTGTATCAATGACAACTGTAAAGGAAGAATCACTCCAGAGTGAAAACACATGCAGCGGGATGTTAGACTAGCTAATTAGTGCTTGACATTAAAAGCATAATTCACATAAACTCTGATTAACAGCCATCACAGTCATCTGAAAGCAGCAGGTATGTGTTCATCTTCAGTCTGTGACCCGGCTCTACAAATTAAATATATATAATTATTTATGTCTGCACACATACTATTAATATGACTTTGCCCTAATATAGAATTGATTTACTCGCCTCCATGTTAAACACACAGATTCCCATCTGTCTAGCAGTACGTGTGCTCGGAAAATAAATTGAGAATGTAAAGAAAAAGCAGTCACAATGCCTTATTACATTTGCATTTCTAGCTGTAAAACAGGTCATCTTTGTGAACTGGAAAAAACAGACGAAGAATGGTTACAGTGTGGATAACTGCGTATTTTTGTGACTGGAGGCTTAAGCCACAGTCCATACACTCTTTGAGCCAAAGTGCGCTAAGTTTATTTTCCTATTTAAAATAAATAAATCCAGGTTCAGTAGGTCATGGTTGAGGTACCACCTTTGCCTCATTCGGAGCCAGGAAAAAGCCTGTGTATCCATGTCACTGTGTCTACCTTTTGCATGTATGTGTGTTTGTGTGCTTCCTTGTTTTTTCTGTCTGTGTATTGGATTACATGGATATAATAACACAGCTAGCATGGCCTAAAAATTAAAATACATGCAGAGGCCAGGATGAATGTGTGACACTGAGCGTTGATTGGTTAAAAGTTGAAAGCCTTGCATTAATTATAGAGTCTTTGTTTCTCGGCTGGAGTTCTGTGTGAATACAGAAACAGACACGACACACACACACACACACACACAGGTGCACACATACACACACATTCATACAAGCATGTGGTGTTGATAAAGGAGACACTTATTTGTTGTCATGATCGATCTCCATGTTGTTGCTCAGGTCTGTCTGTGGTTAGGGACTGTGCCTTTGGTCCTGTGACCTGTTGCTCATATGACTACTGACCAAGAGGAAAAGACAGAGTTTCGTTCATGTTGTTTTTGTTGTGTCACATGCACATGTTGTTCTTACGAACATGTTCCTAACCGTCTGCAGTGTGTGTGTGTTTCATCGATCTGTCTGCTATATGTTGGAGATATTCATACATTTTTCGAATGTAAAGTTGATGAGACAGAATAGTTGTAATAATAGTACTGTTTGCCAAGGATAAGCCTTAATTTTCAGTGGAAGATGGTGTATTATGTTCATGAACATATGGGGTTTAACTACAATACAGTTCCCCTAAAATGTGTTTGGGTATGTGTTTGTCTGTCTTACGCCCTCCTCTCTTTGCTCACTTTGTCTAAGCTTCACCAGCATTTAGATTAGAGCTCTGTGTGTGTGTGTGTGTGTGTGTGTGTATGAGAGAGTGTGTGTGTTTGTTTGTGTGCCCTCTCTGAGCTGTGCCAGCTGAGTGTGTAGTAAACACCCCTACGCTGTCCTTGTTTGACAGAGGTTAGAGAGATGCCAGGAAAAGACCTCCCCCCTTGTGTGTGTGTGTATGTATTTGCATGCTTGCTGTGTTTGTCTGTTTTCGTGGGTGTGTATTTGTAACAGGATTAGAATCACAGGAGAGTTTCTGAAACGTTTTAGCCTTTAGATGATTGAATTCCCGCCCTGGGTGTCTTTCAGTAGCAAAGCTTCTCCTGCGGTGCTGACCTCCATTTACCTCCCTAATTCATATTCTTCATCCTCTCTCTGAGTCTTTTGTATTCTGTCTCTTTGACAACCTTTACACCTGCATTACCATAAGTGCCAAATGCTCAATTTAAAGTGGGACAGACCAAAAACATCAAATGAAGCATCCAAAAAAACATCCCCCATCCAGAAATCCTCTGTAGACTATTTAGCTTATCTTTCAAAGCATTTTATAATATGCAGTCCAAAGATGGTTGAGACTCAAATGTTGTGTATGTCTTACTTTTCAGATTTGTAAGAGATAAGTTACTCTTAAAAACAGGTTCTCAGTAGTTTATGTTGACACATTTTGTCCTCACTGCAAACCATTGCTGAGTAGACATAATCAAGCATCACCTAATGTCTTTGCCCCCCACACTGCCCTACCATGTACAATTCCATTGTGATCTACTGATAAGCCATTTTGCGTCACACTCAGCATGTGTGGGCGCCCTGACGCCTGACTGACCCGAATTTACCTCTTGAACATCACAGGCCTAGAACAGTTGTGGAAAAATCTTGGCCATGCACCAAATCCAGCTTGACATATATCACACCAGATCTAAGTGTTAGCAGCCTCCATTGTGTTTAACTGGTCCGTTGGCTGGTTAATGAGTAAGCCCGCTGTGAACCTCGGGCCTCCGCAGCACTCTGCCTTTCCCTCATTGTCAGTGTGGCATTACTGGTGTTTACCAAACTCATTTTTTTTTTTTTTACCAAGTCCCCTGTCACTGTTTGCCTTTCTTTCTGTCTTTCTTTCTTCACTCCCCTCTGCCATTCAGGGCACCACATCACCACATCCAATCAGTTGCTGCCCAAACAGCAAACTTTCTTTGGTAAACTGCAGCGTGTCTGCCAAGAACTGTGGGGTGGTCAAGATGTTCCTTTGATGGTCTGTTGTTTTTTGTGGACTCCTGCCTTAATGATGCCATCCAGGGCTCAAACTTGGCTGGAAACTGACTGGTTCAATCATGTCCCAGCCTTAGAATAGCTGCTTTGACGGCCTGTGCCAAACTCTGACCAAACTGTGCCTATTCATGATCAAGCTTCGAGCTGCATACTTGGATATCCTCACCACAAGGAGTGGTTCTAGGCAGTGTGCTCCTGGCTTGGGACTGGATGGACATTGGAGCACAGCCAAAGCCTAATTAATGATGGTGGGTCAAAAGAGATGAAAGCCAAGTAAATCCTCTGGTTAGCTAAGCAGTCAGATTCATTCAGTTGCCTTTTTAAGCCTGTGTTGCCAAACAGTTGTTTTTGTTGTTGTTGTTGTTGTTGTCTGCATCACCACATCATGCGGTTACATAACGCTACTTCTGTGGTTGCAATCCAGGGTGCAATCACTGAAAATCCACTTCAAACATAGTTGTTTACAGCTTCCAGGAAAACAACCAGTATTTAGTATGAACTGCATGATTGGAGCACTATTTAATTTAGAGTCATCCTTGCCATCTCACTGGTCTCTTAAATTAGCAGTTACTGTGAAGTATGTATTTATTTTGTGTATTTGATCTGAATATACACTTACTATTGTAAAGGCTAAAAATTGTAGCTTTCCACATGACAATGAGGTCTAGGTTACAGATTAACATAAAAGAAATTGCTGTATTAACAGATTCAGACGGTTAAACAGGAGGACACTGGAGCTTATTCAGAATAACACCAAGAAAACGCTCTAAGGACTTTTATCCTGCATTCAGCCTGTATGAACAAGGTCACTATGCAGTTAAAATTGTTACAAATCTAAACCTGAAAACCTAAACAAATAACATAATTTAATGGTGCTAAATTTGATGTCTGCAAAGTATGAATGGTGAGATGGTTCCTTTGTAGCTGCCAGGCTGTCAGACTTGCCGTCGTATCTGTGTATTTTGACCTCATGACTCGTTGCCTGTCTCCCTTTGGCAGACGTGGTTTGCCTGGCAGTCATGCTGTCTGTCTGTCTGTCTGCACAGTTGAACGCTTCATGGGTAATCGGTCACTGTGGCAGAGAGTCAAAAGGATAATATGGGCCGAGGCATTCAGGGGTCAGAGCATTACTCCAGCAGTGACTACAGTGACCAACAGAGACAGGCCACAGACCTGGATGACAAAAATACTAACTGTAAAATACCACCGAAGTAGTCAATTTTCTGTAAGTGATTGAACAGTTTTTCTACTTTCTCTGTTGTTTTTGGTACTGTGCCACAGTATCAAGAAGAAAAGACGTGCGCAATCAACTTGCTAGATATTGCAAACAAGATAAGAAATGTGGTTTAGCAAATACTGTTTACCTTATTTTGGTTAAGTGGTAAATATCTGCACTGAATATATATCTGTACAGTTTTTCTTGTGTGGTTTTAGCTCTGTTTCCTGTGCGTTCTTGGAACGTTGAAATGCATTCTTACCATCATCAGTGGCATCAAACACTGATGATGTAACACTCTTCCTGCTTCTTTCTCTCAGCTCAATAGACATATTATGTTCTGAAACATAGAGAAAACCAGCTCCTGCCAGAATACAGTGTGTTACAGTCTCATATATAGTAGTTAAGTGTGTATATAGAGTGTGTATAAGTGTGAATTTTTGACTGTTGTTTTTTGTTTTTGGTGAAAAAAATATATCATATATGTTCCAGGTCCAAATCAGTTGCATGAGGCCCCACCTGCTTTCTCTATCAAACACTTGCTATGAAATGGATGATCTCAAAACTCAGTTAAGACAGTGACAGTAATGTACTGTTGAAATTAATAGGCTCTGTTTACAGAGAGGTCTAATAAGAAATGTAACAGACCACCCCATTACAAATGCTGCATTCACACAGTGAACGTTTGAGCTGCCTGTTTAGAAACTCCTACGCCTTTCTCTTTAGGCACAGCTTGTAATTCAAGGTTTCCTGTTTCGCACCATCAGAGGCCACTGTACAACTCACATCCAGATGTAGAAGTCACACAATGATAAGTGTTGAAAATGGTCTCTCCACATCAACAGTCAGAGCAATGGCAGCTGCCTGCTTTAGGGTTGGCTACTTCACAGAGGGCTCTGAGACACCTCCCATAGCAAAGACCTCTTCCACAGGCTCAGTCTGCACTGTGAGTGAAATTTGAGAAAGGAAAAGGACTGAGATGGTGTAAGTTATGTGACTAACTCAGACAGAAACTCATGCATACTTTCCAATAACAGCATTTTAATATACAGGCAGTGGATGGCTCATATTGTGATGCTTAGTTGACAATGCTAGTGAGATTGGTTAACATTGCCAAAACTTGATGTGAAATTTTTATTTGTTTGTCTGATGGTTTATAACATAACACAAAAAAGATTTTATTACACTTCTGACATTTCTCAAAATCTATTTTATAATGGCCAATGGTGGCACAGCTTTTGAGCAAGGCGGCCTCATCTGAAGTTACTGAAAAATATGAAAACACTAAAATGCACAATACTCTCTTTCTTTTTTTTTTTGTCTTAGTGCATTGTGTTTTAAATCCAGCAGAAACAGATATACATTTGTTGCAACCTATAATAAATAATGAGTGTTATGAGAATAACTCTACAGAGTAACATAATGCTCTAAGACATGTCGAAGTGGCACGCAAACCTTGGAATTCCTAAGCGATCCTCTCATCTAGTCAAACCTAAAAGAGTCACTATAAACAGTATGTCTAATCCATTCTGCA
Organism: Lates calcarifer; assembly: GCF_001640805.2. Lineage (NCBI taxonomy): Eukaryota > Metazoa > Chordata > Actinopteri > Centropomidae > Lates > Lates calcarifer. The sequence continues at coordinate 5,366,368 of NC_066838.1, read as the reverse complement.
CCACTGTGCCACTCTGCCTGCAGTCTCCACTCCTGAAACATGAATAAGGCAAAAGGCACTTTAATGTCTAACACCCGTTACATCAACCGCATAAAAAGCTAGCAGACACGACAGGCCTTTCTGCATTCCAAACTGAGGAGACATATGGTTCATGGAACCTGAGATGGAGTTTACATTAGATCTCCATCACCTAGTTTTGAAATGCAACTTTGTTTTACTGGTAGCATCATAGCCAGGTTGAAGCACATTTTGGGATATCCCTCCTAACATATGATGGATCAGTGACATCGCTTTTGAAAATATCATGACTTCATGTGTCGGTTATGCACAATAATTTCAGTGTAGTTCAAACATATTTTCCCTGTTCCTTATGTTTTCTTGAGAATCATAATAAAATCCATAATTGGAAAGGGAGAAACAATCCAATTAAATCAAAACCCTTAAATTAGCTAAATGTTCAAGTGCCTTTATTATGAAAATAAATAGCATTATTTGAATTAAAATTTGAATTTAAATGATTATGTAAAAATAACTGCCATGGCTTGTTTTCTACATATAACTGAAATGAAACTATGACACATACTTTGATCAGAGGACAGCGAGCACAAACTGAATTGTAACATCACATTAGCCTGAGATACCGTTTTACAAATGGATGTCAGGATTTGATGGAAAAATGTAAAATATTTTATTTTGATCTTTGGGTGGTGTTATTATCCACTTAAATACAAACATCTTGTCTGCTGTCTCTGATGTATTTGTGGCACAAACAACCTATTTACCTACCTCCAGTGTGATTCTATGCATTGTCGTCAATTATTACCATTATCATTTCCATGTGTGTAACAACACTGTGACACGGAAAGTGTGGCACCATGTGTGAACATTTGCATGTGTTTACTTTCAGTTAGAAGAGCCCAGATCAGTTACAACCAAATGATACTTGCATTGTGAATGGAGTTACCTCTTGAATGTATTGGCATATGTGTATATATGTGTGTGTGCTGCTGATGTTTTTGTGACTGTATTGCAAGATTTTTTAACATGTCCTCTCTTCCATCCCCAATTCCAGTCATCCTGACAGACGAGGAGGTTCAGAGGAAGAAAGAAATGATACTGAAGAGGAAGGAGGAAGAGGCAGCCCGGGAGGCCATGAGGCCACGGTTGAATGAGGAGCAGGCCCGGATAATTTCCTGCCTGGTGGAAGCTCACCACAAGACCTACGATGCCTCGTATTCTGACTTCTCCCGCTTTAGGGTTAGTCCATTACAAGCTTTCTTCCTCTACTAAAACCATTATCACTGATACAGCCAGAATGACTTTGTTCTCTGCCATGAATATGGCAGGAGTAGGTCATCATGTCATGCTACAGAGGGGAGGGTTCCCTGAAGCATGGCATCTGGACATAATATTACATTTTTCAGTTAACAGCAATTTGGTATTTTTTTACTTTTTTAATTAGCACAAGTTATATACAACACAGAGTACTCAATATACATTTTTGAGTAAGCAGTCTGCCACCATAGCACCTACATTTGTGGGAAAATAAATATTGAGGTTAAATGCTCAAGAACTGAATAAACAAAAAGCTGTCATAATAGGATATGGATACCATCTGCTCTGGTTTACCACAACACTTGTCATGAGTACAAACTAAATGAGAGAATGGTTCAACAAGGCTCCAGTTATAGCTAAAACATCAGGAAAGGTCATCACTTCTTCATTAGGGTGGCTGAACATGTTTACATCATAATAATTCAGCTGTCGGTGATAATTGAGCTTCAACTCTTGTGGAGAGTAAAGAGACAAAGGTGAGCATGTGTATGTGAGGTGAAGTGAGTCAAGTATGTACTTTAATGTAACTGCTCCAGAAGGGTACAGCCACACCCACATTTTGGTTTCTTTGGTCAAAACAATTGTACAAATTAAACTTTGTGGCAATTTTGTATTTGGCTTACTCAAGTTTATGCTGAGCATTTACAAGTGAACCAGGGCTTGTAAATAAACATCACATAAACACACGAGCAGCTGGTTTATTGGCCAGTATGGTGACCTGCAGTCTCAGCAGGTTATAGAGATACTGAGGGCAAAGAAAATCAAACTAAAGCTTAGCATGATGCGTTTGACTGTGTGCAAACTTGTGTGATCTTAACTGAACATAAATAAGACCACACAGAGAGTAGGTGTTGACAACCAGATTTATTAATGAGTGGCATTTCAACAGATGTATGGTACACATGTGGAGAAGTGGAGAGTAAAATGACTGTACTGTGTTAAAGTAAAGGGAGTCAGAACCACTCCTGTCATCTTATAGCAATAAATAATGTCTGTAACCACAGTCATATTTACTTCAGACCAACACATCAGCTACTGTCAACTGTGTGTGTGTTCAATTTGCTTGACACCAGTAACACGAGTCACCAAAGGCCTGACAGTGGCATTGTATTTTCTTCCTCCACGTCATGACTTGACACTTTGAGACGGCATTCTCTTTGTGAACCACAACAACTGGGTTGTTTGAGGAAATGAGATGGAAGACAGAGATTTGACGGAATGAGAAAGTCTTAAAACACTTCCTCCCTGTCTCTGTGATTTATTAGTGTTGAGTGTGATTCTGTCACACACTGTGCAGCAGACAGCCACAACCACACTGCACTTGGGTAGTAAATGTTTGGAGTTTCTCAGATATTGAGTTGTGAGTGTCACTTTGAACTGCATGTGAACCGTACAAGATGAAGTGCCCACTTATTCCCTAGAAAAGAAACCATGTAAAAACTTGGTGGCGACAAACTGATATTTCCATGAAAGACACATTACATTGTAGCTTTTTTGAGAACTCTTAACATTGATCTTTGAGTAAACATAAAACTAAACCAATACACATTTGGACTACAGAATTTACTTACCACTTTAAGTCACAAATTATCAAAACAGTGCATGTGTGCACATCCTCAGGATTTTCCACAAACTTCTTCCTTTTATGTAGCCCTCCAAATAAGTAAGTCAGACTCTTACTCCTGCCTGGTGGAGGGTTAATGAGTTAGCTGGAAAACTGTGCTAATTAAAACCCAGAACCCCCTCAGTTAAAGGTTTTAGTCAGAAGAGTTATCTAGATAACTTGGTAACCCTGCCTCTGTGATTATTTGTATTTGATTCTTAACTCCAAGTGGCACCCAGGAGGAGGAGGAGCCCAGCGGTGCACTGAGTTGTGAATGTATTACACTGAGGGTATTAATATTTGTGTTTCTCTGTGTGTGTTTGCAGCCTCCTGTGCGTGAAGGCCCAGTAACACGCAGTGCCAGCAGAGCCGCCTCTCTTCACTCTCTGTCTGATGCTTCCTCTGACTCATTCAACCACTCTCCTGGTGAGACACACAAAGAGTCCTTCTCCTCCTGTATTTGATCGCTTTCATGATTCAGGGTTAGCTCTACCAAGGACACAGCCCTGAAGAGATCTACTGATTTAAAAGCACAAACAAACATACACAGGAACTTGGTGCCCTCTGCCTCATGTTTTAGTCATGTTTTTTAGACCAAGTCTGCTTGTGAAACTCATGTCATACAGTTGTGTTTGATATTGTATTCATTGCTAAGACTTCTGTGTATTTATCTCTTTACGGCATAGGGCTGGGTGATAAAACAATAACACTATATATGGCAATATAACTTTTCCTCATAGACATTTAAGACATGCTTGATAACAACGTTGATAAAACTCACTCCACCTGTGTTTTGACAGACAATATGAAAAACCAATGATAATGAGAATAGCGCCGCACCAGGCTGGAAAAGAGTTAGAGTTAGAGTTTTGGATACTGCAGCCGTGCTCAGCAGTATGTCAGGAGTAGGAGCGAGATAAAGGATAAAATGAAAAATGAAAAAAAAAAAAAACCTTGAGTGACATCGTTACTGAAGAAGAGGCCCAGACACAGCCCTGAATAACAGAGGACTGACAGGCACAGAGAGCCGGTAGAGACAGACACAGCTGATAAAAACTCTGGGATTTGGGACATGTCCCTGTAGGAAATACAAAATACAAATACAAATCTGACTTAATGTTAGCTAGTTCACGCTACCCTTTTTCCTTTTTTCCTCCTCTTTTTCTCTACCCTCTCGGCTCAACCTAGTTATTTAGCAAATTTAAGCAGCAATAATTTGGGTCGCCACTATAAAATGTGTATAGTAGAGACACTGTGGACATAAAGTTGGCGTCTTGCTCACAGCTCAGTTAACTCAGCCACTTTTAACTCATCATAAAACTGGTAGTTTCCACTTTTGTCCGTTCTCACGACTAGCATACAGCTCTCACCTGACACCTGAGAGAATCGGAGCGACTCACACGGCCTGCATCGCTCTGCCCTCCATTTCCATCAAGTATCTAACTCCACAGTTAGTTTTGTGGTTTGGTCATTTTAAGACAAGATCTGTTTGTAAAATAAAAATCATTTTGTGATAAGATTTTTTCCCATATCACCCAGCCCTATTACAGCATTGCATTGTCCCTGTTATGTCCTTATGTTTCCCCTTTTAAAGTGTGTGTTTGCAACAAAATACCAGAATGTGGAGTAATCAGTGCAATTCTAACATAGGAAAGGTTTTTATTCATATTTTATTTAACCACCATATCCCCAGGTTTTTAAAAGGCTGAAAAAGTCTCCAGTTGCCAAAACTTTTAAAATTCATTTCATACGAACAGATTATACTTGCATCTGCATATTGCGAATATTTGTTCTCATCTACATTTTTTAATGTAGATTTATTTTCCTTTTTATTGTATAGCTTATTTTATCGTTAAAACTGTTGCTTGTTACATTAATATGCTTTTTAATCAAACTCTTAGAGGAGTTGTGTTAATTATGTTTCTTTAAAATACTCTAGACAAATCAGTGTCAGTATTTAGTAGCCGACTACATATTTGTTTTCATTCTTCTCTCCACTGTGAGCTCACCTGTCATCTTACCTTGTTTAAACTCTTTGACTCTTTTAGAGTCTTTGCTATTTCTCAGGTCAAAATGTTTCTTTTTAATCACTTCCTCTGCCCATCCCATCTCCCTGCTCTCCTTCTCTGCACTTGTCCTGTTTCCTAATCCCCTCCTCAAACAGAGTCAGTGGACACCAAGATGAACCTCAGCAACTTGTTAATGATGTACCAGGATGGCGCTAGCAGTCCAGACTCTAGTGAAGAGGACACTAAGCTCTCCATGCTGCCCCACCTGGCTGACCTCGTCTCATACAGCATCCAGAAGGTCATTGGGTTTGCCAAGATGATTCCAGGCTTCAGGTACAAACTAAAACACACTGCAATAATGAGTTAAAGAAGCACACGGGTTTATTAATTGATTAATCCCAAAACTAATCTGCAGATTAAGCATTAATAAAAACAATTGTCGGTGGTAGCTTCAATTAAATGAGTTGTTGTTATGGTCCCTTGTTAGTGTCGGTGTGAGTGTATTTGAACCTCTTGGAGACAGAGCTGAAGATGACCTGTACTTGCAGGTCAGCAGGAGCATCTTTGGCTCAGATGGGCTCTGATACTGATAATTATACCATTTACTCAGTCCTGGTGATAATTTGTTGAGTGGTAATATTCTGCTTTGTATAACAGCAACACGTACAGACTCAGAGGCTAGCTGCCTGAACAAGCTCCCCACCCACACGCAGAGCACATTGATGTGCTGCCCACATGTATGCTGCGTGTTATTGGGTATGGAGAGATGCTGTTATCACTCACAAACAAGCTCCTCCAAGAAAACACTCGAACAAGCTGTAGCTTTATAAACACATGCTGAGCTGAGAGATAAGTTTATAAATGAATGCACATACAGAGAGTAGGTAATAAAAGACTAGAGGAGACATATCTGCCATATGGATGTGCATAATGCATGCATGAGTGTTTGCATGTGGTGAAACAGAAATTAAAACAGAGGAAAAATTGTAGATGTGCAATTTATTCCTTCTGCTGACATTGCTGCGTTGCATCATGGGTATATTCAGATATTTTGAGTGTCAAACTGTGTGTATTTAGTTTTTTTTTAATGGAAATATGAAGAAGTCTGGGATTTCTTTGTTTACCTTGAAGATACTGCAGATATATGACAGCATGGAGCTCTTTGCAGCTTGATGCATTGAATTAAGGTTTTCAGATATTTTCTCATCTGTGGTGCACCAGAATAACTGTGATTAGACCTCAACTCACATATTGTCCCTGGGCCCTAAACTGAGAAGCACATGTTCTTATGAATGTGTGTTCTCTCTCTGATATCTTCCATTCTGTTTAGCAGAAAATCATGAAAGGAGATGACAAAATCTCAGGAAAAGTTGATAACAGCTTGAAAGAAAAAAATATCTCAAGGGAAACTACAGAGAAAACTGTTTACAGTGTTGGTAGTGAAGAGACACACAAACTGCAGTACTGTATACACAGTAAATATCTGATATAATATAGGCGGCCTAAGGAAGATGTTTGTCGAAGACACATGATGTCTTTATGTGCACTGTGCTTGTGTGTGTGCTTTTGTAGCCACATAAGGCTTTGGATAGGTTGCTACAGTAACTATATAATACATTCAGTATGCATGCTGTGCTCATTAGTCTCCCCCTGTCCCTCCCTCCCACACAGACACAAACACACACATACATGCATGCACACACACATACTCACACGCACACATGCATACACATTTTCTAGTGTAGGTGGTTAAGTACAACTTTCTGACAGATAAATACCTGTTTTTGTTAAATGGACCTTGTTGCAGGATGGAACAATGTGACGTGGGTGTGTGTTATGAGTGAGAGAGTTGAGAGGACATTTAGACATTTTATTGAGAGTGGTCATTCAGTAAATTTTCATTTCACCATTTGCACCACTTCAAAATGTGTTTTGCATTCAGTGTTTATTTGTGGTTATAACAGCAGAGACATTTGCTGCAGCTAACTAACAGCACACAGTGACTCCACGTGTGTGACAGCTCAAACTGATTTCAACATTTTCCAAAAACTCCAGCTGTTTCTCTTGTTTTTCACCAGTTTCTGTCTGCTCTGCTTTTGTCTCTGTTCAGTCAAGTTCAGCAGTAATAAGTACAGTTTTTTTGGCAGAGTGAAACATCCATGTTTATCATACAGATGCAGACCTCTTGTTTGTGCTTCATGCTCAGTCTGAGTGAAACTCAAGACATTCTCTGACAATTTTAACTTAATTTTCATGGTCTGCGCACTTGATGATTTTATTGTCATTAACCTTTTAGACCAGTTGTTTTTTTCTTCCATTTAGAACATATCTCTCTGTTGTTATCTTGGCTGGGTAATTTCAGGCTTCGTATTGATATTGGATAGTATTAAAATTTGACAAAAGTATTTTTTATAAGGATCCCTTGATTTATAAGATATGTACTATATTGTAAAACATTTTATATTTGAAAATTTACTTGCCAATGTAATGGCTATACTACTGCAAAAATACCTCAAATATATAGTTTCTGTGGTTAGCTGTTTATACATGGTAAAGTCATATGTGTGCTGAGCTAATATTGGAGAGATTTGCAGTGACTCTGCAGTTCCTCTAACCAAAGTAAAGATAATACTTGTTGATACAGCGCAAAGACAGCTGTTGTCCCTGATGTTGAAAAGAAAAAGAAACAAAAAGAAGTTGAAGCTGAAGTAAAAACCGAACCAGCTCCATACACCTTTCCAAGCAGGTTAAATTAAAAATGTGTGAATGTGCTTTAAACTGACAATGCTACTTTTGGACTGTAAACATGTTTTCAGTCACTCATACTGTATCTGTGATTATGTTCATATTCCAGAGAGCTGACAGCAGAGGACCAGATCGCTCTGTTGAAGTCAAGTGCCATTGAGATCATCATGCTGCGTTCCAACCAGTCCTTCAGTCTGGAGGACATGTCCTGGAGCTGCGGAGGACCTGACTTCAAATACTGCATCAGTGACGTCACAAAGGGTTGGTTGCATGTCACCGTCCCAGTAATGAAACAGGATTAGTGGCTCTTGGTCATGTGTTTTAACTGCACTACGTAAACACATACAGTAAGCAGCATGTTTGGACACTGGTACACATGACTGCTCACACACAGCATGTTAGAAACTTTGCTTATTGATCACACATCCTCTCAAAACACAGCTCCCTTCTACCTTGTTTACCAAGTCCTCTGAAAGTTTCCATGAAGGCTGCAACATAAAGCACCACATTGATAAAATGCAACTGTGCAGACAAGTACACACTCTCCAGGAGAGAAAAGTGTTCATTGTTGCAGCAGATGACACAGCTGTGATGTTTTTTCCCCAACCTTACATAACAGAGTCTTACAAGGATCACCCACACATTGCTTTTCTACGCACACTTGCACATTACGACGAGGTTTTGACTTCAGGTATTTTCATTGAAGCAATAAAGCAGCCACAAACACACATTCAGTGCTTATTCACTCTCAGATGCAGGACAGGAAGTAATGTTCTCTGTCCGCAATGTATAAATACACAGAGAGAGCAATGATTCGTCTTTGAAGCCCACTGCTGTGCAAAGTGTATTTCCCTGCCATAGTGAAAGATGTAACTGACTCACTGTGTCGTCTTGTAGCGGGTCACACTCTGGAGCTGTTGGAGCCACTGGTGAAGTTCCAGGTTGGTCTAAAGAAACTCAACCTGCATGAGGAAGAACATGTGCTGCTCATGGCTATCTGCCTGCTCTCCCCAGGTACTGCTTGTGTGTGTATTTGTGCATTGATGACATAGATGTATTTTCAGCTGAGTATAATTATAAACAATATATATAGTAAGTACATATAAGTATAAACAGTGGAGCACAGGGTTTGTGCTGATGTTGCTGAAGATTATTTTTGATCTAGACTGACACGCGCACACTAACACATGAAAAAGATTTTCCTGAAAGAGAAAATACTCGGAAGTGAATATTTCAGAGCTTTTACTGACGAGAGGAAGACAGTGATTTAACTCAATCACTGAATGAGGTCATTAAGGAGGGCTACTTCAGGAACAGGTGATGCTGATTTATTAACCATCTAAAACATTTCAAAAGCCTTTTGTTTTTACTGTCTGACACTATTGTGAGTCACTGTGTCAATGTGATATCTAGATGTCTCTACCTCAAGGCTTGAGGAACATTATTCCACTGCAGTCTAAGTACCAAAGCTTTTTAAGTTCTGATCCACCTCCATCCACTCATAAGCAGATATTTGTAGTGTGTCAAAGACCTGTGGACATACATGCACAATCAGTCAATATCAAATTGCGTAGTTTTTTTTCTTAAAAAAAAAAATACATAAACAAGTGTAGTGCCACTCACATATGGCCTGGTTCATCCTGAAAATATCAACATATGGCATAAACACAGTGATTATAATGACTAAGTGAAATGAAGTAGTAAAGAAGTAAAACCAAGCAAAAACAGTATGTGAATTCAAAGGGCAGAACAGAACATTTTCTAAACATGTTGGGAGCACAACAACAAAATGGGAAAGAAGATGTATACAATTTCAGCAGGAACATAAACACGAGTAAATACTGTAACCAGTCAATATGAAAATAATTACATGTTGTGTGATCTGTTTTCATTATTAAAGTATAGTTGAGGAAACACTCTGTCTTACATTAAGTTCAACAGTGAACACACAGACCACAATTAAAATTTGCTACCTTAAAGCAAGCATTTGAAAAGCAAAACAACAAACTGCTCTGACTGATGTTCTTTCTATTTCCATCCATCCACCTTCCCACTTCAACCCACTTTACACTTCACCCTCCTTTACTCTTTCCCTGCATTCCACCTTCATTGTCCAATGTCAGATCGTCCAGGTGTCCAAGACCACGCCCGCATTGAGCAGCTCCAGGACCGTCTGTCGGAGGCACTGCAGGCCTACATCCGGGTCAACCACCCGGGCGGACGCCTCCTCTACGCCAAGATGATCCAGAAACTGGCCGATCTGCGCAGCCTGAATGAGGAGCACTCCAAACAGTACCGTTCACTCTCCTTCCAGCCTGAGCACAGCATGCAGCTTACCCCGCTGGTGCTGGAAGTGTTTGGCAGCGAGGTGTCATAGCAGAGGAGGAGGCAAACACGTACACATGTACACCCTCATCACACACAGGATTAACCAACCCTTACCGCCTTTTCCCCAAGAAAACCCCAGCCTTGATACATCCCTGGATGTGTGGGAGAAAGATGGATAATCAGATAGGTAGACAGTAACCCTCACGTCTTCATTATTGGCCCATCCTCCTCCTCCTGACCTCAAAGAGCAAGACTCAGATATCCAGACCTCTGGATTTATGGATTTAAGACACCTGAATAGGCTGTGGATTCCTACAGCACCTGGACAGAGTCTGCAAACACAGTACCACATTACATTTGACTGCGTCGTGCGGATATCCACACTGATAGACCTCTGGAACAGATGAACATCCTAATTCTCTCTACATCCACAAACTCCAGATTTGCCTTTTCTCATCACCACCTTCCCCCAGACATCATTTCTGAATTCCTGCCATTTTTTTTTACAGTGGAGACAGCTTGATGGATGTGACCATCACATCTTTTTTTTACCGTCATCCTCCTAACATTGCTTCATGTTCATCATCATGATGACAGACAGGAATAGATACACAGATTTACATCTATTAACCATGCTGGCACTTGTGAGGTACAGATAAATTGCTAGCAATGTTACTACACTAGTGTTAGGTAGCTATAAACTATTGTTTTTTTGACAGCAAATACATCCAAATACATTAAACATCAACATGGCAAGCTATGGGCAAGCTTACAATAATGTAATGGAAATACTTTGTGAAGATGAAAGGCTAGCAGATGTTTTCTTGCTAAGCCCTGTGTATCTGTGTAGGAGAGGTCTCGGATGGTCAGATGAAGTGAAGAAAGGAAGTTTAAGTAGGAAGTAGGAATGGTGGGAAGAAAGGTGAGATTTGGAGGAATGAGTTGAATGAGGAGATTGGATAAATGGAGGGAGATGCTACGATTGGAATTCCCTGTTCACAAGACTAAAGGGAATTTCACAAAACAAGAATGTATGTATAATGCTATATAAATATAAGTGATACATATAAGCTGATATATATAAATATATATATAGATATATTTAAGAGAGCAAAACATGGTTGCTTCCATGGAAGCAAATAGTTCTGAGTGTTGTACAATGTAGAGGATTTGGAAGCCCCTCCTCAGTTGAGTGTGTATGTGTAATCTTTCAGAAGACAAATGTATACACACATAAGAAAGCGCTGAGAAGTGTGTGAGGAGTCCTTCTATTTTTGTGATGTGTGTACAGTATATGAGAATATTGATGGACCACAAGGGGGTGCATGAACAGGCTCTGACAGAGGGTTTAATGCAGGGAAGCACTTCTCTGTTGGATTTTGCCGTTATTGGACCTGTGAAGTTTGTTGAATGACATACGCAAATACAACGTCATGTTTCATGGATAGTGATTATCCAAAAAAATATTTGTTCGGCTGGTTAGATTGCTGCTAAGACAGTTAGAGCTAGATAGTTGGATATGAGCCAACTACCGGCTGTTGCCTCAGGGAAAAGTTTGTCTGATGATATTGTGTACTTGGTGTTTACGGTGTGTGTGGCGTACGCTTACAATCATGAGACAGAGATTGTTTTTGAAGCTCTAGGCATCACTGTGATTTCTAATCATACTAAATAACAGCATAAGTAAGCTACAAATGAATCTTTTTAAAATGATTACTACAAGATTGTCATTCCTAAGCTTCTGTACAAAAAAGAAAAACTCTTATGGTTTGCATTGTCCTACAATGCATTACAGATCATTAAAGTTAAAGATGACATACCCATTAAATGGCTACATTTAAAAATACAGTCATCTGGATTAAAACATTGCTTGATTAATCTCAGCCTTAAATTTAGTTTATTTGTATTTTTCAGGGCAAAGTGAATATTCTACAGACAGTAGCAATATACAGTAGTTGAACAATGTATAACCTATATGGTGTTTTTGGAATTAAATCCCTTTGATGCTCTTAAGAGTGGGACAGAGTTATTAAACATAAGAAAGAACTTTTTTATATTAAATATAAAATCAAGCCTCATACCGTTTTGTCACATGTATATCATTTCAACACCAGCCGCATAAGCGAGGTTTAGGATGTTACTTTTCAACATCACTACATTTCATATCATGTTTCTGCTGACACGGTGCATGCTCTCCCCTCATGCAGGCCTGGATCACCCCCTTGTGGACAAACTTTGTAAATACCACTTGCTAAGTCTGTACATAGTTAGAGATTAATGTAGGCAAAATACTAAGAGAATTCAATTGTTGATGGCAAAATGCTCTGGAGATACAGCACTATATGCAATTAGGAGATGGACTCTTATGTTGTATTCAACTAGAATGTACAGAGGTGGCAATCCTGGTGAAGTTACTGAGTTGTTTCAAGGGGCACTGAGGAAAACTGTCAGACTTGGGTTTGACCAGCATGGCTTTTTGCAAGCTGATATTTTTGACTGAAAGTGTTGGTTGCCAATATTCACAAATTCAAAATAGACCAATCATCATATCAATAAAATACTGGTATTTGGTATATCACAGACAGGTTTCACAGCACCTTGGTCATGGCAAACTGGCCAATATAGTCCCCAATGATGGACCAGCATTGGTCCAGCCCTGTTTTGGATGATGCTGTAACTGAAATTAACATTGGTGCAATGACTCAGAAACCTAATGTGTTAAAATTGCAAAGGCTTCATGTGATTGAACATTCCCAGTGGTGATTGTGTTGAGCATTCCAACTGACTGAGTGTCATGCACCATCTACACATGAAACTCAGTGTGAACATCCTTAACTCTGGCAGCCTTTTAAATGCACCCAGCAACTCAGTATGTTACCACAGGAAGTGTCCTCTCTGTCCATTCCAAGCTTATGGATGTACGTCTTTTCTCTCTCTCTCTCTCTCTCTTTCTAAAGTCAATCGATAAGCTTTTGACAATTATACAGTATATCCATAATATTTTCATTTTGGTGAAAATCTTTTTTTCCCTCTGTTTTCTTTTGTTCTTTTCACGATTGTCAATTTTAATGTATGTCAGAGTTTGGTGTCTAGCTAGTGCTTGGCTTGCTACGCTGGGACACCGTTTTAATGAAGCAGAGATGAGCAAAGTGAACTCCTGGAGCCTTTTCCAAGTGCAAATGAACAAGCTCTCCTTCCCTTGTTCCCTTGATCTCAACCCAGTGTACACGGAATAGCCCTTTTGATGTGGCTTTACCCTCTTGTTTGGACAAGGAATGGACACTCATTCTCCTTTCTTTTCCCTAATGGAATGTCAAAAGACTTGTCAGTGCAGCCATGTTATACCTGGATCTGTAACCTGAGGGGAAGGAATATGAAGCTAAATCTTTGTTAATGGAAAGGCAGTCCCCAGCTCTGTATTTAGAAAAAGATACATCTGCTTTTCCAGAAGCAAGATGTCCAACACAATCAAGTGATCATGAACTAACACTGCCTCAACTGACTGACAGGATTTAGCCAGTGGCAAATTGTCGCAGCAACAGCATGGGCGTGCCTCTTCATTCATCACCCAACCATCTAACCGCCTCTTCTTCTGCAATAGCCAATTACAGCAGGATTTGCTCTTCATAGCTTTAACTCGGCAGCCAGCCAGGCTCTGCTTTTGGAAAACTGTGGTGCACCAAGGGCTGATGGGAGTCTGAGATTTAGCGGAACAGCTGCTGTGGAACTGGACAGTAGATGATGCATGACAACGCTGAAATGGCTCCTTTGTCCTGTTTTACCCAGAGAACCTTTGGATTGGACATCCAGAGGACTGTGTAGAATCTGTATAGAAGATTGTTGGAGGTAAAGTATTTCTAAAATGAGAATCTCCACAGGCAGATGTAGTGACACGCTGTACAGACAGAGTGCGCAGTCACTGACAAGGTGTCGCCTCCTAAACCCAAAGTGTGACATTATCTTTCTCACTACTCTGTCTCACATCGCAGCTCTTGAAATTTTTTAAAGAATAGTAGTTAAATAAGATAAAAAAAATGGACTTTTTACACACAACATCAACACCTACATTATCTGTTTGAAAGGGAATGCAGGAGTGGGTGACGGGGTGAGAGTCTGCTCAGTTTTAAGGGTTCTGAGACATCACCTATGTAACTGCTCTGATGATGGACATTTTGTTGATTTTCCTCTGTGGATAATTTTCTGTTTCCATTATTAATGGTTAAGTTTTAGGTTGTACATGGAGAATGTTATGCCCAAAAAACAGATCTAGCTTACCATTTTTACTGTAATGGTTAACACGAGGACCGTAGCTGATCCTAGAAGCCATTAGCACTCAAATGGACCCAAACAACACTGAAGTCTCTCTCCCTCTTACCCCTCCTCCCCTCAACCCAGGTCAGCAGCTGCACCTCAGTAGCCTTACTTACAGAAACCTCACTCAGCTGGAAACATTAAACAGATACCTCAACAATTTACAAAATGACTTTTTACAATAGCTTTTAAGGGAACCAAACATAAACTCATAGCGCACACATACACTCAGACACACTACAACTCTCTCCTCAATCTTTGCAGTATTTTTTACATCTTTTACATCAATCCCTACAGTGAACTAGTTGCCAGTTGTTGTATGAAGAAGATTGTCCAGTAGACTCCTCTTGCCAGTAGACCAGTTAGTATACGAGTGGATCCCAATGTTTCTAAATGTTAACTGTCACTCTCCTGTTTTTCTGCTTCACTCACTTGAAACCTCATCTCTGCCTCATTCTGTCTCTTCTGTTTTTCTTGTCTCTACAAACAGATGACGTGCCGCTAAGCTTTGGCACTGCGTTTAACCAAACATACTACCTCTCCCTCCCACACACACACACACACACACACATATATATATATATATATATATATATATATATATATATGTATGTATGTATGTATGTATGTGTGTGTGTGTGTGTGTGTGTGTGTGTGTGTGTATATATATATATATATATATATATATATATATATATATATATATATATATATATATATATATATATATATAGTCTCAGCATGATTTTGTTTATTATAAAGCAGTTGTTTTTATTTTAACACTAATTTAGAAGGGTTTTGTGTATATGTACAGTATATTCCTTTTTATCTCTTTTCTCTTTTCAAATGCTGGATGATTTTTTACCTCAAATCTCAATATAAGCCTACAAATCTCAAAGTCAGTAAATCAGAGGCCTCTTAAGCATCACCTTGCCACTAGAGTGTTTAAATGCATATTCAAAACTTTTCATTGAAGCAAGGCTACCTTCACATAGCAGCTCAAAGTGTCCACATTCTTTCCATCCTTTTATATATGAGACAGATGTGATATTTTCTAACTGAATTAATTTGTTTAAAATCCATCTGGACAACATGGATCTGTGGAACCACGACACAAGTTAACCATGTATGCCAGATCAGCTAACTATTCCTTTAAATAGCAAACCAAAAAAACAATCTTCATCAAAGCAGACTTTTTAAAAAAGGATTTAAAGAGACAGTCATCATTTAAAGGGTATAATAAGGGATCTAAGGCAAAGCAGACTTGAGCTTGGGTTGTTCAGGCAGGCTAATTCAGAGCATGCCAGGACGGAGCTGAAACCTGCTATGTGAATGTATCATAAAACCTCAGTGGTGGTAAGTCGATGTGGATCTGCTCATCAGTGCACACTTCAGAGGCAGCAGTACACCAAGAGAATTTGGACTCTACTTTGATGCTACTAAACTAACAGGTGTTGATGTACTAAAATGCCACCTGATTTGGCCAGAAGACATTGTGTTTGTCTGATGGGACTGCACGGAGTTGCCAGTTGTTCTCTGGGCTTTTTTGTTGAGTTCAAAGTGCCGGATTGATGCTGCTCAGTTGAAAACCTCTCCATCAGAGTTGTGTGAGTGCTTTCAGCTTTATACAACTGTTCAGAGACAAGAAGCGGAGGTCCTGGCATTGATTCATGCTGACTCAAACAAAGGGAGTGGTAGTTTGACTTTGATAACTGCTCTGTCCTAACATCTAAAAGGTAAAAAGCAGTGGCTGTGGTCTGGACATGGCACCGAATGCAGTGCTGTCTCTCAGTCAGCTTTGCTTTTGAATCACAGGTTTCACCTGTGTGTTTCTCTGTAGCTTTCCTTAAGGTCTGATAAGGGTTTGTAACATTGGGATCCCATTTTAGATGTTCTAGATACAAATAGCGCCTACTTTTTGTCTGCTCAGCAGCCAGCCGAGGCTCACATACCCGCTCTAGCCCAACCTCAGCACTCTGCCTTCCTCTAACCCCCGCTAACTCTGGGTCTGAATCCTTTGTTGCTGCTCTCACTCAGTTTTCAGATAAACAGGCCTTCAAAATATATGCTGTGAATAACACACCAAGCCTTTAGTGATCACTCTTTGTATTATATTGACTAATGAATCACATTTCAGCTCACAGCATGTGGAAGTTAAGGCTCTTCTAAGGTTCATTTATTACCATCAGCTGCTGTTGATGGAAAGCTATGAAAATTCGCAGATTAATTCAGTTTAAAATGTTTCATATTTAACGATATAATTGTGCATCAGGATAGTATCTGATTCATGGCCTTTTGGGAAAAGGATGAAACCAAAAAGTGACACCCAATTCACTAATTTGGCAAAAAAAGTCCTTTGAAACAGATGCTTATTTTCTGATTAAATGTTAACACTGAAATCAGTTGTTTTATGAAAAAAATGAAATTCAACAGACTAAAATTAGAATTTTAGGTGTTTTGTTGACAGATTTTTGAATAGATCTCAGTTTGGAGTTAAGGTCTCCTTCTGAATGATTGAACCTGAGGAGAGCAGGTAGATAGAAAGTCGGTTTTTCTACTGTCGTAACAGATGGATGATTGTCACTCAAGGCAAATTGTCATCTGTTGCTGTGATTGCGTTTCTCTGCTACCTCTTTAAATATGCGCTTGCTCATACACACGTGCACTTAAACAGCTGCACTCACAAACATGCACTCATACGGACTGACTGAAAAAGACAGACACTAAACACAGCACACAACACACACACTCAGACACACACACACACACACACACACACACACACACACAGACAACGCACACTTGTGTGCACTTCTTTCTCCCTCACCAGCAGTTTTTGCCAATGATGCACTTGTGTTTTTGTCTCTAAATGCTCTGCAAAATGTGTGATGTCGAAAAATGATTTGTTGTCATCATCTTTTTTTCTTCTTTTTTTAAAAACTCTAATCTCTATAGTAAGATCTGGACTAGCCAGGTGATTAGAGATAAATTGAACATTAATTCATTCAGTACATATACAAAGCTTCATGTCTAAAAAGAAAAAAAAACATAAATGCACATATTGCTCAGCTCAGTTGTACCTTGGTGTGCCTAGAACCCACAGCCTTATTTTGGGACAATATCAGGGGTTTAAACCAGAATACAGGACGATCTGTCTTTGTATTACTGATGTTAAGACAGTTTCATCAAGTTTTAGTAGCTGTTTTTCCTCTCTTCATATCCACACATTTGTTAGTTTCTTCAATTGTTGTGTCAGGTGTATGAGTCAACAGTAGCTCGCTCGTGGGAGGTGCATGTGACAAGGACGTGCTACGTCAGTGTTTCTCTGCTGGTTGTTCTTTTGTTTCATTCAGTATTTCTATTTATTTCCCTTGACTGGTTTTTCAGTGACATTTGGTTCTTGTAAAGCCTACCTGGTTGCTAAAAATCATATGTGTCAAATAAAAATCTCACTCATTGTGCTGATGCAACAGAGTCTAATGAAATTTATTGATTTATTTAATTTGACTTAATTTAATCTTGTTTTTAAGAATGCCCAGCAGACTGTGACCTCCCATGGCATGACCTATTCTCATCATTAGGACGACAAAAAAAAGTTAAATCATAGTTGAGCTCAGTAGAGTCCCAAGATAAGTACTTTTACCCTCACACATGCACACCACATTGCAGTAAAACTCACCAGACCTCAGTGCTTCTAGCAGAAAATCGTCTTTTCAACATATACAGTTGCCATGGCATCGCTGTTGATGGCATCATCAATAGCCCTATACAAAAAGAAATAGTGTTATACATACAGTACCTTAACCAATGTCTGTCTTTGTGGTTAAAAATCACCGCCTGTTTTTTGTGTTGCTCTTTTCTTTTTGCTCTTCTTCTCTTTGAAGTTGATCCATTGTACTTTGATTACATGCATTGTATGTAGTAAAATACTGATAATGTTTTGGGGAAATCACAAATAAAACAGCTGTACATAATGATGCAAAACATCCCTTGTCTTCCTGTTTTCATTGTGTTTTGTCTTAAGGTTTGTTGTGTGTCTATAAAGGTCAAAGGGTTAGTTCACTCAGATTAAATCAGTTAACATATTTTATCCGTCTGAGATGCATATCTCGAAACCACATTTTGAGGTATCTGTGTCGATAGAATGGATATAAATTTCCCCATTGTGGGACTAATAAAGGATTATCTTATCTTATCTTATAAGTGGCATTTCTATTGTGATGTTAACAGCATAAAAAAATACATCAAAAATCAAAACAGTGACATCTCTTTTCAGAGATTATGTCTCCATTCCTCGTAATAATCCACAGAGCTGTAAACAATTCTGGGGACTATTTCTTTGGTCAAAGCAGTTCCAGTAAAAACTATGCACAGTAAGGTATGTGGGTTATTCAGACTAATTGGGACAATTTTTCCAGGAAAGACACATTGTTGTTCAGATATTTAATGTGAGTTTATGTGGTGTGAGCACCACAAGTCAAATTCCTTTCACCTCAAGTGTTTTTATAGAATCATTAAAATATCCAAAAGTTCAAAATAGACACTTTTTATATGCATGGAGAAAAAGACAAAGCATGATCTCTGCACATCAACTATATCTATAGAAGAAACATATAGAGAAAAGTATGAGACATGTATGTATGTTCAGACTTACCTTTTGTTTTGCCTGGGAGGAGTGCGTCTAAAGATGAAAATGGTGCACATATATGCTCGTCAGTAGAGGGCAATATGATGCTGTTGTAGTCATGAACAGCTAATGGACTTTTTTAAGGGGTCTCTGTATGCATTAGTATGTATGTACATACACAAGAGAAGTAGCACTACTACACATTTTTTTTTAATTTTCCTTTTTTTTTTTCCTTTTGGCTTATTTAAAGTCACAATTTTGAATTGGGTTTTAAATTTCATTTAATGTGTACAAACCTGTGAATTTTTAAATTGAGCAGAAAGAAATGGAATTTCAACTGTTCAATCTCAAATATTCAGAAAAAGACCAGCAGCTACTCTGGATTGGAAATTGCATTTCAAGCCTCTAACTTCTCATTTTTCTGCTCAATGGCTCTAATCTTTTCTTTCTGATTATAATTGATACCAGTGGTTCCTAACCTGGGGTCGAGACCACAGATAAGTGAGAAAATGCGTATAGTTCTGCTACACAATGTTATGTTTTTTTTCACATTTTTTCTCAAATAGCTTTTTTCTTGTGAAATACTGTGCACCTTTAACCACCTGTGAACATTTAACTAGTTCAGCCTTTTTCACTTATGTTATTATAGACTCATCTGGAAAGTCTACCACTACTTTTTTTAATGAGTATTTGATATTAAACTACAATTCATTTATTTTTACATAAACATTCCTTTATTTCAGGTTAACAGTATTATTGAGGTGTTACTGAGCAGTTTTCCTCTAATCAAATACAAATACATTTCTCTCTTAAGACTTCAAATTTTGTTAGCAATAAAGTTTCTGTGATTAAGTTATTAAACTGTTGCTTTCTGAGCAATTTCAAATTTTACATTTTTTCAACTGAGAAATGGCCATCCGCAGCAGTACTTTTCAAATCACTGTTGTTAGACTTTTAATAACAGAGTGACATTAAAGCTGTTACATTCACTTTCCTCCTGATGGTTTGTTGGTTCTTCACTCCCCCCTTCCAATGATAAGACACCAGCTGCGGCATGATGAGAGGAAAGAGGAGGAGACAGTCTGTTTGACAGGATGTACAGAGTAAGATAGATAGAGCTGAACAGAGAATAATTCAACGAGAGATGGTGAGCTTAGACATCTTGAAGTGGAATAATCATTTTAGAATTCTCTTTGATTTCAGACAAATCTGACACTTCCTTAATTTGCTGTTGTGTTATGACAAACCCCACCCGACTGGCCCTCTGAGCAGGGTGAAACAAACGCCTGAGAGTTATTTGTAAACCCCTACATGACCCAGGTCTGGGAAGCAGGAGGATGACAGAGTGCCGGGCCTCTCTGTGATGGGAGTCATCCAAACATCATTAGGACAATCCCCTCCATGTGACCTCCACAGGAGACGCCTCGCATGCAGGTCTGTGGACTTCTCGGAAAGAGCGACAAACTAGGAAGAACAATGAGAGATAGAGGAGGGTTTTAATGGGAGGATCATCAGGGATCATTGAGTCATTTGAAAGCTGGTATTTTTGTGATTACTAAGTGAATAGCTTTAAATTAGACAAATCACATGCTGAAAATTACAAAAAGATATCAGTTTAGTGAGGATTTTCCCTCGTTTATGCTAATGACACATCTCCTCATGGTTGGATGACTGTGTTTTTCAGGCTTGAAATAAACTGCAGTGAAGCCGCCATCAACACTTCCACTATATTGTGCTCATTGCGGTTTTCATAATAACTGCTTCTCCCATATTAAGTTCTCCTCCGACCGCCAACCAGATGCTAATGGCTCACACTGCACTGTGTTGATTGACTATTATATCACTGGCTTTCACAGCTCATATAAAGAGAGTTACAGTTAGGGATGAGACAGAGAGCCAGGCGTCTGAAGTGTTTCTACAGCCACATTCCTGCATAATTACTGCACACAGCCATGTTGGGAAACGACTCTGACACACAGAGACAAGCAGAGGCGTGAACACACACACACACACATACATACACAGAAATGAAAGTGTTATAAACATCATAAACTAAAATGTGTATGACTAGCATTCCTTAGTCATATCCTGCACGGTGACATGTCTTTACTGAAATGTTACAGTGTGTTGTAACGCTGCTGCAAATCAGGACTTTGAAAAGTGATGATCACTCTGGTAAACTGGAGATCCAGCTAATACCACCCTGAAATAATTAAAAAAAACACACTCACACGATGAACATGAGTGCTGTTTTCTGTAACCAATTACAAAATAAGCTTTTTGCCAGTTTGGTTGACAAGGGAGGGGCACATATTGGTTTTTGGATTCCAGTACCAATGAAATGAAACGAATTACTATGCAGGATCTTTAAATTTAACCATTTTATACCAAAAAAAAAAAAAAACAACGTATTTCTTCCAGAATTATTATTCCAGAATATTTCTTCCAGCACTGTAAAGCCTCTGAAACCCTAATGAGACACTAAAATGACTGTCGGAATCCAAAATATTACTTCAGTTATTTGTTAAAGGATAACGCCGTGGTTTATCTATGTTTTTCTTACTGTCAACAAATTCCATGGAGAAAGCAAATCCAACAATTCAGACCCAGTCCCATTCATCCCAGATAGAGACATTAACAACAGGTTCCACATGTAGTTTCATTTTTAAATAAAAGCTCATCCATCCATCCATTATCTATACCACTTATCCGTTAAGGGTCGTGGGGGGGGGCTGGAGCCTATCCCAGCTGACATTGGGCGAGATGCGGGGTACACCCTGTACGGACGGCCAGTCCATCACAGAGCCAACATTAAATATATATATATATATGTACATACACACACACACACACACACACACATTAATACATATTTGGTGTGTGAGTACAGTACTTCTGGCCCCAGCACAGTGTAGTGGCTTAAAATAAACTACAGTCCTTGTGAAAGAACATGTCCCTCAGTGCAACAGTGTAGCTCATTGGTGTGTTTTTAGTAATTTTGAACAACAGTTTGAACAACAGAAATATACAATATCACCAGACTTTTCCTGTAGTTACCGTGTTACTGACTTGAGTTAATGACTGGCTGCTGATGTGACATAGAAAGTCAAAGTGAATCATGCCTGCTACATCCCAGATGCACTTCACTGATAATATGTGATTTTTAATTAGGAATAGTAAAAGGAAATGGGCACACATCATTTTTTTTTTCCATGTTATAGTATGTTACATGGTTAAAAAATAAAAAAAGATAATATTGGCCCCACATGTATCAGCCCTCTCCCCAGAAGGGAGTCACATCCAGTATTTCTTAGTTGTCTCATTTTCACATCACCATTTCCCTGTGCTGTACAGTGTTTCCCAGTGGAGGAGGAATGTTTTGGTGGAGAAGATTCTTGTTTCTCCAGCCAAGTGTCCGACATCCACAGCTGTTGCGGCAGACAAATGGAGAAGGAGTTGAGTCTTCAATATAGCATTTATATTTATTCCTCCCATTTCTCACAGTTAATCAGACGCATACTCAAATAGCCTGCCATCTTTACACAATAAATGTAAAATAGTGGAATGTACGATGACACCCCCCCCACCCTCCGCTTCTTACACAGAAATCCAGAGGAACTCAGGACTTTTTTCTCTTCTCCTTCATGTTGCTTTGCTGGTGTGATTTTGGAATAGTGGAAAATTAGGTGACACAGAGCATCGACTGTCTTTTAGTTTTTAATGTATGTCTTGAGATGTTTGCAAATAGAGGACAGAATTTCTTTCTGTCATATTAGAACCATAAGTATAACCAGCTGAGCAGATATCAGTTGTTATCAACTACAGATGCTGCTGGTGTTTGATTTTCATAGAATAAACATTTCATCTCTATCTACAGCACTACAAAATGTGGTGTCTCTGTCATCACAGATTTCCTGACCTTATAGAGAGAGGAGACAGAGCTGGGTGATAATTCTGGATTGGTTCATCACAAAGAGTTACTCCTTTCACTTTATACATAGTCATTTCATCTATTGTTATTATAAAATATTAAAGATTGCAGCTTTAAATGTATGGTGAAACACTGATGTTAACACACTGTATGACAAATATCACACACTGCACATGTTCTGATTGTTCTTCCAACAACTGATTCCAGCTGGACATAATATTCCTGTGATCACACCAGTGAACAGAATTAGTCTAGATTTCTTGAAAAATATGTTCATTTCATTCAAAATTTTAGCTGTACTGTTGGAAACCTTGGGATCTACAATGCTGTAGATTTGAACAATCCCTGACTGTGAGACATGTGCTGGTACTGATGTAGCTGTATGATGACCTGCACTTTTTAGATGGCTGCCTTTTTACAGTTGTATTTTATGTGTATTGTAGCTTTAAGAAAATGGTTTCTGTCTCTTTCCTCAACTCTTACTCTCTCTCCTTTCCAAGCATTTACTATAGTTACATGAATATAAGGTCATTAACTGACCATGCTACACATTTGTTCCTCTGTTTGATGTTACATGCTTTTAGAGAACTTCTCCACTTCTGAACTCAGTGACTCGGTGAGCAGCTACAGTTAAATGTTGTTAATATGAAACTGAAAGTTTGGGGGCGGACGACAGGTTTTGTTTTGACCCAGCTGACTTTTTTAAGAACTGAAGAGGGGAAGGGGTTCTATTATAACAGGAGTAGAGGAGGAGAAAGAGAACAACATGGAAGGAAAGACAGAGTTGAAAAGGAAGAGGGGAGAAGGGAAGGAGGAAGAGCAACGAGGGAGAGGAAGCATCGCAGAGGATGACGGAGGAAAAAAGGAGAGGGGGATCATAGATGAAAAAAGAGAGGTAGAGAGAGGCTGAGGAAAAGGAGGGAGGTGTCGGGTGAAAACAAGAGGGTGGGGTGCATAAAACAAGGAGGATCATGGGGTTACAGAGAAAGAGAGAGAGAGGGAAAGAGAGAGAGGACGAGAGAGGTTGCGGTAACACTGCTGACGCACATGTGAAACATGGAGGGGAGGGAGGGATGGAAAGGAATCTCTGGCAGGGATCACCAAACCTCGAGACGAGGTCAGAAAGCCACTGGCGACATGATGAACACACACACACACACACACACACACACACACACACACACACACACTAGAGTCGGGGTAGTAATAATAACAGTAATAATAGAAGTTTAATAGGTGATAATCATCGATAGGGTTATGATCGTGAAAACCACAAGGAGTGACGGAACAGAGGAGCGAACCTAAAACCTCTCTCTCTCTTGCCTTCTCTCTCTGACACACACACCCACACACACACATACAAATACACAAACACACCTTTCCACTTTGAAGTGAAGTGTTGGTTTCTCTCTCTGGGACAGCCCTCAGTCCCTGTTACTCTCTCTCTCTCTCTGTCTCTCTGTGTGTGTGTGAGTGAATGAGTTTAGGGTTGTGTGTGTGTGTGTGTTTATGTGTACATGCATTTTGACATTTGCCAGTGCGTTGAATGGTTTATGTTTTGGTTGTTTGTGTAGCTGTGTTTGACAGTTTCGTTGAGCGTTTCTATTGTGCAGCTTTTTACTTAATAAATCACACACACACACACACACACACACACACACACACACCATTTTATGTCGCATGTGATTTGTCCAACAGTGGGCACACACACGTGCAAATGCATGTGACGGTATGTGTGTGTGTGCCTCTGTCTGTGAATGTTCACGTGACCCTACAAGTGCTTTTATTTTTGCATAAGTATTTGAATAAATGTGTGTGTGTGTGTGTGTGTGTGTACAGTATGCATGCAAGTAAAACAGACAGTCTCATCTATATGTATTAAGGGTACATATGTGTGTGTGGTTGCGTGCTTATGCGAACATGTGTGTTCTGGCCAGTCGGAGCGTGGGAATGTGGTGAAGGATTTCTGTGGTATTTTTAATGTTTGTTATTAAATATTACCACAAGGGACCACGACCAAACCCCAGACACTCCTCCTCTGCTCCTCCTCATCCTTCTTTCTCTCTTTCTCTCTTTCCAACCCTCCTCCTCAAATAACAATGAAACCTAAAAGGCTCACCATTTGGTTTAAATAAATCTGACACTTTAAGAACAGGCCAAACAAACTAAGTCAGCACCAAACTATGGCAGGGGTAAAAAGTTTAAATAACCAGGGTAACACAAGAAGGCAAAAGTTTAAAAAAACAAAACAAAACAAAACGAGTGACACACAGCAGCAGCAGGTGGAGACATTAGAATGGGAATGATGAACAACAGGTCACACTCACAGGCTATAAAGGAGAGATAGAGAGAGCCATGTCATGACAGGTATCTTTAATACATTCATTGACACTGAAGTGAGAGTTATGAAGTAGGAGTAGGTATTAGAACGTGAATATTGAATGTACACCAGGTCACCAGAAACATTACTCCAAATAAATGATAATGTTGCTCCATGTCTGATTAAATAAACAACTGTTTGCTAACAAGTTGGGCATATTAACTTAAAACGCGAAACATGATGAATGTTGTGTTTACATCTTGTTTCCAGTGTCCCCAAGCAGTGTTTGGGGTCTGTTGCTAACCTCTTTCAGAAAACAGATTTGTTTCCATTTTACTAAATGATTTAATCCACACCAACTGCAAGACACATGCTGATGTGCATCACCACCAGACCTTATGTGTTTTCTAATCCTCCAAGTCTTTTACTTTTATCCCTGGAGCACTTTTCACTTTACAGTGTCACTATAGTTTTATTTCCTCCACCCATGCATGGTGGTAGGTCTAATGTCTGTCAGCCCACATTAGTCCAGAGTTAACAATCAGCGCAACCAGTGGATTGATTCACAGTCCCCAGAGTATATATCTTACTAACGTTGCTTTATGTTATTACATTGCGTTATTCTGTGACCATATTAAGTCTTCGCTTGTTAGATGCTATGGCTAGCAGTTAGCTTAGCTGAGCCCAAGTCCACATGAGGCTGACAAGTCTAGCATAACCACTGGTTGCCTGGCAACCTCAAGGTGGATGACAAAGAAGTCCAGGAAATCATGTAATCAGTGAGCTTTGGAGGTACTGATAGATTCTTTTAGGCTACCTTTGGAATGAGCCAGGCCAGCTCTTTTCCTGTTCTCAGTCTTTATGTTAAGCTTTTTTTCCCCCTTAAAGTCACCCTAATAGTGGATTACCCTCAAAAATAGCTAAAGGAAATTTCTCTCTCTCTCTCGCTCTCTATTTTTTTTAAAACTATCCAACAGTTAAGTTTTAAGTTTAAATCAGTTATTTTGAGCATATACAGTGAATCTCCTATAAATACTATATTAATGTTAATTAACTTGTCATTAAAGGCCAACATTAAAGGTGCTGCTTTTGTTTTCACAATTGCTACATAGCTAACATTAGCATAAACAGCTGTTTAAGAAACGGCAGCGTTAGAATTCAGTAAACTGAGTTCAGGATATTCTATTTCATGTATCACTTCTTCTATATTTTAACTCCAGTTTTTACGTCATGTTTTCTGTAAATTTTATCACATGATGGTCAAGTAGCTTGAGTCCCATGAGTCACAGTGGGAGTTAGTAAGTTGAAAATACCAGATGGTGTGATGATGTGTTGGTCCAGTTCTAGTCATAAAAACAGAAACGGGAGGACTATGAACAGTGAGAGCAGTTTTTCCAGCACTAAGCAGAGTGAGCGGTGTGGAGTGTTTATCGGATCCTCCTTCTACACTGTTGATCCCTCTGTAAGATAACCAACCGGGTTGTAAAATCAGACTGAGTCACTCCAGCTGAGATGACTATCATCTCTTGGCTTTTGTTCTCATCTATCTATCTATCTATCTATCTATCTATCTATCTATCTATCTATCAGAGTACCATAGGGGTCCTTAATCATTTCCGAGAAGTTCACATATCAGAGATTAGAAGATTAGAGATTAGGTATTAGGTATTGTTGTTGTATGAAGATGGCTATTTTCTTTTTTTTAACACCACTGATTCATGTAGTATATCCCACCTAATCTGTAGACAGGTCATTAAACCTAACCACACTCAAAAAAATCCTCCTCAAAGTCAACATCTCATCAACTTTGTCTTATTTACAAACTATATTTAAGTGCTGTAAAAATTAAAACACTTGAGGGGCTTTGTGTAAACCATAAACCAATTTCAACATTTTTTCTCTGCTGCTTCAGTGTAGCACTTCATTCCTCTGCAGTTTGAGTCGTCTGGCATTGAGCTACATTATGCTCTGTTGTCAGGGAAGAGAAGTTCAAGTTTTGGGTGGAGCTGACAGATGGAGGGATTCATACCATACAATAAACATCTTTTTTTTAACATGCCAAATGCAGGACTCATTATTTCTCTTTTCCTCAGTGGAGCTCTTCTATCCTTGAACTCAAAGACCATCTTAATTCAGTTTTCTTTTTTTTTTCTGTTTCTGTGGTTATATCTACAGTTTGAATCACAGATTCAATCCAGCTTGAAATTTCTGTTGTCTGAACTGGATGGTATTTGTGTCCTTGTAGTAAAGCATGTGGTTTATTTCCTGCCAAGGCAGATATACAGCAGACCAGAGGTCATATAAACAGGAATTCAGACATACTCTGCAGGAGGGCCTATTTTTAGTTTAATATGAGGACTTAGATTTTTCCTCTGTTTCCCAGAAACAGATAATGGAACACTTTCAATAACATGAGGTAACCTTTCTGGTTCTGGCACAGTTAATCTTATCGAAACATGTGTTTTTAGCTTTGGTTATGTGGAGATCTCTGTGTCATTGTGTCGTCTAATAGTTTACTTTTCTTTATATGTTAAGACATGATTTAACTTATATATCAAGGCATTTAAAGGATGTTTAATGTGGTATTCAGGATGTGTTTAAGCCTCAGAGTAGTTTAGAAAAGACACAACTGTTCATTGACCCACACATGATATGGTGCATTGATCATTTTTATATTGCAGTCCCTCCAGTCAGTGTATTTTTCCTCCTGTGTGTGTTTACAGTGTAGGCATGTTTCATACTTTTGACAGGAGTCCTCACATTCCCCCATCAGCCCCCAGTTTTCCTTTTTATGTCACCCAATTCCATCTGTTCCCAACTTTCTCCATTCCTCTGTTTGTTCCCCTCATTTCCGACTTGCTGCCTCCCAGCTATCTTTCTTCTTCTTTTTTTTTTTTAAGAAGTATGTGAGAGCGCAATCACGGAGACTCCAAGCTTTTCCGCACAAGCAGCCAAATTTATCCTTGTGGTTTTCCGCATGTTTATTTTGGGTTTTCTTGAGGGACGACATATCTGCGGGAAAACCAAACGGCCCGGAGCGGGTGCTTTCCCTCTGGGGATCATCTCGGCTCAGGGTAAAAATAGGAAAGTCTTTTTTGGGAAATGGAATTAAGGATTGGTGAGTGACTCCCGAGGGTCCCGCTTTCTCAAAGCTGGGACAGGACGGGAGAGATCATCACTCATTTTTTCCTCTGTTTGTTTGTTGTTGTTTTTTTAATCCCTCTCTTTCCATTCCACAGTGCATGTGAAAACAACAATTTGGGGTCGTGTTTTAGACACAATAGAAAAGCACCACAGAAGTCGTTTTCCATTTTTAATATCACTGTAATTTCCCAAAACAATTAGCACCAAAACATCACATAATTACTTTACACATAATTACCTCAACAGTTTAAACAAATCACTCTGTCTCCTCTCCCACTTATCTCCTCTTTCCTCTCTATGCATCTGTATGTAAATCTACTCTGAGGGAGGGATCGATCTCTGTCATCCCTTTCAAAAACTCTTCTGCACTTTCCCCCTTGCTCTTTTTTTTCCTCCAATTGAACTCGATGGCTGTCATTGTAGGATGTGTGTGTGGGTTGGGAGGAATTCTGGGATAGGAAAAAACCTCCTCCGCTCTGACTTCTTGGTTTGACCTGTGTTTAACATGCTGTCTGCTTTGGTAATCTACTACTACTACTGCTGCTGCTGCCTCTGCAGACATGGAAATTGTTCATCTGCAGGGTGGGCGACCTGCTCAGATTGCACCAAGGGGGAGAAGATGGGCGGGTGAATTGTTTTGCTCACCCGGATTTCACTGCAGCTAACCTGCGGAAGCCTTTATAATATTTCACTCTGCTGATACTGCCTCCATCCAGCAACTGTCATCAATATGATGGAGGGTCCTCCCTGCAAAACCTTTGACCTTTGATAATTCAATCTTCACTTAAAGGCAGTGATGTGAGTTTTCCAACCAGTGAAAGAGTTCGGAGGCTCGCCTTGCCATGAAGCTGTCAACACATGAGAAAAAGAATTTTATTACTCCAACTTTTAGTGTAGAGTTTTAGTGTCTCGTGATGGTCACAATCCTGCAGCTGAACACAGAATATTTGCAATTTTTCAACATGAAACTAATGAAATTATGTCTCCATCTCCTATATCTTATCCCTACTCTCAGCTTACTACAATACCTTATTGTTAATTGATGGACAGGAAGAAGCATTAACTCTTTAAATCCATTGTGCTTCTGTTCTGTGCAAACTATGACAACTGAAATCTAAAAACACCATGCGCTATAAATTCTGGCCTTAAAATACCAGCAGCTCAAAGATTGAAGAGGTCATACAGTGTATGCACATGACTCTCAGCACTGTTTGGAGCTTTTTAAAAAATAATAATAAAAAAAAAACAAACAAACAAACAAACAAAATCAAACATAAAGCAACACTTCACAGATTTACATGATGAGTACTCAGCTGTGAACAGTGTATAATATCTTTGAGCACCTGATACTGAGTTGACCCATATTAGGACAAGATCAGGATATCTCATGGCTGCTTTGATTTCACATTATTGTCCTGAACCTACTGACAGTGCAAGCTAAGAGAAAAAATAAAAATCAGAAGTTAGTTGTCTTATTCCTAATGATCTATATCTTATGTGTGGGTATATATATGGTACAGTATAATATAAGTGTAAAACACATAACCTAAGAATGTTAGTCAGATGTCATTCATTGTCACACGAGCTGAATATAAATGGACAAATCATCTCTAAGTGTGAAGCTGAAAGAATCACATTCAGAAACAATAATATTTGTTACAGTTTAGAAACAGAGGAATCAACTGCACAACTCAGAGATACTGATAAATAGTTTACATTAGTTAAAGGTAATGCATACAGAAGCAGGCAGGTGGAAGTCAACAACATGGCAACCTGGCACAAAGGCAGGATCACTACAGCAGGTGACCAGGAAAGGGCTGAAGGACTGGGTTACTGCAGGGCAGGTGGGAGAGGCTGGATCTGACATGACAGGACAGTTAGTGGAAATAGCAAAGGGTGGGGAAATGAATGAAAATCAAAGGCAAAAATGGATGAACTGTGACCAATATTGAAGTGATCATTTCCCATCTCATTCTGCCTTGATCTGAAATCTCTGCTCATTATTGCGTGGGCAGATGTGTAAGTACTGTGAACAGAAATTTAGCTGGAAACGAAAAGGGGATGTCTGCGGTTGGCAGATGCTGTTCTGTTGGCATCAGCAGATGTTAGTATGATGCAGAGTGCAGATATGTGGTGAACTAAGGGTGATTCTGTAGTATAAATGTACTAACCCCAGGATCATAACATTACTTTTAAAACAAACAACTACTTAAGCCTAGCACTAAATTATTGATATACTGTATCAGATGTGATGACCGCTTTTACTTTTCTGTAGTAAGTTGCCTGTAAGCAGCTTTATGTCCACGTCAGCACTGACCACAGCTTTCATCACTCAGCCGGTCATTTGGGTGTGGTTGGGACTCAGCAGGCTGCTGTCACTGTGACTAATAAGAAACATGTGCACATACACAAATATAAACACATGTACAGAGTATTCTCTACTGCACAAGAATACTCACGCTAGCGTGCGCACAGACAAGACTCCTTAAAGAGGAGGCTGCGCAGTGTTTGCAGGCAAAATTCATATTCAAAACATAGTTTGGATTCTGTTTGATATACAAAGTGGTTGTGCGAAGGCTGCAGCAGTGATTGGAACCAGAAACCAGAGAGAGAACGTAGAATCAGAACACCTAGAATGAAGACACAGAGTGCATTAAAGTCTGACATTTCTGTTCTTGAAGCTTTGTATGGCATCACAAGAACATGATAAGCACACATTCTAGGAATACTTTGACATTTTAGAAACAGGGGATAACAGCTAGCCTAACCCCCTCTAAAACCACAACTTGTCATCATAGATGAAACAAACAAGATATAATGTTTCGATTTCTGAGCTTCAGAGGTGGACAAAGCCAGGCTTTCCAGTATTTTTGCTAAGCTAAGCTAACCAAGCTCTGGCTGTATATAGTTACTGTGCAGACATGAGAGTGGAATCAATCGTCTCGTCTGACTCTTCAAAAATGTGAAATTATGCCATTCTCACAACCTAAGCTCGTGGTATGAGTATGATTATGAGAAAAGAAACTAAATGGCAACAGGGAAGTAATATGAGGCATAACTAAACAATACAATGCCAAATGATAGAGGGACAAAGAGGGAAACTGCCTGACTGCCACTTTAATTTCATCAGGGAGTCAGCCCAGGTGAACTGAATCTCCCTAACGACCCAACTCTGCTCTGCAGGAAAAGGCTGTGAAGTAGGTAAGCTTTTCCACAAGAGACACAACCAGAAGGCCTTTTTCACAGAAGACCTATCGAAGTAGGAAAAGTACTGGTGTATAGAATAGAATTACTAATGGCTGAATTCTATTTATCTTTTTCATTTTCGGGTTTTCTGGTTTCCTGGTGCAGTGCATGTTGACTCACTGTCACACTGTCATGACCTCTGTTTTACCTTCTATGCCAAGTCAAAATGTCTGCTCTGAAGAAGGCTTATGGTCCAGATGAGCTGAATTTGACAAAATGCTACTTAACATTTCATGAGGTATTGATGCATATTCTGTGCTATATGTAAGTTTTTTTTTCATTACATAACCATCATTAGCATTATAAGCTGTTAACTTACTAAAAGCTTCAGCCACTGTTGTGTTTATAAGACAAGAGGTTAGAATACATCTTCTGGGCAGAGTTACCTCTTCATCCTCTCATATTGGACTGGACGCTACAGTGACTAACTATCACAAAGTAGTATTATGAGACAGGATGGGCCGGGGCTCACTGCCAACTTCAGCGGAGGAAAAGAACTGATAGAAATAGAAGCAGAACAAGAGTTAACATTGGCGCTGCATTGAATTAGCTCTAGGACTTAAGTTTGATGCCGAACTCGCATATTTCTTCTCTAGACTGGTGAGAAAAAAGCTATTAATGTCAATGTTAGATATGTAGTCTTAGCACATACTTAAATATAGCACCTTTAAATCCTTTCATTCAAAAATACAGTTTAATATGCTGAGATAAATTTATCAGTTCAGTTTTGTTCAGTCAAGTAAAGACTGGCTTTACAAAGCAAGTTAGATTACTTCACTCATTTTTATTTACCTTAAAAACAATATGATTTTAAAAGCAACACAATGTTTATCTTCAGTTTCTCCAGACACTGAATTATTAGTTCAGCTGCTTTCATCATCTGAGACTGACTACCCCTTTAATCCTCACAGCAGAGTGAAGTGCATTCTGGGAGTTCAGATTTTGTAGGTTAGGACAAGGTCTCTGGCCTCTGACCTGTCAGAAGATTAATGTGTTTTTAAAAGCAGCACAGTGTTTTGTTAGAACTACTGCTTGACAGACTTTGAGGTTTTAATTATTTAGGACAGATCTTATTCTCATTAGAATGGGAAAGTGACTTTCACACAAACAGTGTTGCATCAATCAATCCTACAATCAGTTTGTTACTGATCTAACTGCCTCATATCCACCATTTCAGGGTGTGACGACACATGCTGGAGTCTATATGGATTCTATATGGGCCTGAAACTACCCAGATCCCACAGTGAGTCCTGGTCTAGAGAGCTGTAACTGTGTGTGTGTGTGCTGCCACAGAGTCAACATCCCTCATCAAAGAGGAAATGACTTCACGAGACTCAGAGGCCTCTGCAGTGCCTTGGGGGAGGACTGGTATGCCCACATACACACACACACACACACACACACACACACCTGCAAACCCATACAAGCATGCATGATTGTGCACAGCAGGCTGCCACACACAAATACACAATTGCAAGCATAAACACAAGTTAATGCACATGCATGCTGCAGGAACACACATTTAGGTTCTTTAAATACACACACTCCAGCCTGTCACCTACCAGGTTGGGTGCTGAGTGTGTTATTTATTTTTGCTAGCCTGTGTGAGAGTTAAAAATGGAATGTTTCAGCTACATAAAACACTTCCTGTTTTAACGACTCCCTCACTGAGCTGTTCCCTCAGCTAAATAGTCCCAGAGCACCACGTAATGACAGTCTGACACACAGGGAAAATGTGTGTGTTTGTGTCTGAGTAAACTGTGTGCATTCATGCATGGTTATTCTTTGTGCATGTATGTGTTATTGCACATTTTCCCCGCCAGTCTGTTTGCTAGTGTGGACAGTGGTCGACAGTCTTGTTGTTCTTCTGTGTGGTGCATTGTTTCTTGTCTGCCTGCACTTTGTTTGTGTGTGTGTGTGTGTGTGTGTGTGTGTGTGTGTGTGTACACATGTGTAATACCACAACAACAGGAAGAAAGCACTGTGCTTCATTTGGACTGTACCTCAGGACGGACATTTTTATGGTACTAGACCACATTTACATTCAGATGCTCTTAAAATAGCACCCACACTTTTTACAGTATTTATATTTCCTCAGACCACAGCTCAGGACCCACACTTGGGCTACAGGTCAGACTCCTTCTGGGTGCCCAAGTGGGTCTCTTGAGTCAATAAAACACTACAGCAGTAATCACACAGAATCTTACTTCAAAAATAACCTGGGTAGATTTTATCAGGCAAAACAGGATGGTGTGTCCAGAGTGACCCCACTGAGCTGCACACATAAAGCACTGCGCACATACACGGGCCACTGCATGTAGCACACACCTGACACTGAATACAGAGGAGAAGTACTCAGGGTTGTGTAGCTGTAATGTCTTAATGTGGAGAACAAATGTAAAACAGTTTGTTTTGTGTGTTTTTGGAGCATATAATAGGACAGTGATATATCCTGACACATCAGCACACATGCTGATGCCATTGTGTGCACGCACACATACAAACAATTGCACTTGTTTTGCTCATCATGGATCACCAATGTGTATTGCCCTTTCATTATTTAGTATTGCACTTCAGCAAAGTTAGGGGACTCAGAAGAGACAGATTTTTAAAAAGAATGATAAGGCTGAGATATCCTGACGCCTTTTGTTAATAATAATTTCTTGCAGGCTTAATCTCACACATAACACCCATTTAGTAGTTCTTCTGGAGCTTTCAAGCCTGCCACATGATCTTCAGCAGATTTGTCCAGCTGTCACAAGATTTTAGATGTACAAATTTTCATTTTTTTTTCTTTTCCTGAGCACTGAGGACATCTCCTCTATAAAGGCTGAGGTTCAAAGTTGAACTTTGAGTTCATTCTTCACCTTGGAAACAGCAGTTGAGAAAGCATTATCAGGCCAGTGACTATTCAGTAGCTGGTCTGGTGGAGTTTGCATGTTCTCCCTGGGTTCTCTCCAGGTACTCTGACTTCCTCCCACAAATACATGCAAGTTAATTGGTGACTCTAAATTGCCTGTAGATGTGAATATATATGTCTGTATATGTTGGCCCTGCAATGGACTGGCGATCTGTACCCCGCCTCTCGCCCAGTGAGAGCTGGGATAGGCTCCAACCCCTCCCCCCCCAAGACCCTTAACGGATAAGCGGTATAAATAATGAATGAATGGTCTGGAGCTTTCAGTCATGTTAAATGATCTTCATCAGCAGATGAAATCAGGTTTTAAGCTAAGATGGATGAGAAGTTATTTTTAAAGTTCCATGATGATGGGGCAATTGCACCTGCTGATGAAGATCATATAATATGCTCCAAAATATCTACTCAAAGGACTTTACAACTCCTTGTTTAATGCAACAAGATAAACAACAAACAAAATCAGAGGGCACCAAGCAAACAATCCATGCAGATACACCAAAAGACATCATTCATCTCACCGTCAGATTTATTAACTATGCAAATGTCCTCTGTGTAAGATTTGTGATCGAAACCATTATCCCCATTTGTTCCATAGTTATGATTAAAAACAGATAAACATCTAATGGCAGAAATCCCAGGTCCAGATGTTTAACCGTGTGTGTTTTGGCAAAATCCACATGGCTCTCTGTCCAAATCACTCACAAGTTTTTCACATTCTGCTGACAAACCAAAGAAAACATAAACTCCTGCAGAGAGAAGTGAGCCGCATGCAGATGAGGGCTGATTACATCTCTACACTGTGATACTGTTGACTCTTGGCTGAGTGAAATTACAGGTGTTTCCAACAACAAAGTATATGATCACACACACACACACACGTACCTCCCACTGCCTTTAAACCACAAGCCCACAGAGACAAACCAACATATAGACACTTACAAGAGCTGTGAGGTATATAAGGTTTATAGTGCTGCTGCTGACTGTTCTCATTATCTGCACGTGTGAATCTGCACACACACAACATGCAAGAAAACACACTTGACTGAACATGTTTATCTGTTTCTCTTTCCATCACTCGACTCATTTGTCTTTCTCACCCACAACTCGTCTTTTTGTCTTTACTCACACACAAACATACACACACACCACATTTTACAACATTTTCACTCCCCCAGCACCTCCACGCCCACCCACACACACACACACACACACACACACACTCCCTCTTCCCTTTCCCTCCCTTGTCTCTAATCCCTGCAGCTGTTGCTCTAACTCAGACTGCTGCCTCTTCCAGACAAAACCTCATCTGTGTATGTATGTGTGTGTGTGTGTGTGTGTGTGTGTGTGTGTGTGTTAGGGTTAGAGATAGGAAAAGCTAGATTCTGAATGAACGAGGAGGGACAGAAAGAGCGAGGTTGAGATGTGAATGAGAGGATGGGAGATGGAGAGGTGGGCGAAAAATCCCCCTCCAGCTTTCCCCCCTGAGAGAGCCTCCGTCTTCCCTTTCTCCCAAACCCATTGTGTTCCCTCTTCACCTCCTTCCTCCGTCCATCCATCTCCACATCCTCAGGGCTCTGCATTCGGATATCACAAATCTATCAGCCACATCTGGCTCTAACATGAATGTCAAGTGGAGAGTTGGCAGAGTGCAAATAATAGCTAAAAATATAATAGGGACATTATATCTCTGAAAAGATGGCTGTGGTTTGGACAGAGTTCATTTCAGTTGTGTTGTAACTGAACAGTACGATTAAGTAGATTTGTTTTCAAATTAAGGTTACAAGAAAAATCTTTTTTTCTGCTCCATTTGTCTTTTGTTTTTTTTTTTGGCTCAGAGACAGAAAAGAAAGTAACCATATTTATTATGTTCTGGCCAAGTTGTACTAGGTTTGTGTAGAAACACAGTCTGCTGTAGCATGGCTGTTCAGAATGGCTTCCAGCCAGTGGATAGTCCTCTTATAAGGGGCACTTAACTGGTTTTATCATTGTCAATGAGCAATAAATATCAGTATGTGAAAGCAGTTGTGTATTACCTTCTCTTACTCTGTTGGAGCTCTGTCAAATTTGAGAAAATAACCACAGATGCTATCATCAGAGTCATCTCAGCCTCGGTACTTGAGAACACAGATGTACGCCTTACAAACTTGTGGCTTGAAGTCTGTTAGACGTGACATTGCCAGGCAGAAGGTGTCGAGCAAAAAGATGCTATAACGCTGCATTATGAGATGTGCAGTATTCAGAGCTTGACCCAGATAGACTAAGGCCACATTCTGACAGAACGCTCAGAACCACGCTGTCATTTGAGGTGCTGTATTGACAGAGCCTGCTGCATCAGTGTGGTGCATTAGTGCTAGCAAGCACTACTCCATGCTAGCACTCACGCTAATTCTACTACTCACTCTAATTCCCGTTTTGCAGTATTACCAGTTAGCAAAACTACGAAAAAAATAGCCAAGCTCAGATGACCTGCAATGCATTTCCTGCAGCTCTTCTTTTTACCTCAGATGCACCATGTTTGATAAGACGTCTGTTAGCACTTACCTAGTCTGCATATTGAGATCCAATCAGAATGTGGACATAATCAAGATGAGGAGAATATTTAATATATAATGCCAGATGTGAGTCTAAACACCTGCGATCAGATGTAATTATTCAGACAATAAATACAGGTCCAGACTGCATGATAATACCAGGTGTAAATGGGATCTAAAAGTCAGGATATCTCAGCCTGTGCTGTTTTGATTTTAACCATTCATTTTTAATCTGTCTCATAAGTCATCCGACTTTATAAATGTCTGCTCTAAGTAGAAGAATGCCTCTTTAAACACATGCTCTTGGACCACCGACCTCACAATATACAAATCCTCCCTTAACTGCTTTAGCCAACACATTCAGGTCTCTGTGCTTGATCTCCATAGTCTTTTAACCAAACCTCAGAAATACAACTTCCCTCAGATCCTAAAATGACTAAAAACTAGAGTTCACCCCAGTTTACTGGTGGTAAAAACTACTACAAAATTGCTATTAGTCTCAGAGTGTCATTTTAATGGACTATATCAAATATGCATGTCACATCCAGATGTCTAAATTCACACATGCTATTGCACTGTAGATCTTAAAAATACACACACATCATTACATGCAATGACACACACTTCAATGTTCATTTCTCATCAGGGGGATTTAAGGCTGATTGATACTTTAGTTTATAAATAAGTAGTGATCATTCTGCTGATACATGCCCTAAACAGGTCATTAGTGACATCACTGTTTTTTGTTTTTTGGGGGTGGCGGGTTGGGGTTGTTTTTTTTGTAATGATGAATAAGTTCATATGATGTTCTTTTGGTTCTTTTCTGAGCAGAGGATGTAGGGAGATTTTTTTAATGTTCATTCAGTAATTTCCGACACTGCTGTATGACTCTGTGGCTGTTATAAACAGTGTTAATGTGCTGGACAGGACGAACTGTCCACACTGCCTCCATGAAGGTTGTATACATCACTGGCAGCTTCATGTACACACTGATGTTTAGATGAAACCAGGGTTTATTTACATTCAGGTTAGGCTGTAACAACAGACTGTTGAACACACTGAAATATGACTGTTTATGCAGGCTGTGCACTTCTAATGATGTGCTGTTGTTAGGGGCTGATTTATATCCGTTTCAGATTGGTCATCAGATCATCATACTGTTACACAACTGTGGTAATGTTGCTTTGCTCTGAAGTATAGCATATCTGCCATGGTGTATGACACATTTGAATCTAGATTTGTGAATATCAACAATGTCTCCTGAGAGACAGCTCCATCGTCATGATGTCATCCAGAGATAAATCCCTGGATACACCTCATTAGACCTGTATAAAGGAGTGTATGGCAGCTTTGTTCCCACGGCAACAGCGCCCATGGGTAATTTGGACATATCCTCTGCTTCATAATTCACACTGTCAGTCAAACATTTACTGTCAGTGCAGCAGCTCTTGATGATGTTGTGTGTGTGTGTGTGTGTGTGTGTGTGTGTGTGTGTGTGCCCTATGTGGTTCACTAGCAGCGAAGAAAAAGACATGACCCGTGTTGGAAGACTGCTGCCTGAGAGGCCAGAACCATACTACTTAACCTCTGCATTACACACACATATACACACACAAACATATATATACAGAGTCCTCACACATTCATTTACTGTGAATTCCCCCAACATATGGATGCTATAAATTCAAAAAGACCTATAAATTCTTGCGCAACACATTTCAGTTTTTCAGCAGAATTCTTTGGACTCCTTTGGGTTTGACGCTGGTTTTTATAAGAAGTTAAAACCATAATTCTTTCCAAAAGGACAGCTGGCATGTTAAATTGACCGTAACATTGACGGGCCATACACTCTGACACCAGGGGTCCCATCAGCTCTGTTACATTTTTTGATAAGAAGTGAGAAGCGTGGACTGAGTTTTGATTCCAGGATGTTGTTAAAGAAGAAAAATAAACTTATGAAATGTTATTTTTATGAATGATTATGTTCCTGACATTGCTTTTCATTCTTTACTAATAATGACAATAATGAAATGTGCAGATGTTATTCCAAAAGCTCAGATGACAAGTGCTTTGTAGGACTGCATTAAAAAATATTAGTGCAATAAATGTGGACATAAACTGGTGAAAAAAAAAGGTTTGAAATTCAAAACAATTCACCAAGCCAAAGTTTTTCAGGCAGGACTCCAGTTTTTCAAAAAACATTTTAAGGCCCTGCTTCCTAAATTATGTGGTCTTTCAGCAACTGCTAATAAAACAAGATGACAAAACAGTGTGTGTTGCTGCGTGTCGGGTAGGAAGTGAATGAGTGAGTGCTGGGAAGCCGGGGAGTATTGCATGTCATTTAACACTAACATTCTTTAAGTAGGTCAAGTAGAGAAGTGATTCCCAGCCTTTTCCATAAACCTACTGATGTAATGCTGACCTGCAAACAACAGCAGCTGCTGGGATCAGGAGTCTGGACCCCAACTTAATCCCTCCTTCCTCCTCCTGCTCCTTCTCCTCTTTGTCCTCCTGCTCCTCTCCTTCCCACCTTTTCCTTTCCTTTCCTTTCCTTTCCTTTCCTTTCCTCTCCTCTCCTCTCATCCTCTTAGTCTCACGTTTATGCAGCTTAAATTCACTCAGATTGTTACATCATTCTTTGTCAGTAGTGCTGTCAACATAGTATTACCTTAATCCTGACCTTAACCAGATAGTTTTAGTTGCCCTATCATAACTCTTAGCATTACAACAGCTACTTTCTTGTCCACACCTCAACTTTATCTCCATAGTTTCCCTGCAAACAAACACAGATTTGTTCATCATTGTGCTCATGCAGAGAGTGTGTTATTAGACTCTGTTGACTGTGTTGGCTGATGTTATTATCATTAACCATGTTCAGAAAGTCTGGAGTTTTAGGTTTACATAACTTGGCCACAATGTTTACACCTGGGTTTCATTGCAGTGGCCTTGTGAGGAAGTTCCTGTCTCTTCATTTGATTGACGTTCAGATAGTAAGACCAGCAGCGGGCACCAGGCAACAGGTATGAACTTTCTCACCTGTAATGCTGCATCAGAAGATGTTTTTGCTCACTTGGGGGCAGTGAAACTAGCTGAAAGCACAATATTATTATAAACACAATAATCATAATTGGCTATATAGCAGACATGGATAATAGTAGATAATCATTCATTTGGAGTCATGTGTCTGGCAGTTTGGTGAATGTAAACCCAATATCCATTCCCATTTTAGCTATGTTTTGGTTACTACTTACTTTTGAGGGAAATATCTGACTGCCAAACTTTCAAATTGCACCATACTAATCATCAGCAGGTTGCTAACTTTGTCTGTCTGCCATCTGGTGCTGGGGAGGTAGTGTTCAGTGGGTTTATTAATCCTTTTTCACTGAAAACAGCTGCCAGCTACAGCTGGGAATAGAACTGATGAGAGAGGTGAGAGTGAACCAAAACAGTGAAGTAAAAAGTGAGTTAAAAGACTTAAAAAAGCTCAGTAGTGCTCAGGCAATGACAGTGGTTCTCTTTGCTTTTTTCTCTTTTTTGGCTCTGTTTTGATTAGAGTAGAGTGATGTTTGCAGGTTAGAAAACAGAAACAGCAAAGGAAAGGAGACTGAAATGCTCTGTACAGCTGGGGAAACTCTTAGAAACACTTCACAGGACTGGACACAAAGTTTATGCAATTAACTTGGTTGGCACAATCGTAATTATACACATTCAAGTCTGCACAGTCTCTATGATCAGAAGAAGTCACAATATTTCTTTGTGTATTCATCACTACGAGTTACAAATTTCACATTTCACATGTTCATTCGATTCGATTGATTTGTGCAGCTGTAGGTTTTGCCTCTCTGGCAGCACTTACTGGGTTCCACCCCCAACAAGATTAGTGGTTTATTTGTCTTTCAGAAAGAGACAAAAATTTGAACTGAGGTTTCACATGCTTTCATTTAATAAAATTAGAAATTTCTGTCAAAATTAAGCCCTGACCTCAGATGACTTTGTCCTCTTTCCTCAGTTTTCAGCAGTGTGCCAAATTAGATTTCATGTTTTTTTTTTTTTTTTCCCCAGAAATGATTAAACACATCAACATGTGTAAGCCTACAGTTTTCTCCGGCAGTGGCAGCACAACATGAATGACTGACTGAAGCTAGTTGTATGGTCCTTTTCATGAATATACCTGCTAAGTGTGACTCTAAGTGTGTGTCTGATTTGATTTTCTGGTCTTCCATTGTTCTCCTGTATACTGAACAGCAGCTCATCTGTGAGTATGAATAGGGGGAAAATAATCTAAAAGGGTGTAAGTCTACTGAATGAAGATTATTATGGTGTGCGGGGAATTCTGTGACTGACAAGCCAGTCCATTGTACGTGAATTGTTCTGAATGTTCAGGCCTCGGTCTTGTGTTTCTTCTCCTGACAGCAGGACTGATTAGTGAGGCTTAGCAGACAAGGCTGGTAACCAAAACAGAGGAGGGGAGGTGGAAACACACAACACAGTGCACTCACTCACTAATCATTGTGTACAAGCATCACGCCCACATCTGGAGACATCTTACCGTGTGTGCATGTGTGTGTGTGTGTGTGTGTGTGTGAGAGAGAGAGAGAAAGAGAGAGAGACGGCAAGTGTGAACTGCATTTTAGTCAGAGAAAATGACAGTAAAGGTATGTGATGGTTTGTGTGTGTGTGGTTAGGACAAAGATGTACGTGTCTGTGTTTTGTTGAGGTTGCACAGAAGTCAGTGGGGTTGCTGGTTTGATTCCCAGTAGTGACGTTGCCAAAGGTAGATGAGGGCACTCAAAGTAACAATGTGTTTGTGTATATTCTCTGGTTGTGGATATGTAGCTACCCACCCCTCCACAGGGACCTCGCCCTTGTATTCAGTCATTTTAATGACAAACACATTCTCTGCTTTTTTAACACACACACACTCATATTTACACACATGCATGTGCACACACACTCCATATGTTTGCCATGCATTTGACAGTGACGCACAGCATTGTTTTATTTGGCCAAAATGAAACTCAGATGTGCTGAACGAGTCTGATAAACAACCTGCAGCTAGCCAGCCGCTTCATCAGGCTGCATTACACCAAATCAGTGGAAAAGCCTGCAGATCTGACCTCTTGCTTCAAATTGAAGCAAGGATTTTTGTGGAAATATTTCATCCCCAGGATCCAAATGAGAATTTTGCGTCTTACTTTGGGACCCAGGATTACATATTGCTAGCTTGTGTTCTTATGTGTCCTGCCAGAAGCAGGCCTGCAACCTATTCTACGTCTCTACCCCTAGTCTAAGAAACCTGGGAGGGGAACACAAGAGGCCAAAGAGCATTTGAATCTTTCACAACAAAGTCAGACGAACAACTGACTGTCATCATATAAAACTGATGCAGCTCCGCATTCTGCATCTCCACCCTGACTTTAGTGAGTTTGACTCATCACACATCATTTTCCTCAGAGGCTATAAAAGAAACCTCCATAAAGAGCCCTCCAAACCTCCAAAATGAGGTTCATCTTTAATTAGTGTTTGGTTTGGTGCTTTTACAACTGGACTGTAAAGCTATAAATTAAGAGTATTGATGTAATTTAAAAAAATACTATTGGTTGGTTTTCATTCCCTGCTCATATTGTTATTACATACTCTCCATACATAACTCGTCACAGGAAAACTTCCATAAATACAGCAGTGAAAGCTTGTTCAGCTAAAAACAAAGTGAGATGTCACAATCTTAAATACCAAACCACATGCTCTGTCATGAGCAAGAAAAGACATAAGGAAAATATTGTCCAATAATTTAGTTTATGATCAGATACTTGTAAAACTAAATTACTAAATTACTGATTTTATTAGCATGTTGATGTTAGCATTTAGCTCCGGTGCAGTGTCACAGAGCTGTAAGCTTGGCTGTTGGCTTGTTTGACCCAAATCATGATCTTTCCCTGACCATAGCAAAATAGTTTTTGTGTATTAAAACTAACCAGACTTTACTTAGAGTAAGAGTTGGAGTAAGAGTGTAAGATCAGAAAACAAATTAGTAATTTTTTTTTTTTTTTTTTTTTTTTGCTGTTTATAGAGGAACTGACATATCTGCGGTTTTGTATTTAACCCTGTCATGCATGAATTATGAAGTGATTTTTTTCTACTGTCTCCCATGTCCATGAGCCTCCAAAAACTCTCCTCAAATAAAAATAAGCAATCTACTTTCTTCTTTAGCCTTTTTGAAACCTGTTACTTCTATCTACTATGAAAATCATCAGTGTACCCAGGGCACAAAGCCACAAGACTCTGCGTGCAGATGTATTTGGTTTTTCGTGTGCATGAAACATCACTTGTTTGCATTCTTTGTTTTCAGTGAGCTGGGGCCAGTGGTTTCCAGGACCAAATCTGACTTCAGGGCATACAAAAAATGATATCAAATGCTATTCACACAATAGACTCAATTAGCACCGAATATTGTTTTGTTGCAAACAGCATGTGTGCACATTACATAAGTAAGACAGATATGAGCTGATTTACTGAGAAAATGTTCCACAGTTGTTTCACCGGTTATCTTTCATCGTCATCATAGCCATCGTATCATAAGTGACCAAAAACTCCACAAGGTGCCTTTGAGTCAAAGTAGAGAGGAGAGAAAGTTCTAGTTCGATTTAACAGAAGCATCTGGTTAAGATTTAATATAGCCCAATTAATACAGTGCTTGAGAACAGATACATCTTGTTGAGCAGCTTGTTCGTGGCTGAAATATGTTGCTGCACCAGTTAATTGCTCATAGCTTTAGTGAGCAGCTGATTTTCTGTGTTTTTGCACTTCAGTAGATTAAGTTTTACTGTACCAACACAGAACAACCAGAAATTTCAAGAACTGGACAACAACTATGGTATTGATCAACATCCTTATCAACCCCCCACAGATTATTACAGTCAGTTTTTGTGCAAGCAGCTTGTTCTTCTCAACAACTGCTTAATCAGTTCCTCCTTATGCACTCACATATACACACACAAACACAGACACACACAAAGGTTGACCCGGAGGGAAGGAAATTGAATTAGCAGGGTGTAATGCAGCTCCTTGTGTGTGTAATCAGAGCAGGCTCAGAATACAGGGCCATTGTAAGTCACTGTGGTTGGAGCCCAGAGAGCCAGCGACCGCTGGGGGAAGCTGCCCTTATCACTAGATATGATTACAGCCGAGGGAATGTGTGTATGTGTGTGTGTGTGTGTGTGTGTGTGTGTGTGTGGGCGGTTGGTGGTGAGATTTGTGTGGGAGTCATGGCTGACTGATTGCGTGGGGAATGTGTGTCTACATGCTTGCAATCGCACA
This sequence comes from Lates calcarifer, assembly GCF_001640805.2. Classification (NCBI taxonomy): domain Eukaryota; kingdom Metazoa; phylum Chordata; class Actinopteri; family Centropomidae; genus Lates; species Lates calcarifer. The sequence continues at coordinate 5,322,004 of NC_066838.1, read as the reverse complement.
CAAGTGTATATGAAAAAACACTAAAAAAGTTTTAAAAATTAAAAAGTAAACACAAAAAAACCTTTAAAGTGATGATAGATGCAAAAAAAAGCTGAAAATACATAACTTTTCTGCAAAAGTTTCATCAAAAAATGCAGTTTGCAATTTCTGTGTCAAATGTTGCAGCTACAAAAATAACACCATAACAACATTTCTGACATTCATCACCACTAACTCCTCAGATCTTTTTGGATTTGGGGTTTTTATATCCTGTGGTAACAAAAAAAAACCCTTTTCTGTTGCTTCCACTGTCATTGTTTGGCGCAGGCTGCAGGCTGTGTTTTCCATGGTGGATGTCATTGTTTTTCACTGTCTGTTAATTATTTTTGTGCTGGTATTTTGCCTCCTCCTGATATAGTGTTTCCTGCTATTGTCTTTTTCTACCAGGCTGGCTGCCTCTGGACTCGAGCCAGCCAGTCCCTCCTACCTTTAAATACACACACACACACACACACACACTACAATACAATACAATATGACCATGCACACACACACACACACACATACTCTCTGGTCTCCCTCTGCTCTCCCTTCCTCCTCTTAGCACTTGAGAGAAAACACAAGAAGTCAGTGATATGGCAAACCAACTGTGTGTGTGTGTATGAGAGGGAGGGAGAGAGTCCACCAGTCAGCTCAGAGGGGTTAATCTCTCTCCCTCTGTCTGTCTCTCTCTCTCTCTCTCTCTACCTCGATCTCTCCCTCCCTCCCTCTGTTGCCTTTTGTTGCGGCCCCTCACTTTCTCAACAGTTGGACAGAGGGAACTGATACTGTGCCTGTGTGTTTGTGTATGTGTGTGTAGTTTGGTTGTCCTCCTCATCGCGCTCGATCTCTCTGGACTGAACTGTACGTGGACATGACTGATGGGACATCCTAACACACTCCTCATGCTGGATGTTCACACCACAGTCTGGTAAGGCAGCTCTCTGGTTGGGAAAGTTGTATTTGGGGTGCAGAGGGATGAGTGTGTGTGTGTGTGAGTGTGTGTGTGTGTGTGTATGAAAATGGCACTTTGTGTGTATGTGTGTTAGCATGTGGGAAACGCAACAGGTTATTTGTAAATGTGGTTTTTGTTCTTCTGCTGCTATGAGCTCAATGTCATGTTTTGAAGATGTGGAGACATGTAAAGATGTGAGACGCTTGGAGAAGGTTTCTCTGTCCCTTGCTGCCTTTCTCTTTTCCTCCGCTCCCCATTCCACTTCTCCTCCTTATCCCTCTCTCTGCCGAGTTACTCAAGTTACCGGCTTCCTCCTGTTGTTATGAGCCCCGTGGTTTCTCTGCAGCGCTCTGAGGGCGCTCCCACGCTCTCCCAAAGAGAAAGAAAGGAAGGAAAACAGCGATAACCATTTCAGAGCCACAAAAGAAGTGGGAGAAGCATGCTTGTTTTTGCCCCTCGTCTCCCCTCGGCATCTACATGCATGCCTTTGTCCCTTTAACACTGAGCACCTTGGAAAAATGTGTCTCTCTTTTGCATGTCTGGTTGGCTACTTTTTGTTTTCTGGACAAAGGTTTTTTTTTCTTTTCTTCCAAGGTGGTGGGGTGGCTGAGTTGGTGAGAAAATTGGAAACAGAGCCACCCACAGTGGAAGTGAGTCAGCCCAGCATTTAGTGGTGTGTTGACTTTGGAAATGGCAGAGATTGGGGGGTGGTGGTGGCGGGGGACAGATGAAATTGTTAGAAGAAAAGAGGAAAAAACAGAGTGTCAGTTTGTCCATATTTTCTGCTGAGGGTCTCAGAATCCCTGCATAGTGGGAGCTGAGTTGAACAACAGATATTAAAGGAGAGAGGAAGAGATTGACGGAGAGGAGAGGAGAGGTAGAAGCCAGAGGCTGTTTATAAAGGGAGGGAGCGGCTTGTGTCCATCTGGGACAATCCCAAGTGCTGAAAGCTTCTCCACCCTGATCCCAAACATCTCTTTCCCCCTCTATCCCTCTGTCTTTCTCGTTTTCTTACTCTTGCTCCTTCACAAAAGCGGGTAAATCTGATTGCAACCTGCAAAATGCATCCAACTTGTTGCATTTGTTCTTTTGCGTGCGGCACACTTTCATTTTCTTTCTGTCTTTTGTCTCTTCTTTTCCTGACAATCTTTGTCACTTTGTCTCTCTCCTCTGCTCTCCCATCTGTATCTGCCCGGATGCTACATGTAGTTGCTCCTGACAACATGACAAACACCAGCAGCACTGTAGTTTTTTTTAGTTCTATACAATTTGTATCTTTGTTTAATTAAAACTATAAATAGTTTCATTTGCTATCTACTTTTTTGATCTCTCACAATCCTACTGACTTAATAGAATAAAATGATTTGTCATTTTGCTTGCATGGACCACTACAATGTGGTTTTGATCATGACACAAATAATTCTTTAAAATATTAACAATGTAATGACATTGTAGACCTGTCAAATGCTATGTTTCCTTGCAGTTCAGTGGCTAATATTAACTAGCAAGCAGTAGCCAAATGCTATTGCAATCTCCTAGAGGAGAGATGAAGGCAGCTGGACAACGAAGCAGCCAAAGAGCTGAGATCACATAAAAAAATAATCATTAAGTAGAAATACTGTATACATCATCACTGCAAGCCTGCAGGAGATACTTTAAACATGTTCTCGTCCTCATCATCACTCCCCTTTGATCATCATTTACTGATTTCGGAGCTTTTTCTGCCAGAAATAATGATAATTAAGAAAAAAAACCCTTTTAGACACTCAGTCCCATCTGCTTCTTTAGTCCTCTCCCTTTGTCTGGCCTGCTTGACCACCGTCCTTCTCCTCTTCCTCCTCCTCTTCCTCTTCCCTCCCTCCCTGCCTTCCTCCCTCTGTGCTGCCTGTGTATCCAGCGATAAGGGGACAGCGACGGTAGCACTTCCCTTTCGCCACAGGAAGCAGGAAGTGTTGATTTCCACCGCAGCCTATCTGGACAAACTCTGCACTCGGCCTGCTGGGATCCCATTTAAATGCAAGCAGCAGCACACACTCTAAGACACGCATGCATGCAGTGAGGCCGGGATACAGACACAGAACTGCATGTGTTTTGTGTATGTGTGCGTGTGCGTGTGTGTGTATGTGTCATCTGTCTGCATACAATGACTCCACTATATATTTGCTATCTGATGGTTTTCATGGGAAACCACCTGGGAAGCAGCCCACTCTGTGTCTCTTTGACCTCAGGGTTGGCTCACAGGTCAGAAGATGATTGGCTAATTACTCCTCTAATCACAGCAAATGTTTTGGTATCGCTCACTTTGGCCACACAGACCAGGGGTGGCGCTGTTGAGCTTGAAAAAACACAAACAACCATTCATCAGCTAATGGATTCCAGTTATACCGCAGGGTGGGAGGGCTTGGTGTGAGCAAGAGAGAAACAGAGAGGCTGTCATGAAGAGAGAGTAGGGGAGGACAAAAAATGGGGTCTTTGAGGGCAAGAAATGACACCTGAAGGATTTTAATTTTTTTTTGCTATGAGAGTCTAACTTATTTTTTTTAGTCAAATTAAGATTTTTTTATAATCACGGTGGGGGTGTCTTTGTGTGTAGTTTTCCAATTAGTGCTGCTGAAAGAGTGACATCATCACAGTGTCTTTTATAAATTTGCTGTAATGATATCCTGAGTATCATGAATCAAGACAGAACATGGCAGAACACACCAGTAGTACTGAGAAAATTACACTTGATTCAGGAAACTATAACAATCTCAAGCTTACCGACAGATCTTTTCATTTGTTCCAAGATAGTATTAGGAGGATATTCTTTTTCAGCATATGACGCACATGCTGAGAAAAACAAGTGAGATTTTGGTGGATGTGTCATTTTAAAGATTTGTAAAAGAAAGTTGAAAAGAGTCAAAGAGAACATGGATGAAGTTGTGTGTCACAGCTGTGTCACTGACCAGCTGTACAATAGATTTAAAGTTAACATGTTAACATGTAGATAATACAACTTACCCATATCACAGTGTGATGTTTGCAGCTAGTCAAAAAAGTTACTCAAATGAATTAAATGTACCCTAAAGGTATATGTTCACTGTTCACTATTAATATAGTGTTTAATTGTTTATAAAACTGTTGGCGATTATAGTTCATGCTTTTATTTTCTCTTGCTTCTATTATCACATTCTGTCAGACAGCCTTATCGTGCCTGCTGCTTCCAGACTCCTCAGATCTACTGATCAGTCAATCATCAATCATTTGACACACACAGTTCAAATCAAAAGTTAGTTTGCCACTAAGAAATACATCTTCCTCCTTCACTGACATCTTTAAAAACAACTTATCTCTTCACTTCAGCCTTTAATCAATTTTCTGTTTTTATTTATTCTCTGTGCAACAGTGTTTTTTTTAAATGATATTCATCCATCCATTATGTATACTGCTCATCCTTAGCTGTAGCCATTCCCAGCTGACACTGGGCGCGAGCTGGGGCCAGTCTATTGCAGGGCTGCACTTAAGCACTAATTCTAAAATAGTGTTATATAATACTAATATAATACATATAACTAGACTAAGCCACCTTTTTTCATGAGTGTCAGTGGTTTGAAGAAAATCAAGTCAAATTATTTTTGACTTTCATTTTGTTTTTCTCATCCCTGAATTCAGTGAACACTGTACGATTTTCTGGCTAACAGGTGCAAATACATAATTGTGTTTTACTGTTTTTTCAGTGATGGCTTTATGTCCTAAATTGATTAATTGAGTTGGCAAAGAATGTTTACTGTGACTTTACCAGCAAAGGCAGAGAGGTAGAGAAGACTATAGAAGTGAGGAGGACAAGAAGGCTGGAAGTATTGAGTGGGTGTGGACAGAAGTACAAAGAGAAAAAGGAAGGAGGGAGAATTAAAGTGACACCTGTGAGTGTGATGGAGGAGTTAGGAAGAAGAGAAAGCAAAGAGGCCAGAGAAAAACTGAAAGAATACAAAGAGATTTGGGCAGAGGATTTGGGTAAAAGACGTGAGCGTAAACTATGAGTAGGTCGTGGGGTCAAGAGGGGTGAGGAGGTCAGAATGAGCCCAGCAGCTCTACTTAGAACAGGATATCCTGCAAGGAAAAGCCATCTGTCTCTCTTTCTCTTACTTGTTCTGTCTCTTAAATTCCCACAGAGGGCACAGCAGAGAGGAGAGGTGTAACCTTTCACTGAAAACACCAGAGAAAACATAAGTTCCCGACTGAGAGACTTCATTTTCATCAATCATCAGTGACAGAGAGTGTAGAAAGTCTTTCATAGTGTGTGATGAGAACTGTGCGACGTTTTTTCGTCCTGTGCCGCTGTTTGTTGCTGTTTTCAGTCAAGATAAATTTCCCCGCAGGGACAATGAAGTTTACCTTACTGTATCTTATCTTAGCCAGACAGATAGTTAGTGAGGTTATAAAACATTGCCCTTCTACTTTAATTATATTCAAGTCTAAAATTGATATCAGCCTACTGAGCCTTGGAAAAACACTGTCATCCAGTCGTGGGTTTAAAATGACAAAGTTATCCCTTGTTTGATATATTACATGCTAGGTTGCAATTAGTGTTATCCTAAAATGATGTTACATTCAGTTTGGTTTAGGCTCCAAGGTTTCAGAGCTTTTCATTTAAGCCTTTTTCCTTTGCTACTTGTCCTACTGAAGTGTCTTTGAGCAAGGCACTGAACCCCTGCCTGCTCCGTACTGCTGTACTGTGGCCAAGCCTGAGCCATATGGCAAGGATGGACGAGGCGTCACATTAAACAGACCAGTTGTGTGTTAGAAGTGTTTATGTTTGCTTTTTGACAGGGCAGCTGAGGTCAGACAAACTGTCTGTGTCAAACTGGAGCACTTCTGATAGTTTGTCCCTGTGAGAGCAACAGCATACAAACTCAAATGTCACCAAATAATTCCACAAAGATGACAAAAACTGTGAAGCGCTTCTGAGAAAACTGCTGCTGTGGTCTGTCACGGCAGAGAACAATCTTATCTAATAACAGAAAAACGACCTGAAGCACATTTTGGTTTTGTTGTTTCATCTGACAGCCAACTTCTTTTTCACATGCTGGTATGAACACCAGTGAAGAGGGCCAAGCCTTTTTAGAGCCAAAAGCAGAACACACACACACACACACACACACAAAACATAATGTTCATTAGATTAACCTGTTTGGTATTCTTATATTAATATTATAATTATGACAGAAAACACACAGATGAATTTAAAAAAAAACCTGATTTCCCCATATGTTAGTCACTGACATGCCAATCATATGAGGATAACTAATTTCTTTCAAACAGGCTTTTATTTTCAGTTTTTGTCCTCCCATTAGTAAAGGCCTGGTCACACTAGAGAGCGATACAGGGGAGTTAATGTGTATAGTGTTTGTGAAATCATACTTGGTTTAGAGGCTTCAGGACATGGAGACTATAAGTAAAGGGCTTTTTGGTGAACCAGCCACTAACTCAACAATAATTCCTGAGGCATCTCTCTATTTTCTCTCCACTGCTCTGTTGGCTCTCCCTTTGAATTTTATTCCCCATTGTACATTAAACGGCTAAAAACAATTGAGACAGGATGAGAGACACAAACAGTTAGACAATCAGAGGTTTGACCAAACTTATTTAGAAGAGAAAACAAAGTTTAGCAGTAAAAGCATCACCCAAACTTCAGATGGATTTCCTGGAACAACTTTGACCCACCATGCTTGTCACAGTTATGTTTTATTTCCAAACATGTTGGTTTTATATTGGTTTTTACAATATGCTTGGTCATCTGAGCTTCTTGCTCCATCAGACTTTGTTGGGGGGTGTCAGCACATTCCCAGATCTCAATTACTTTAGTGATTATAGTGTTATTGTAACAGAAAGATGTGATGGCCAAAACTAAGAAAAAAAGACCCAAGTTGTAATTACTCAGAATGATCTTTTAAGCACACACTCAGTTGGCCTATTGTAGCTCAGGTTGGTACTGCCAGAGGAACAGGTCCACACTAGCAGGCTTTGCTTATTTAACACAGACTGCAATTACATTTGTTTAAAAATCTCTAATTCAGCTGGATGACAGGTTACTAAAACTGTCCGGTAAACATGCTACTTGTGAGTCCATGTGACCTTTGTTTACAAACCCTGCTTCACTTGTAATTGGGCATCCTGAAGATAAACAAACTGACACAGTTGCCATCATGGTTTGGACCAAAGCAAGATATCTGTGGGTGTGACAGCATCAAAAATGTGCAAATGATGCAGGGGGAATACACCCTGTTTCACTTCTACCCAGACCTAACTTCATTTTGACACAAGGAAAATACAGTTACCAGCATTACCTTCTCATTTTCTATAATATTCTTAAGGAATGTCCGACTTCCCTCGTCAGCTCGATGTGTCAGAAGACCAGACCAATTTCAACCTACTAATGTTTCCCTCTTGTGAGAAGCTTTATGTTTCCCCTAGTGCAAACAGTTATACCAAAATAGTCATTATTCCCCCCATACACTCAATCATATACTCAGTCTCATATTCTCACATTCAAGTGCACTCTTAAGTGGGTGATATTTTCCGTGCGGGAACATTAGCTTATTTTTTTTTCCTATCAATAGTGACACAAGCGAGAGACAGAGAGAGAGAGAGCAAAAGAGAAAGAGAGTGAGGGATTGAAAGCGAGAGATGGGGAACGAGAGAGTAGAGCTATTTTTGGCTTGTCTGGGTGTTTCCTACACACACGCTCACGCTTCTCAGGCTTGTTGTTGTTCAGAATGGTGGGTGTTAAAAGGGTGAGTTTTGATTTGATTTGACTTTGCTGTTTTGAGAGTTCATATGTGTATGTGTGTGTGTGTGTGTGTGTGTGTGTGTGTGCTGTTGATATCCCTGGGATTTTCCTGCGGTTGCTATGGTTTCTTACTGTGTTTTGAACAACTTGCCGTAACTCCTAACATCCTTAGGGTGTAAAGGATCCTCAGCCCTTTATTATTCACTCTGCTTGGGTTGTCGCTGGAGCTGACCTCAGTTCACTTTCAATTTAACCAGATCAAATGTTCAAAAGAGGCTGCAATTCATTCACATATGAACATCTTTCAATTTAAGTATTCAGCTCCATCTTTGCTGTGGTCTTTCAGCACTACATGACCCTGACGTTGAACGGCTTTGGTGGCAGTAATGCAGCTACTTATTTTCTTTGACTATAATTGTGTTTCAGAAAATGTACACTGGTATCTGTAATATTACTCCTGAGATTGCAATGCTTAATTTATTATTCTATATGCCCCCTGGAAAAAAAAAGTCACATTACTTCTTTATTTAACCTCTCAACACCAGTTAGTGACGACTGCACACATGACACCGTTGCTCTGTTGTGGAAAATGTCTGTCAGCGATCCATTGTGTTTCTGTGGACTGCTCGTGTCACCAAGGCTTTCGATGTGGCTGGTCTTTTCAGACACTCGCTCTGTCTTGCTTTTTCACACATGCACACACACACACACACACACACCATGGAAACATTTTGAACATGCTTGTGTGTACGGGCTGTAAGGGAATGTATGATTGTGTCTTGGTTAGGTTTCCATTTATGTTTGCTCAATATATAGTGTCATTCTGGGGGATATGTGTATGTGTCTGGCTTATTCATCTATGTAGGCTTACAATGTGTCAGACACTGAATCCCATTATGACCTTTATACCAGATGCCAGGTCAGAGCTTGATTTAAATACACCACATAAAATCCTTGCTGGCCAGCAAACCATGCAACAGACTGGCTGATTATTTGATCATGATTATGATTAAGAATGATTCTGAAAACAGTGATTTTCTCTTGAATGGATGAATTGACCAGTGACTGCAGCTCTAAAATTATGAACTTAGATATGTGATTTAAATCTAGCTTAAAGCAGGGAAAATCAGTGTATTCACAATAACAATGGATAAGACGACAACCTGGCTGTTCACAGTGATGAAACCAGAGAACAGCTCTGTGAAGCTTTTTAGTGCCAGCTGTTAACACAATATATTAACTTACAAAGTGGCGCTGTTTGTGTTGTTTTCAGAGTATGTTTCTGCCACTCCCAAGTGGCCAAAAAAGTTAGCAAAACCAAGCCACACCAAAACAAGCCAAATTACTTGTTTTAAAAGCAGAGATATTGCTACTTTGCTGAAGTTACCTTTTATTGTAGCTACTATTTTTTCTATATTACGAATCCATTTAACTGCTGTCTTATTTAGTTTTGTGGCATAAAACCATAAAAGACAACCAGATGTCAGGTGATCAGAATTTACCTAATATTAGTTGATGACAACCTCACCAGATAGCATTGACTTGATAGTTGCTGTGTTCCTGTGAGTGAAGTTGTGAGTGTTATTTTATATTACATATTTTTACAGCACAGCAGTGTTTTATATGGTAAAGCAAATTCTAGAACAGCAGATTCTGGTCTTAACTCTGTCTGTAGTCACTGTGTTTAGGCTTTGTAGGTCAGTACTGCAGCTATGTCCTCAGCGAGTTCACTCTCTGGAGGCCAAAGGTGTAATTTTCTTCAGTCGCAGCATTCTGCATATTTAGTCCTTTAAATAACTCAGTAGCCACCACGTTATCTTCCAAGAAACAGAGAGATCACACACGATTTGAGCACATACGTGCTGATGTGCAACGTCTGTATCTCATGATTATCAACTGACCGCCACAAGACTGAAGCAGATTCTTACTGAAAACACTGTCAAACATGGCAAAAGATTATTTTCTGTAGGTGTGAAGTTTCTGGTGCTGAGATCGTTGGCGAAGACAAACTTTGAGTATGAATTTAGAACCACACCCTGATACTCTCTCTCTCTCTCTCACACACACACACAGACACATTCACACAAGTGCACATGAATTCAAGTATATGAACACACACAAACACATGCTTGCGTGCATACATGAATATCTCCGTGCACAAAAATAAAAACACAAACAGAGCTCAAGTTTTTTCCTCCCAAATATTTTCCAGCCTTATTATTTTTATCCTCTTTGTTCTTTGTGTTTACTCAGCCCACTAAAGATAATAAGTCTTTTCCTCAGTGCCCCCCACCCACCCACCCACCCCCTCCTCATATTACCCCCTGCCTTCATCTTCCTGTCTCCCTCTTTCTATCTTCATCTCACTCTGGATTCCCCACTTTTCTCCTTCCTCCTCCTCCTCCTCCCTCTTGGCTTTTCTTTCTTTCCCATCATCCTCCTCTGTTTCTCCCCCTCTCCTCCTCTCCTTCCTTTTTCTTCTCATGCAGCATTCCTCACATTCCTGTTGGCTTCTTAAGGGGAAGGACCCCACTGGCAGACCAAGGCCAAACATTATTACAGTGCTCCCAACCTCTCTCTCTGTTTCTCTCATCCTCTCTTTCTTCTTCTTCTTTTCTTCTCTTACTCATTCTACCTCTTCATTCAACTCTTTTTCTCTTTCTGACTTTCTTCTATTCTTCCAGTTATTTTATTTTCCTATTTTCTTCCCTTCTTCCTTCACTCCCTCATTGCTTCTCTCTAAAACCTCTATCCCCTCTAATTCCATTTTACAGATAGCGGCTATATGCTTGTACTTAAACTGTTAAAAAGCTTACTGAGACCACTGTGTTTCATAATTAGTGGAAATAAGGGTCATACCCTGCTCTGTTACGTAAAAGAGGCTCATTCATGTTTATACAAGCGCATGGGCTGTGTCTTTAACAACGCCACACTGTCCGCACATGGGAGATAAAGTATCAGACACACAAATGTTCACAGAAAAGGCTCAGCACTCAACACACACACACTCAAACAGCCAGGCAGTCCTCTACATTAAGCGAGTGATATATTTTGAATGCATCATGAATTAACCTAAATGTTCACATTTACATTTCAATAGCTGGTATTTTGGTATCAATGGAATATTTAGGCTCAAGTTGGACAGCTTTAGACACACACACATGCACACAAATAAACATTATTTTCATGGCTCCTTCCTTGTGCATTTTAATTGCCACTCTGTGAATTTTGCACCAAGGTTTTTTTGTTTTGTGCAAAGAATCCTCTTGTGTCAAATGTTGTGTTGTAGCAGGAGCAAGTCTCTGCAGGTGGGAGGCAACTATGTAGCACGCAGTTGACCACATCCTGCCCCATATAATACTGACAGAAAGGCTACATACGTCAGACTGACTGTTTTTAACTGTGTCATTTGAGCATAATTCACTTCTAAAGTATGACCGATCATGTTTCTGAACACATATCAAATCCAACATTTTTTGCACTAAAGGTGTGGTGCTTTGATTTTTCAGTACTGACCACAATGTCTTTAGAACGTTGAAGTAGCAGGAATTTCCTTTGCATTTATTGAACACAGAAAGGACTGATCAGTATTTAATTCGCCATAAGCCCTCATATGGGCTAACCAATATATTTCAGAATAATCTCATTTTGTAGTTACTTCATACAGTTGCATACATAATGTAAAGGCTTTTGTAATATTTTCAAATGCACTTTTTTTTATCTCAGGATCTCAGCAATCAGCAGATAAAACACAACATTGCCCCTATTTCTGTAAAGAAAAGCTCTTTATAGATACACTAGATGTTGTTTGTGGAAAATACCAACTGACCAGTACTGGACTGAGTGTGTGTGCGTGTATATATATTCATGTGTGTGTATATGTGTCTGTATTCCTCTCTCCCTGTGGGCGTTCGCCTGCTGCACTGCTTTTCTGTCACCCTGTGGTTTTGTTATTTTCAGCTCGAAACCGGATGTGATTCAGACTGCATGGTAGATTGTGTAATTGAATGGACTAACCACATACACACACACACACATGCGCACATGTTCACAGACTCTCTCACACACATATATGCTTGCACACACACTTTATGTCGATGCAAACACACACACACACACGCAATCACAAACACATATAACACAGAAGACTTACACACACACACACACACGCACAGTGTTATGTAGCTTTCTACACCCACATACTAAGGGTTTCTGGGAATGGTGCTGGGTTCCCCCTGTTCACAGAGGCACTCGAGGGTGAGCGAGCGGACGATGGAGAACCACCAGAAGTAGACAGACACACGCTTCTTGGTTTCAATATTGGTCTGAAACATCAGTTGTTGACCTGCCTGACACTGAGATCGGAAAAAAGGATAAAACGTACACACGCCTGTGCTCTGTGGAAACAAGAGGACGGTTGAAAGTGGGGAAAAACACTGAGAAGTATTAGTGAAACTCATAATAAATGTCAGTTTCTGCCTAGATTTTTTTTTAAGCTGTACTATGCAGGTAAAATAAGAAAAGAAAAGCAGGGAAAAGATAGAAGTGGAAAAGACTATCTAGTATCTAAGTATCTCTGTCAAATATACAACAAGAGATGTCCCATTTGCATATCTGTCTTCTAATTGTGAACTTTTTCATTTTGGAATATAAATCTTCATTCATAAAAGTTTTGGGATGGATTTTGTGTTGCTGGACATATACTGATTATATTTGTGAGAGAATTTAACTCTGCAGAAATGATAGACTTATGATTTAACAGAGAAAGGGGTGAGGACTTGCTGACCACACTTAAGTATCTGTGACGCAACACTATAAGGATGCATGTGACTCAGAGCAAGTGTCTGCAAACAGCAAACAGCGTCTTGATTCTAGGAAGACTTTGGACCAGAGAAACAAACGATGATCCTGCGTCACAAAAGCTACCACAGTAACGTATGTGCTATAGGCGTTTGTGTGTTTTTGAACAGTCGCTTACACAGACAGGATGCTTTACTTCCTTCTACATGGGCTCAGGGTAGCCTGTGCTGGGGGTCTGACGACAAGAAGTTCAAATCTGATCCTGCAATGAGAGAAAATTGTTTAGACTTAAACAGCCTTTAATTCCCCTTTCCCCCTTTAATTCACTTTTATGTGTCACAACAGATGAATAACAAAATGTCTGAACTTACAGTATATGACCTTGAGTCTGTCATTGTTACAAAATACACTAATATAAGCAATAATCAGAGACGTATAATGTCTATAATGACACAACCTTGATAAACATTATGTCAGCATACATAGGTGGTGAAGGATACTTTACCTTTCAGCACATTTTATGGTAACAGTAACTTTTTTTTTTTTTTAACCTCAGAGCTTCCTCTTAATGTATTGTTGGTAAAGGGTTTCTTTAGAAAGAACTCTACATATCTAGACTACCCATGCAGGCATTAATAGGTCTTACCAAAACCCCTCTGCCTTTCATATCTGAAGGCCATGTAATATGAAAAAGCTGTGTGAAAAAAAAAATGTCCAGGAAGCTGAAATATATCTGGATTCATTTTAAAACATGACTTATTATTAGTAATTAAGTGTTTTCTGTCAACTTTTAAGTTCAAAACATATGAATATGCCTCCAATGTCACTCCTACAGGTACATAACACCAACAGTTATTAAGAAGCGCAATATATAAAGTGCCACAAGTCCAAGTGCAGTCCAAAGTATATTTCTAACTGTGTTTTTGACCAACACAAAACAAATTTTAAACACAGAATTTAGAATGTATTCATCTCAGATGACCAAACCAAGTAACTTGCTGGCACTAATGTGAGGGGTGATACTGAGACCTGGACTGCAATACATAGGCCAGGTCTGGTTCAAAGGCAATGGCTTTGACACGCAAAATGTCACGCAGGTGAGATTCACTTAGTCTTGTTCTCACACTGTTCTTATTAAAGTTCATAACAGAGAATGTCTTTTCACACAAATATGTGGAGACAAACAAGCTCAGCATTTTCTTCGCAAATGTGCGAATCTCGGGAAACCTGCTTTTATCCAGCTGCTGGTAAAAGTTTATGAGAGAGAGCTGTTGGTGTTGACTGTGCCACTCGCAGTCACACTGCAGCTCAATAAGCTCCAGTTGCAGCTGATGCAGAGCATCATCGGGGTCCACAGAGATAAAATAAAACTGACCTCGGGCCAGACTTTGGCCATACTTGCTGTAACACATTTACAGTAGGTTTACTATAATAACAGTTACAGTTGTAATAAAGTAACTGTAAAATGAAACGGTAATTTAATAGCAGTGAATTTATAATTACAGAAGGGTCATTGTAACTGCAAAATAAACTGGTGCTGTGTTCTTTATTACAACAACATATCGCTCTAAATGAGATTCAGTCATTCCCGTAAACCTGAAGCATGTTGCTATTAAAAAAGAAATACAATTTAAATTGTTTAATTATTGTAACACTTTTATCATTTAGTTTCAGTAAATTACTGCAAGAAGCCAAATGACAATTATTTATTGTTCCTTTAAGAACAAGCATACCGTCTTATTCTCAGTATGTTCAAGGACTGTGCATACTGCACCATGGTTATAGAAATCTTAATGGTCTTTTTCCATATAGTAGGGATAGCCACTCTGAGCCGTGAACAACCATCACCATCTGGTTTTCCATATTTAATTGAGCGGGTTGTTTTCCTAAAATGACATGTTGGAGGTGCTCTGGTGCAGTGAAAGATCTAACATCTTTTCATCTAACAGCTCACACCAGTCACTAACAATGTTACAGAACACTGGTGTGTTTTGTTTCATAACAGACTTGTATTAGCTGTGGTTCAGTACTGATTAAATCTTTAATCCTACAGCACATGTGCAAGATAAGTACAGTTTTAATCTCATAGATTACAACTCTATGTGGTTTAGACCATTCTGTGAATTAAAAATACAGTAGTGAGAAAAGCTATTTGTAAAATCAGCTCAACAATATGTACATTGTTATTAGGCACACAGTAACTATTGCAAACATTTCCCCTAAGCCCTCTCAACAGACTCTCTGCTGCTGTTGCTGAGGACGTGAGAACGATGCTCAGGAATCTTAACCGGAGTTATTTCTCAGTTTACATGGCTGGTCTCCTCTGCAGATTTATCACAAGGTTATAAAATCATAATGTGTTGACTGTGTTTGTCTAAAAATGTTGTTGAAGGTCATCTCACCAAATGGAAGCAAAGAGTTTTTATATTATGAAAAATTATGTTCTGGTGGTGTTAAATCTATTTAAAACAACTGCTTCTAAAATGAGATCAAAGCTCTCATTATGACTGTTGCACACCACTTTACAAACTGTAACATATTAGTCAGGAGGGTGTGTTACAAGCAAACATCTTGCAGTATATTTCACCTATTAATCTCTCTAATGAAAGCCATGTTTAATTCTGTCCAGTGAATTTTTTGTATATATTTAAAAAAAAAATCTTGTTCATTTTTTCTGGCATGTCTTTAAGATAACTACAGTCATAACCAGGAACTAAAACATATTCACTGGCAGGAAATCAATATTAGAACGGAAAATAAATTAGGTTCAAGAGCAGATTTTTGTTTCCTGAGAATATGTTCTCAGCTCTTATAGACAAAGTTTTTCACAGAAATATGCACTCATGATGAAATAATAGTTCAATGCTGTTTTGGTTTTAATAGACATAAACTAGACTTAAGTTCAGGTGGTGCATGAAAAAAAAATCATGAATAGATCATGAACTGTAAAAAACAGATCATGAACTGTATGTTATAAACACTTTTATTTTATTTTATTTTTTTACAAACCAGACCCACTCTTATTCCTCTGTTTTAAAGACTTGCCAACATATGCTTCACGTTGAAGAGTCACATGTTGGACTAAATGCTGTTTCACCCTGACAAGAATAACATGCTGTGTCCAATACTGACTATGCTGTGTGTAATTTTGGAAACAATTACTCATGAAATCACTTAAATGTGATACAGTAGATAGATATATATAGTTCAGTGTATAAAAATAATGGAAGTTGAATGCTAGCACCCAAGGGCTTAAATAGTGAAAATGAACTGGCCCACATTTTTCTGGGTGCCTCCAACGAGAGAGTGTGGTGACCCCCAGAATCGTATCAGTCTGCCTGGTGCTCTAACTGCGCTGGTCTTAATGTTTTTTGACAGCAGATGGTGCCACGGTGTAGGGGTTATCAATTTATTAAACACAAGTCTCCAGACTGTGGAGACAAAGTTAAGACTGTTGTACAAGTTTCAAGAAGCCAAGCGCGGATTGGCTGCATTGTGCACCCAATGGGAGTCAGGCGATGCAGGAAAACAATAGTCCTGAAGGTCCGTGTGAAGTCAAGGCTATTTTTGGTGGGGCCCGCCTTGCTTGCTATTTCTGTCAGCAGGAGAGAGGAGGGGAGGGGGCAGGACTTGAGGGGCCGGACTTTCTTTTCTGCAACTTGCCTCCGATAAGTCTCTTTTCTTTTCCTCCTCTTCTGCACAGTCTACCAACAACACCAGCGGATCCCTCCATCACCTCCCGTCAGGGTTTTCGCTCTCTCGGATGCACGCGGACTTGTTTAGCGCACCAAAATCCACTCGATATTAGCTGGATTATCTTCAAGTGTTTGGGCTCAGACTGCGTCGACAGGCTGATAGGTGTTAACGGGTCCTGTCTTTTAAGGTAGGCTACACTGGTGGTGACAAAGTCTGACGTGGGAACGGCTGGAAGTTAAATAATTGTCCTCTGCTTCTTAAATGTGGTTTATATCGGAGTTTTGAATTGCCAAGGAGAGAGACGGCGGTAAACTACCTGTGCAGGTGTTTACCCTGCTTTAATTGCTCACGTGCGCATAAAAGTGCGTCAAACATAATCTTGTGATAAACTGAAGAACACAGCATTTCTGTATGTCATAGAGCATATTAAATATTCTTGTCATGATACATAGCCTACGTGTCTACAATGATTAAGTGAGTTTAGTTCTTGAGAGCATGTTATAGAAGTAGGCCGACAGATAAAACTGTGACCAAGTAGGCAATTCCCTGCGATAATAATACAGAAAGCCGCTGACACACAAAAACGACAATGGAAACTGCTTATTATATATATATATATATATATATATATATACACACACACACACACACACACACACACACACAGAGATACACACATATAACTTTTCGTTTGAGTTTTTTGCTTCGGAGCAGATGTTGGCTATCATTTGGGTTCAGCAGCAGAAACAGCATCACACACACACACACAGAGAGAGAGAGAGAGAGAGAGAGAGAAACGCAGGCACGCAAAGATTATTTTAGATGGTTTTAAAATGCACGTGCGCTGCTTGCCCACTTCATTTCATTGGAGTGTGTTTTATTTTTGCTGGCTCAACCAGGACTGCTGTACACATTTTGTGATCTTTCTATCCAGATCTGGGTCACAAATTAGACCTGACAGGTGGGTCTTACATCACAAGAGCAGCTCAGATTGTGCCCAGCAGCCACACCTATCAGCTGGCCAGGTCTGCTAATACAAACCATGAAGAAGCATTAAGTCATCTACGACTTTCATTTGCCTCCGTTGGCTGCCAGTAGGAACAACTTCTCCAGAACAGTTTATGGTGGCCTGCTGTTGACATTTGCACAACTGAAGGGAGAATTTTTAGATAAGCAACAACAACATTTTAATTCAGCTCAGAGCTGCCAATTGTCAATTTGACTCACTTTGTTCATTTATTATTGTTGTGCATGAGCTGCATTTCACTTATTTATGTTTGTCTTTGTTTCCACAGATGGAATCAGCAGCTCTGGGAACATCATAAAGACAAACAGACAGGACAACATATTTCATACAGTGGCAGGTAGGACTGTTAACCTCCTAACTAAATGTACTTAATACTAACTTAATAAGTAGTTGTACTGTCTTGTTGGTCTGAAACATTTTACCCAAACCTGTTAAAGTTAGGCTACGGCCATCAGCACTGCAACATTCATGTAGAAAAATGCTGCCAGTCTACACTCGGCCCCCTCAGGACTACATCTTGTCCTCTTTGTAGAATTTTTGCAGCATACACAAACGTTAGACACTTTGGGTGACAGCAGTTTTTCCAGCGCAGCGCACAGAATGATCTAAGCTGTTTGACTTTCAGAGAACTGCAGTGAAGTACAGGTGTTGGCCTAGTTGGAAAGACGCACTCAGTCCGCTGTGTTTTTCATGTGTGGGTTTAGAAATCTGGTTGTGCTGCAGGTCATGCTGAAGTGTAGTTGTGTGTGTAAAAAAAGTCCTACAATGTAAAACATATTGCAACATTGTAAAAATAGCCAGTTGTAGTTTTTTTTTTTTTTTAAATAAGTGATTTAATTGTTAGTTCTAACTAGTGTTGCTAAATATCTGCCAGTGAGGCCAATACACGGTACAGTAGTAGGATTCACTTCACTTTTTTTCAATTTCACTTCCATTACTGTGTCATTAACATCTGAAATTATCCAAATGTATCTTCTATAAGTGATGTCCAATGATATCACATCCCCTCTGAATATGCTCATGGATAGATAATGAAGATGTTAACAGTGACTATCATGATGCAGGATATGAACTTGAACTAACCCTCATACACTTATCTTAAGAAGAATCTAACTGTACAGCTAAATGAGAGACTAAGAAAGGCATGTTATTTATTTTCTTCATGATAACCTTCAGTTTTCCATCATAACAGCACCAGCTCTCTATCTGTCATCTTCAATGCAAATATCTCCGCTCTGCCTGCCCTCACTTGGTTACTGCTGACTCACATGGGAAACACTCAGACGTTTCTTCTTCGACCTGAGCTCAAAATGTATTTGATACGCTGCTCCACCCATCAGAAACAAGTCACCCGACTGTTTCTTTGTGTCCTGCCTTTTTAGTTTAGATTAGCATTCTTCACTGTGAAGCATGCCTGTGTGATCACACTGTGTAGGATTACAATGCATGACTCTCTGAATGGAAGCTGGCTCTCGCTGTGCCAGGCTCCGCTGACTGTATGCTAACCAAGGACCCACTATGTGCCATGTGTATGTATGTGTGTGTGTGTGTGTGTGTGTGTGTGTGTGTGTGTGTCTGCGTCTGCCTGTGGAAAAACCCAGTGAGGTCATGGCCGTGGCTGTAGGGTCTGGTTACATGTGTGTTGTCCACGCAGGGCAACTGACACTGGCTCTCTCTCCTTTGTCTTCCTCTCTAATCTCTCTCTCTTTACCCACATACAGTATAACCTCACTTTAAAACATTTTTACTGCTGAGCATTGCGCTCTGATGCCAGGTGTCTATGAAGATGGAGGCTGGTTAGCAGTCTGGGACAGATGTGTGTAACATGTGAAACCACCATTTTAAAAGCCTCTAGAGCTGAAACAGCCCTTTAAACTACACAGGTCTGCTGTAATAGACCTGCAGGCCACAGTGAGTACTTCTCACTTGTAGTATGTTCTTCTTGGTATTTCTGTAGTGACCCTAAAACTCTTATTTTTTTACACACACACACACACACACACACAATAAATCAACAAGAAGTTGTGCTGTCTGCCTGAAAACCAGTTTATCCTGAAGAGACATTGCAGACAGGGATCATTCACCATGCAGACAAGTTGCTCACTATCTGTGAATCTTATAATACCATGAAGCCTCATATCCTCTGAGGTCACACTAGTGTTTGAAATCCCGTTTTCCTCATAACAGGTGAAAAGATCTGTTAATGATAAGTTTAGAAAACAACATTTGTTTTCAGTACTTTGTTAGAGTCAGCAGATGAATATATTGAAACAAGTCAAGCCAACTCTTACTATCATAATATCCACATAAAATAAAAATAAAATGAAATAAAAGACTAACCCTTTTGTACTGGCAGATTTTTCCTCTTGTGAATAGAAAAAAAAGACTACAGCACTTTTTTTCCATTCAGCGTGCACATGTAAAGTACACTCTCTTTCTGTCTGTTTTTCTTTTTCCTTCATAAGTATTTGTATGTCTCTCATTCTGTCCTCTTTGGCTCACTAAACAGAGAAGGGAGAAACTTTAGGGACAGATAACAACAGGCAGGATTGTAGTAGTTGCAGTGCAGATCACATATCCTCTTCCTCATCCTGGTTTCCAAGCACCAGGGTCAGCTGATCGGGTATGCTAGCTTGATGTTGGCAGAGGAAGAGTTAGTTTAAGTAGACAGAGTGGGAATGACGGCAGAGAAGAGTATGTTTAATCAAGGCTGCAACTAATGATTATTTTCGTTATCAGATCATGTTTTGATTCCTCAGTTAACTGGTTAATCATTTGGTATATTAACAATCATGAAATGGTAAAAAAGTTTCTCAAAAGCCCAAGTTAACATTGTGTCTTTGTTAAACCAACAGTCTGAAACCCAAAGCTGTTCAGTTTATTATCACAGAAGATGAAGAAAACCAGCAAATATTCATGTATGAAAAGCTGGAACCAATGAATTTAAGGCATTTTTGCTTAAAAAATAAAACAACCATTAAAAACAAACAGAAAATGTATTATTGATATTGTTTCCGATTTTATCACTCCATTGATTAGTTGTTTCAGTTTTAAATTTAATGCCTTCTTCTGATACTGCATGAAGTATATATGTATTTAAATCTTCTTATGAAACCACCCCCCCATACTTGGATATATATTTTTATATTTTTACATTTGTAATTCTTTGGTCAATATACAAGTGCATTCTGTCATTATTTATATATTTGAAAAATGTATAGATCTACAGATCTTTAATGTCAATTTAAATGATTTCCATAATTTCAGTATATGTAAAAATGCAATACAGAATATATAGCTCCTGTTAAGCTTTAACACTGATTTACTGTTCTTTTTTCTGCCACTGATCTTCCTGTTTTCTTCATATGTCTGAGTAACCTAAAGTAACCTGACCTCACTTTAACATTTAATCAACAGGTTTAATCTTCATTGAGTACAGAGGTAATATACCACTGAGCAACACAGTGGAGTGATCATACTTCTGCAGCTACTGCACTATTTATTCAGCACTTAATTGTGCTCCAGCCTAAATGTCAACCATGTGTAGCGCTTTTGTTCCAAAACAGTATAAAGTCATTAAATCCCAGCAGCTGCCCAAAAAAACTGAAAACTTATTTGTTCTGATCAACAACTATATTAACCTCTGTAGACATGTTAGGGTCATTTTGCTCTACAGGGCCCCTTAAAGCCAATGCAGACACAAGCTGTGCAGTAGCTGTGGTAGTAATGGTAGTAATAGTAGACGGCAATGAAGGAGGCGGCTATTTTTTGACCTGCTGAACAAATGGCTCGATTGTCCTGCCTCTAGGTGCGTGAAATCACTTGATATGTCAGGGGTAATGTTATATAATACTCTCAAAAGGGCCTCATGGCACTGTGTGTGTGTGTGCGCGTGTGTGTCTGTGTGAGCAGTTCTACGTTTCATGTCTGTTAATTGTTTGTGTGTGTGTGTGTGTGTGTGTGTGTGTATTTTTCTGTTTCTCTGTGACAGCCCACACACATTAATAGTATTTTGGTGCAAATGGGCCAGAGAGACTATGTGTGTGTGTGTGTGTGTGTGTGTGTGTGAGATGTGGCCTGTGTGTGAGTGATGTGGCCTGAGGTAACATTGTTCATAGCATTTTATTAGTGTGTCAGATCAGTTCATGTTGTATTAACCTTTGAGCTAGAGGCTCCTTGCTGTGGTCAGCTGGGTAACTGGTCTATGATTGGCCTCCAGCCGCAGCCTGTGTGCCCCTCGGGACTGTCTCTCTCGCTCTCTCTCTCTCTTCCTCTCGCATATGCACAAAGACACACTTAATCCTGTTGAAATTTACTGAAGGCGATGAAATTATTTTTCTAAGGATTGATTCCTTTGGCATTTGGGGGGACGGAACCTTCAATTTTCACCTCAGTCCCACCCACTGCTCCAGACCAGAGGCTTGGATCTAAAAAAGCATTTTTTTTTGCCTCTGGTGATTTGTGTTTTACCATTTGCTTCTATCAAAATGTACTTTTGCTAAGGATCACAGCACAACTTGATACTGAAACTGAATATTTCTGCCTGTATTCAATCAAACCTTGACTTTTTTTTTCATTCATTCAACTATGTAAGTTTCAGATGGTCAGTAGCTCATTCAGCCATTCTGACCAAATCGTACTCATTCAGTGATAAGACAGCTCTCAGGTCCCTTCATGAAAAGATTTTATTTTCAACAAACGTCAGGTAAATAAAAATCCTGCTTTTACAGTTGTGTGAGTGTCAGGAATGTTCTTCACCTAAATGATCTGACAGTCTGATATGTGATGTCTGATAAAAGGCCAGTGTCAGCCCCATGCATCAGCCTGGCCTTTAGCTTTCAGAACCAGACTTTCCACTGTATTTTGATATTGTCTGACCTAAAGCGTAGCAGAGTAATGGATGGCTCATATTCACTCCAGATCACTGAGGTGACTGACACTGACCTCAGATCAGATATCCTGTTGTTAGTGTAGATGTAATAGGATCTCCTCTCATCTGGATGGACTCTGGACTCCTACATCTGACTGTGAGTGTGTGTGTGTGTGTGTGTGTGTGTGTGTGTGATGGATGGTCTGCAGCGACAGCTCCAGGCTAATTTCAACAACTCGGCATAGTGGAGGAGAAGGGAGACACAATGCATGTTTATATTATGTGCATCTGTGTTTGTGTCTGTCGGTGGGTGTGTCCACATGTCAGGATATTTTGTGTGTGTATGTGTGTGTACAGACAGGTTTCTCAGGAACGTCTTTTTGAGATGCGCAGAGGTGTGAGGAGTCAGGGAGTGATTGGAGATGTGCAAATCACAAAGGTGCTGGAAGGAATATGTTCAATATCACGAGGAGGAAGTAGGCCTTGATGCATAATTACATGCATACAGTGATTTAGAAGCTTGCAGGGTCTTTTTCTATGCACACTTCTTCACAAGATTCAGGTTGAGAGTAAAAAGTTTTTACCCTGTGACTGAAAAAGATTTTTTTATTTTAATACAAACAAAACAAATTAGGGATTCTCCGATACCACTTTTTTTCAAACCGATACGATACAGATACTTGGATCTGAGTACTTGCCGATACTGAGTACCGATATGAGTACTTACTAATGCCATTACACTTCGTACATTTACTTGAAAATATATTTTATTTTCATCAGATATTGTTTCATTCTCTGGCTGTAAGAAATTGCTGTGACTGACATTTGAACATTCCATTATATATGGCACTGCCACACATTTTACTCAAATAGAAGTACTGTTAAAGTACTGTTATTGACATTTTAGCATTCAACTGCATCTTTTTTTAACAAACAGAATATCTTCAAGGCAGGAGTAGGCTTAGGTGGAATGTTTAAAATGTCCAACTATTTTCCTGTCACAGCATCAGCCACGCTCCTCTGTGCTAAAAGCCCCTCATTAACAGCCAGCTGGAGGGTGTGTGCGACACACAGCAGGCTCGGGAGTCCAGCATCACTCATGGCTTTGATCATGTTTTTCACATTATCACGTACAACATGAACAGAACCTTTAGGGACCCCCATGTCTGAAGCATGTCATCAAACACACCTGCGATGGCTTGGCTGGTGTGCGAACCCCTAAATTGTTTTGCATGCAGGACGACTCTTCGCGGAGTAAAATCTTCATCAATCTGCTGTGCAGTTAAACTGATGAGGGACACCGGGCTAACGCTGCTCGTCCAAATATCAGTGGTGAAGCTGAGGGCTGAAATGTCTTGCAACAGGCTGCGGATGTGCCTCTTCACAAAGTTGTGTAGCTTTGGCAACACTGTGTCAGTGATGTGGTGTCGGCTAGGGATCTCATACCTCGGCTCCAGTATGCTGAGAAGACGTCTAAATCCCATATTATCAACAACCAACAATGGCTGGTCATCAAGAGCAATGTACTGGGTCAGAGCCTCTGTTATTTTCACTGTGCGCAGGTTGTCTCTTAACATCTTCTCCAGAATTTGCTGCAAAGTTGGTTGTTGCTGTTTGCTTGATTTGATTTAAGCTCTAAACTAGAACTGTCAACCTGTGGCTTAATCAGAAAAATCATATCAAGACATATTAAATAAATTTCTTCTCTCTGCTATGCACATGTTCAGTTGTTAGTAAAAGAGATGCATATTTCAGAGTATATTTGTGGTTGTCCATGTCTGTGTTTATGTATGGATTTTTTGTCTGTGTCAGTGTGTAAGTGTGTGTGTGTGTCCATCCCTGACCAGAGTGCAGAGCATGTGCAGGAATGTTAATGTCTTCTTCCTTTGTTGTCCGTGCAGACAGCTGAGTGTGACTGTGCATATTCATGAGGCCGCCTTCCTGGAACACGTTAAACTTTGACTAAGAAAAGAAAAGAATGTGGATTTCAAAAGTATGATGAATAAATTGAAGGAAACAAAAAGGGTAGATAGATGGATTCACAGTATATATATGTATATATAGAAATGGGGAAAGGGCGGTGGAAAGTTGCACCAAAATAAAAACATGAAGAAGGAGCCAGAGGCAGATGTCAGAGTCCCATCTCACACATACACTTCAGTTCATTAATGTTTTGCAATTTACCAGAGGAACTGAAGTCGTTTTGTATGTTAGGTGTTACGTGAAGAGGTCATGCAGTCCAGCACTGCATCTTGAAATCAGTTTTAAAACAACTCGGAAATTTGTCCTTGATTTTCCTCTAAAAGACTTATTAAGACTTATTAAGACTTATTAAGACTCAGACAGGATATCTGTGCTGACGAGTCTTTGTTTTTACTGACAGAACTCAGTTTGGTTTGTTAATGGCACAGCATATTAAAAACTGTTTTTGACAGTGAAACTGAATGGGAAACATGTCTTGAGTACTCCTTTCTTTATTCAGCAGAAAACGTAATCAAAGTTGTCTTCACCCTGAACTACATTTTGACAGACAGTAAGTTTGTTTCTAATTTTGTTGAGCTTGCTGCAGGGTAAAGTGAGGCTTCAGCAGGATAAGCAGATATCCACACTCATTCTTATCAGCAGAAAAGCCTTTGCTGCAGATTGTAGGCTTTTTTTGTAGCTACCAATCTCTCCACCACTACCACAGGCTATCAGTGTATCAGTAACCCAGTCACCACTGTTTTCATAACTCACTGTTTTCACCACTGATAACCAGCAAGATCATTCATTTGATCTGAAATCATTTCCCCTCTGGTGCTGCACACTGTGTGTGTGAAGAGATTAATACAATGGAGACTTAAGAAAGAGTTGTGTGCCAAGTAAGAAGTGTGACTATATTATGTGAGTTCATTGTGGCTTGTGATGATAAAGGTGGACTGATATTTGTGTGATGTGTGTCTGTGTGTTATAAAAGATAAAGGAAGGGAATCCCTTTGAGTGCTGTGTTGAGTGGCTCTATCTGTGTTGGGAAATGTGGAGAATGTGTTTGATGTTGAGAGCAGTGTGTGTGTGTGTGTGTGTGTGTGTGTGTGTGTGTGTGTGTGTATGTGTGTGAGTGAGAGAGAGAGAGTGATGGAGAGAAAGAAAGCTTGGACAGATGTACACTTATCTCTTGACATTTTTCACTTTTAGGTCTAATGCAGCCAACACTGCCTTCATGACAAAATCATTTGTTTTGAGATCTGTGATAGTGAAACCCAGATTTCAAGCTGGAGATATGCAGAAAGGCTGACTGAGCTCACTGTAAAGCAAATGTATATCTACTAGATAAGGAAGGGTATCCTCATGTTTCACTGGTAGCTGTCGTATGACCACTGCTGCTGTTGGCTGCTGAGCAGCTGTATTGCAGCAGCTGCAGGAAACAGTGCTTTGCCAAAGGGCATTTCCACAGTACTTGTTCCTGTCAGGTGTTCCATAAGTCTTCACATTCCTGATGGATGAAACATGCTGCAGAATGATTAGTTACTAAAAGAAATATTCTTCCTGCTACACCGATCATTATCTTACATGCGGTAGAATTTATTTTTAGAAAGTCACTGAGTGTGAAGAGCAGGGTTCCTTAGTGTGTGCTTCAAACAGAGGACTGAGTTCATTTCTCTGCTGAAGTGAAGCATCCACAGACAAGATGGTGAATGCCTTCCTGTCTCAAGGTGTGTGTTTGTTACTGATCATGTCCTCTGACCTTCTTGAGAAGGATGGCACAAAAAAAAAAGAATTTACCCACAGGGAGTACTTAAGTATCACATGTTTGCATAAATCAGCAGCTGACTCAAAGCATGACTGCTCCACGAAGAGAATTTAGTTTTCAGACAAGTTTACTGTCAAGTCTCTGAAAGACTGAAAGATGACGCTTTATGCAACATAAAGAAACACATTATCCTCACCTGTGCTTTTATTAAGATGACACAAAGTCAATTTAGATCTAATCCAATCAGATATAGTGCCCATGTCTGTTGAGGCATGACAAGTGTCACTGCTCATGCTACCCACTTCTTCTGTTTATTCCTAACAAACCAGGAGGAGAATGTATGCAAGTTTATGTAAAAGCTTTTAGTGTATCAATCAAAAATCTGGTATATTGTATTCAGCAGAGTACTGAGGAAAGTATAATGGGCAGGAAACAGAGGTGAGAATGTCAACAAGGCCACGAGCCTTAGCTCTTAGCTGTGCCTCTGTTGTCTGTGCTGCAGAAAGAGGACTCTCTGTCATTTGTCAAACAGGACAGCACACCTGGTCAGGCAGAGGCATACAGACAGAGGCATTCACATTCATTCGTGTGTGTGGGTGTGTGTAATAACTGAGTTGTTCTAAAGTTTCCAGCTTCAGGCAAATTTTAACACTGAGTGAAGTAAAAGATGACAGGGATGCATGGAATGTTTATGTAGTGTTTGTGAGTTTGTGACCTTTGGTGAGCTTTATAAATGGATGTATTATTGGCATGCAGCGTCCTAAAGCACCTGTTCTGTTGAAGCAGGGCAGGATGTAAAAGCTTACCTAAATTCCTTTTGTATGAGCTCGCACAACATGCTTAAATCTCTGAGAAGAAGAAAAGGCAGCCAAATTTAGGAACATGTGATTTGATTAAAGCTACATGTTGCCTGTGATCACTGATGGGTCAAACATATGATGTTGCGATGTTGTGATTTTAAATATAAGTATAAAAGAAAGCAGGGAGAAAACCTCCATGACTGAAGTGTTTCTGTATTGAATAGTACAAATGAGATCAGGGAGTGTAAATGAATATCTGAGAGTGATTTTTTTCTGTACATGACAAGAACAAAAAAGTCATCCTTCCCTCAAAGAAGGCTCACATGAAGCCAAAGATGTAAAAGAGACATGGATGATTTAGGTGCTGCTGGTGTCCTCACTTAACCCCCTGAAGATGTGAGCCCCAGCAAAATGTTCTCCCTTAAGAGGGTCACACTCATCATTCTATTCTCATAACACACACACAGCAGAGAGTAGTTCTTAAAGTTGTCGACAGCCACACACACTACCATTTACACTTGAACACTCAAGTGTGCACCAACCGAGCAACATCATAAATATAGAAATAGTTTGGCGACAGTTGTAGGCAGGCGGGTCTACACACACACACACACACACACACACACACACACACACACACAAACCACAGTCTGGCCAGCTGCTTTGGGAAGACGGAGAGGTTTTGAATGGGAGTGACAGCTGTGGATTCCTCAGGATGAAGGAGGGAGAGAGAGATTGATAGGAGAGAGCAAAAGAGGGAGATAAGTTGGAGGGGGAACGAGAGTGTGTCAGTGAGAGCCAGAATGGCAAAGAAAAAGAGACGAGGAGGAATGAGAAGAGGAGGGTGTATCAGAGAAGGAACACTAATGATTTATTCTTCCTTTTTCCTCAATCAGATTTAGATGCTTAAGCTTGATTTTTTTTCATTTCATATAGTAGATTGTAATTAACTTAATTAAACTGAAAGAAAAGGAGGGATCAGAGGCTTAATGAAAGAGAGTAAGATTTAAAGTCTAAAACCTGACTTAGGTACTCATACTGCAATGACATTTTTTCAATAATTGACTGTGCAAAAACAAAAAAAAAAATTGCCAAAAAAACTAAACTCCCTCATGCTAATAACAAAATCATATCTGATTGTATCAATATATGTACTGTTCATAACATACATAACCGACACACACAGCTTGGCTGGTACTTAAGAAGTATTTAGGTCCAAAGAGAGAAAGACCGAGAGCTCCCAGAGTAAAGAGCATGTGATCCTAACTGTCAGTACCAGACTATTCATAGAGATCCTGTGTTGCACAAGGCTGATTTAGCAACTCTGTAGATTTTTTTTTTTATTGAATGCACCCTCACCTCCTACTCCTTTTACTCTATTCGAGTACTAATTATTCCTATACTGATACATTCATTTTGCCCCACACTAAGCACACATTGTCATAAGCAACAGTGAATTAACGCACATCAACAGCAGCTTTCAAAATAGCTGCTTTAACCTTTAAATATCTGACAGGTTTTCGCTGGGAAAATACTTTTGTTCATTGCCTCTAACAAATAAAGGACGAACTTATCATGATCTTTACACTCACCACGGTTGAACAAACAAAGAAAACATACAGCATCACCCACAGATGCTCAAATGTCATCAGACAGAAAATCCAGGCAGACAGATGTCACATTGCTGCAACCAGTTTGACTGACAGGTAATGTCTGCAGAAATACCACACCACTACACTTCCCCAAAACTAAAGTAAGCATTTGTAGTATTGCAAAAGCAGCAACAGTCTGCTGAAATGAGCCATTCTGGGAAAGAGTTTCTTCAGTTTTCTCTCTACATCAGGCAGTGATTGTAACTGACCCTCACATAACATCCCTGCTGTATGTTTAGGATATGATTTGGAAATTTGTCATATTATCACGTAATGGTGTAATATTTTAACATTTTGGGACAATTTATTGTCCTCTTTCTTGCTTTAGGTAGATGAGAAGATAAATAACGCTCTTGTCTCTGTCTGTTAGTGTGTTACACATGAAGCTACAGTCAGGAGGTGGTTAGCTTAGTTTAGCCTGAAAACAGGGGGAAGCATTCAGTCTGGTTCTGAACGTTGTGGTTCTTAATGTCAGTTAAAAGAAGTAAAAGACAAGTTGGAGTTTCATGTAGCCAATGTTATGTGATGGACCGTTTTTTAGCTAGATGCAGTGATTCCAGAAAATAACTGTCCACTCTAGAAATAGTCCAAATCAATGTTACACTCAGTTTTTAGTACTGATTAAGCAAATAAATACGTGTCAATAAGTAAGCCTTAAAGTGGTGGAAGTTTAAAATCTGTAGATAAAGCCAGGCTAGCCATTTCTTCCAGTCTTTATGTTAAGCTAAGCTAACCATCTCCTGGCTCGAGCTCCATATTTTGGCTGCAGATATAAGATGGTATCAGACTTCTCACATACAATACTGTGGAAAAGTTTTAGGCACTTTAGATGTTTTTCCTCATATCCTTCATCAGTAGCATCAGGGAGGTGTCTGATCAGTCCCAGATTAAATCTGCAGCAGGACAATGAGTCCAAACACACAGTCAGCATCATAACAAACTGTCCTCAGAGACAAGAGGAACAAGGAGTCTTGCAACAGATGGTCTGACCCCCACAGAGCCCTGATCTGAGGCAACTTCTCCAAGATGCTGGAACAAACTACCTAAGTACAGGTGTACTGAGGAGAACTGCAGCTGTTTTAAAGCCAGTGGGAGGACGGGGGTCAGAGGAAATACTGATCTGATTTAGGTTTTTTTTTTTGTTTACTGCACTTTGCATGAGGTTAATTGATGAATACAAATTAATCATGGGATTATTTTTGACAACATCCTCACTTTATCTTTAGTGCTTAAAACTTTTAAATTTTATTCAATCCCATTTAGTCTCACATACAATTGAAATAAATAAGATGCAATTTAACTGGATTGGCAATAGTTTACCTAGTAGTTTCCATGTTCCTGTAATGGGTGTGTTTGTGAGCAAGTGTGTGTTCACCACATTAGTGTGTTGCCTTCAGGGCCACTGTTAGTCATTAATCTGAGTCGTTAATGGATGTCAAAGCTCTCAGCTTTTCACTAAAGCCATACGTTGAGAGGAATGGTGATTTGGGAGTGTTTGTGTGTGTGTGTGTGTGTGCGAAACGGAGCCAGAGGGACACTCAGAGAAGCCATGGTTGTTTCAGCTTTACTGTCTCTGTTTTCCAGTAGGAAACTTCGCAGCCTTAGGGCTCAAGGGCACTGCGGCAGCAGCGTCACAACAACAGCAGGGGGAGGAGAGGGGAGGAAATGGGAGTCTAAACTGAGCTCTTAAACAGGAAGCCACCCTGGTTCTCTCATTGTTGTGTTTTTATAGACTCAACTTCCTGCTGGCCCGACCGCCCCCGTTACCATGGTTACAGTCCCCGTTGTTTATGGGATGTATAGAAAAGATCCCACAGTGGCAAGAGCTGACCGTCATCTCTGGCCAAAGTGTGACACTTAAAAATGTGGAACGTAACAGATGTTCAGAATGTTTCTGTTGAGCTGAACTCAAACCCAGGGTCCTTAAAAAGTGTAAATACTTTTGAAGGCTTGAAATGCTCCTGATCCTTCCAACACATCAATTCATATCTTATAATAACCTTTTTCTTAGCCTGCATGTTTATATTTTTTATTTTCAATCACATCATCTCTTAATTTTGCTCTCATTCTCATATTTAATTCCTGGCAGCATTTAAAGGGAATTAAAAACTCTTCTAAAAAGCTTTTTCTGTCTGGAGTCTGTAGGTACCCTGAAAAATGCCTTTTTGCTCACAAGGTAAGGTACTACTACTGTGTGAATGAAATGATGAAATCAACAGTTTGGTGTCAGGACACTGACAACATATAGAGGCAGAGATAGAAAGAGGGAGGGAGGAGAAGAAGAAAGAGAAGGAGTTAAAGAAAAGAGGATGTGGCCGACAGTAAAAGATGACTGGAGGGGAGTGGAGCTCTCTGTCTAATTATAGATCCTGCTGTTAGCTGGCTGATGCAGAAGTGCTACTGGGGTTTTCACACAGCCGGATATTTACAAGACAAACACGGGTATGTGCCTTTATATTTACTTTATTTATGATTAATTCCATGTGTCTGTGTGTACACGAGCAGTTTGTTGTTTCCATGGACATTTTTATCTTATTAATCTGTTGTATCAAACTCCTCTGATCGTGCGCTGGAAGCCTGCTGTGGTCTGTGTTTGCGAGCGTGACAAACTGTGATGACTGAGCCTTGTCAGCCTAGTGTGGGGGTTTAGAGAGAGAGAGGGAGAGAGACAGACAGAGAGAGAGATTATCTTTCTTGGTAATTAATTCTCCTCTGTCTTACTTGTTCAATGATACTCTTCTTGTGCTGCTATTACTACTACACTTGTTTTAGCAACAGCAACACAATGCAAGACATATACTCTGTGTGTGTGTGTGTGTGTGTGTGAGAGTGTGAGAGCTTGCTGACCTAACAGACAGCGGTCCTGGATGTTTATGGAAACTCAGTGAGGACTTAGGAAACTGGACCCATGCTGCATTATACATCAACCTTCCTCTGTTACTGTCATCCACACACACACACACACACACACACTCACGTACACCCACAGAAACATGCACACACTTACAGACCTCTCTGTCTCACATTCAGTCTCACATTCACGTACACATACATGCTCACTCACACATGCACACACATAAATACCATGTACAAATCCATGGTAGCATCTCAAATACTCTTCTTCTCTCACACACATTCTGTGTGATTGCCATGCACCTTCAATGTGAACGAGAGCATCCACTGTGTGGAGCGGCTTCAGGAGGCAACTGACATTGCTCTGCATGTCACTGCCTGTGTCTGTTTTGGGATTGCTGTTGGGTTTTGTTTAGCATCCTGCAGGTTTGTCACTTTGGGAAGTAGCTACATGTCTACAATGTTGTGGTGTTTAGCTCCTAATATAAGATCTATCTCCCAGACAAATGTTAAGTGAGGTAACACCACAAATAAAACATTTCTTTGTTTTCGTTTTCTTTTTTTTAACAAATGAAAGGAAATTAACAACACTGACAAATCATAGTTTTGTCACTGACTCAGATCGGCCAAAGAAATGTCTCAGAGAGGCTGTGTTTGTAACTGCAAAAAGTAGAAAATTGAAGTGCACATTTCCACATGTATATATTCAGTATATGATGGATACCTCTGTATTAATCCTGTTCCAGGTGAGCTATCTGTAAACTTGTTATTTTTATATGCCTGCTCATCAAATCTCTGTATGTCTCCTGCCAGCTGTATAGAGGAATTTTTAAAATGCACTTTCAGCATAAAGTCCAGGTTTTTGTTTGCTAAATAAGGAAGTGAGGAGTGGATTTCAACAGTGACCAACTGTACAATTTAGCACTCTCAGTTTGGCAGCCTATTGGATCTGAACATCTGCTGTTCCTTTATTGCAATACTCAGTGTTGAGAAGATTTGTTAATCAATCGATCAACATTAATCATCATTATCATCATTTTGATAATCGGCCTATTGTTAGTTTTGTTTGGCAATAATGCTAAACATTTGCTATTTACTACTTTTCTGTTTTATATCATGACAAAACATTTTTGGGTTTTATACGTTGAAAAAGAATAGAAATTTGAAGACGTCATGTTTCATTATTTTCTGACTTTTTTCATACTCGTCAATAAGTTGTAACAAATTATCATTAAATTAATAAATAAATGATGAAAAAGATAAGGATAAAATCAGTTATATTCTGAACTGGAAATCAGTTTTAAGACAAATACAAGTAAAACCTCAGTATCAGTTCTCTGGTGTACCAGACAAATATTTGACCAGAACAAGAAAACATATTTCATGTCAGGGAGTGACCCCAAGAGCTGAGCTTTCATATCCAGTCCCACAGTACCTCCTGCAGTGACTTATTTATTTATTTTGCAGATTATCAGGCATCTCCACTTGCTTAAAAAAAGTCAGACTTGCCCCTGCGTCTGTTTGCTTTAGATGAAACAGGAGCAATTTTCTTTGGCAAAGAACTGAAAAGACATGTTATAAACTTGGATCAGTAATTTTCTGGAGCAAATACTCGTGCACGACACTATAAGGAAACATATCACACATTGATTTTTTTATTACATAGCGACGAGAAACAGCCTCCTGGATACCCTGAGGTAATGACATCTTTATTAACTGAAAGTAGCTGTTGCCTCTAAAAGGTGTAGTGTGATTTAGACACACTCATGAACACAGTACAGTCAAAACAGAAGAGGCCTCTGTAGCTATATTTGGATGTGTAACAAGACACAAAGTGGTGGTGTCTGCTTCATCGGTTGTTGACTTTATGCAGCTTGAGTGTCTGTCACTTGTGGCACTGTGCTGCCTGTCAGCACTCCTTCAGTGCACAGAGAAAGACTAGACTTATTTGCAGGTTGTTTAAGACTGCTGCCCAACCTTTCTTGTCCATTGACTTTCTGTTGTGTCTATTTTTTTCTTTTTCATATTTCTGTTGTCATTGCCCCTGTTCTCTCACACTGTGTGTCTTTTTGTGTCCTCATCTTTCATTCTGTCAACATCTGTCCATGAGAGGGTAAGGAGGGAATGAGGGATAGAGGGAACTAGAAAGAGAAAGGGAGGGAGAAAGAGAGCTATAAACCTTTGTATATCCTTGTCTGACCTGTAGAACCAGTCCTGACTAAGCAGAACACATA